>NC_134356.1:531825652-532128018 GCF_048569485.1 Anomaloglossus baeobatrachus | reverse complement strand
GTTGATACTCTGTCATAAGGTTATTTTTCTTGAGATACTCCAGTATAGCATCTCTCAAGAAACCCTCAAGGATTTTACCAACCGTAGAGGTTAAACTTACCGGCCTATAATTTCCCGGCTCAGTTTTTGTCCCCTTTTTGAATATTGGCACCACATTTGCTATGCGCCAGTCCTGCGGTACCGACCCTGTTATTAAGGAATCTGAGAAGATTAAAAATAATGGTCTATCTATCACAGAACTCAATTCCTGCAATACTCTGGGGTGTATGCCATCCGGGCTCGGAGATTTGTCAACCTTAGTGATTTCGAGGCGGCGGCGTACTTCCTGCTGTGTTAAGCAGGTAATATTCAAGGGTGAATTTATGGTATCACTGGTCATGTCATCTGCCATGGCATTTTCTTGTATAAAAACCGTAGAAAAAGTCATTCAGCAGGTTGGCTTTACCCTCATCCCCTTCCACCATTTCACCAAGACTATTTTTAAGGGGCCAACACTATCGCTTTTCAGTTTTTTACTGTTTATGTAGTTAAAGAATATTTTAGGATTATTTTTACTTTCTCTCGCAATGAGTCTCTGTCTCAAACTTAGCTAACTTAATTTGCTTTTTACATATTTTATTTAATTTTCTATAATTATATAATGCCTCATCACTACCTACCCTCTTTAATTATTTTAAGGCTTTGTTTTTCTTTTATTGCTTCCCTTACAGCTCTATTTAGCCATAGGGGTTTCTTCCTATTTCTAGCATGTTTGTTCCCATAGGGTATATTTTCTGCACAAGCCCTATTCAGGATGCTCATAAAAGTCTCCCATTTGCTTTGTGTACTTTTATTACTTAGTGCAATAAACTGGGATGATGTACTAAGATCATCTCTCAACCGTTTAAAATTTGCTTTCCTGAAGTGTAATGTCCTTGTAGACCCTCTACTATACATCTTACTAAAAAATACATGAAAACTTATTATTTTGTGATCACTATTCCCCAAGTAACCCCCAACTTGTATATTTGATATGCGGTCTGGCCTATTGGTTAGTACAAGGTCTAGTAGTGCTCCCCCTCTTGTGGGGTTCTGTACCATTTGTGAAAGGTAATTATCTTTCATTGTTATCAAAAATCTATTTCCTTTGCTGGAACTGCAAGTTTCTGTTCCCCAATTTATATCAGGATAGTTAAAGTCCCCCATAATAATTACCTCTCCGAGACTCGTTGCTTTATCAATTTGCTTTATGAGGAGATTCTCTACCTCTTCCATAATATTCGGCGTCTTATAACACACCCCTATCAGTATTTATTATTCATTCTCCCCCCCTTATCTCCACCCATAGGGACTCTACATTCTCAGTACCCTCACATATGTTGTCACGCAGGATGGGTTTTAAGGATGATTTTACATATAGACACACACCTCCCCCTCGCGTATTTGTACGGTCATTCCTGAATAGGCTATAACCCTGTAAATTAACAGCCCAGTCATAGCTCTCATCCAGCCATGTCTCTGATATCCCCACTATATCATAATTTTCTTCCAACAATATTAATTCTAATTCCTCCACCTTATTTGTGAGGCTTCGGGCATTAGTGTACATGCACGTTACGTATGACTCTGTACCTGTATTCCTGCTTACTGTATTGACTGTCCTAACCCTTCCCCCCGTACCCCCCCAATTTCATTACTTGTGCCCTGGTCACTATCTGCACTACATTCCCCTTCTATAAGGTGAATACCCTCACCCCCCATTCCTAGTTTAAACACTCCTCCAACCTTCTAGCCATTTTCTGCCCCAGCAGAGCTGCACCCTCCCCATTAAGATGCAGCCCATCCCTAGCATAGAATCTGTAGCCAACTGAAAAGTCGGCCCAATTCTCCAGGAACCCAAAACCCTCTTTCCTACACCAATTCCTGAGCCACCTGTTAACCTCCCTGATCTCTCTTTGCCTCTCTGGTGTGGCTCGTGGCACAGGTAGTATTTCCGAAAATACCACCTTTGAGGTCCATGCTTTAAGCTTACAACCTAATTCCCTGAAATCATCTTTAAGGACCTTCCACCTACCTCTAACTTTGTCATTTGTGCCAATGTGTACAATGACCGCTGGGTCCTCCCCAGCCCCTCCCAGTAATCTGTCAACCCGATCAGCGATGTGCCGAACTCGAGCGCCAGGAAGACAACACACTGTTCGGCGATCCCTGTCTTTGTGACAGATTGCCCTATCTGTCCCCCTAATAATTGAGTCCCCCACTACCAGTACCTGTCTTGCCTGTCCTGCACTCCTATTCCCTCCCTTACTGGAGCAGACACTCCTCTGGCATTCAGAGGTCATGCCTTGCTGCAGCAATGCTACCCCTGTAATGACATCCCCCTCATCTGCCAAGTTTGCAAACCTATTGGGGTGTGTCAGTTCAGGACTAGCCTTCCTAGCACTTTTCCCTTTACCCCCCTTTCTAACTGTCACCCAGCTACCTACCTCACCGTCCTGCCGCTCCCTACTACGATCCTCCCCCACATCTGACCCAGCAAGCTGCTGCTCAGTGAGCAGCACACTCCTTTCCATATTGCTAATGCATCTCAGAGTTGCCAGCTGCTCATTTAGATCCAGTATCTGGGCTTCCAAACGTGCAACTTGCGCACATCTCGAACAACAGTATGCACCCTCGAACGGCTTTTCAAGGACTGCATACTTGAGACAAGATGTACACTGGATCGCATTAGCAATAGTGGAGCACATTTTCTAATGGGGATAGCACTAAACAAATGTTAAGTAATTAAACAACTAAATACAAACAATTCTACTCACACTTACTTTTGCTCACACTTTGCTCACTCACGCTCACAATGAAGAAGACAGGCTAAAATTCAGGCTTTCAGAAGTCTTCCTTCCGGCTGTAACGGCCAAAACCCGGTTCTCCTTGAGCTCGCGGTGACTCTTCACTTATCCCAGAAGGCACTGGGAATATGCAAATTATCCTCGCAAGACTCCTTCCCTGGCTTTCAGAAGTCTTCCTTCCGGCTGTAACGGCCAAAACCCGGTTCTCCTTGAGCTCGCGGTGACTCTTCACTTATCCCAGAAGGCACTGGGAATATGCAAATTATCCTCGCAAGACTCCTTCCCTGGCTTTCAGAAGTCTTCCTTCCGGCTGTAACGGCCAAAACCCGGTTCTCCTTGAGCTCGCGGTGACTCTTCACTTATCCCAGAAGGCACTGGGAATATGCAAATTATCCTCGCAAGACTCCTTCCCTGGCTTTTATGTTTTTACAATGTTTTAGTTAGTTTTGTTTTTATTTTCCTTTTTTTTTTGTATATGTGTTGACATTAACAATCATCCTATATAGATAATTTATCTTGTAAAACTTTTGTATTTTGTAAGTTTTTTATTTATTTTAAAAAAAATACTTTATTAATACTTTTAAAGTAATGTTTTAATTATGTATGCAAATGCCAAGTTTTTTTCACATTTCGATTTGGAAGTTGTGTTGTTAATAAAAATTTTGTTTGAATATTGTCAAACCCATTATTTGTTACATAATCGCGGTTCACGAGGATTTTCTAACATTATTTGTCTAAATAGATATTTTTGGTCCAAAAAATGAAAAAATGTATATGTGTTTACGTTCATAACCATAAGTCACACAATATAACAGGTGCATAAGACACATATTAATGCATTAGTGATCACACAATGTGTTTATTCCTTTTTCTAAGTCCAAAAAGTATTTATTAAAAATTAATGTGATATTAATCAATTAATCAAACACAAAGAAAAAACTTCAAAGCTGTTACCTAATGGCTATTGAAACTGATTTGTAACGGCATTACAAAAATCTGGTTTATTTTTTTTTTTTATTTTAGTAAAAAAAAATAAAAAAATTTATGTGATACTTTCAACACAAAATTCTGAACATATATTGAGCATGTTCAATCTCATTCTTTGCATAATTAGTAGGCTCAACAATATTAATCATTACAAATCCAACCAGTTGGCAATTATTAAAATAAAAATATAACCTTTAAAGGTCCAAAATATATACAATTATTAAGCAATATTTGATGAGAAACATCATTGATCAAAAACATCATTTGCGAAAAAATGTACGTTTACATAATCTTTTTTTACAAGGAGGATATTCACTATTAATGTGGCGCAAACGTTTGCTGATGGGGGTCACAGGTACATCTACTATTTCCTGAGCCTCCATCTGAGCGGTTGCAGCTTGTACTTCCTCTGTTGTTGTTGGTACCGCTATTTGAGGTTCTGTTTTTTTCTTTAAAATGCTGCTATTGAAATTTCTTAAATTTCCTGTGGGGGCAGCATTGATCACTTCGAGCATCCAGTGTTCTGCCAAGTTTTGGGTATCCCGATCTAAACCAATCATTTTTTCAGATACCAACTGTCCAAACGCTGATATTGTGGGTCTATTATTGCGTTCCAAAAGTGTTTTGGCTATGCCAACCAGCTGGGAAACACCAGCAAGGGGATGCATAACATTTTTTTTATTACACCAATTTCTGCGCGAACGCGATGATGGACCCGGATCTTCCACATCTACAGCTGATGAATTATTGTCCAGGCTGGCTGAGATTTCATCCGTACTGTCTTCATGAACTGCTATTGTGGTTTTAGGGACTGGATTAAGATTCTGGAAGAAAAATGGAGATTGAGTTAAATTATCGTGGTATCAATTATGGTGTTGCTTTTTGTAACATTGATCAATGTTTATAAACGACAATGCCTTATTTTTCTAATTAAGCCAAAAAAAAAGGTAAAAAAAAAACAGTGGACTAAACGTTTAGAAAATTCGCCATTTTAGAATTTAACCCCTTAACGACCGCGGGCCGTAAAATTACGTCCTAAATGACATAATCTTACTGCCCGCGGTCCTCCGGCGGCAGCATGCCGCGATCGGCACACATCTCAGCTGATTTTCACAGCTGAGATGTGTGCCTGCTAGGCACGAGCAGAATCGTTATCTGCTCGTGCCGATTAACCCCTTATATGGCGCTGTCAATACATGACAGCGCCATTATAAGCGCAATCGCGGTAAAGTTTTATTTACCGCCGAAACCGGAAGTCACGTGACGCGATCACGTGACTCCCGATAGTTGTCATGGTAGTACAGGGTCATGTGATGACTCCTGTACTACACATGAATTGGTTTCACTTTCGCTGTGCCCGGGGCACAGCAAAAGAGAAAGACAGCGTATCTGCTGTTTACAGCCTTCCAGCTGTGATCAGCAGATACTGCAGAGCGATCGGAATGCTGATCGCAATAGCCCCCTAGGGGGACTAGTAAAATAAAAAAAAAAAGTAAAAAAATAAGTTTTAAAAAATTAAAAAAAACAAAAAAACCTAAAAGTTCAAATCACCCCCCATTCGCCCCATTGAAAATTAAAGGGTTAAAAAAATAAAAAATATACACACATTTGGTATCGCCGCGTTCAGAAACGCCCGATCTATCAAAATATAAAATCAATTAATCTGATCAGTAAATGGCGTAGCGGCAAAAAAATTCCAAACGCCAAAACGACGTTTTTTTGTCGCCACAACTTTTGCGCAAAATGCAATAAGAGGCGATCAAAACGTAGCATCTGCGCAAAAATGGTACCGTTAAAAACGTCAGCTCGAGACGCAAAAAATAAGCCGTCATTGAGCCTAAGATCCCGAAAAATGAGAACGCTACGGGTCACGGAATATGGCGTAAAACGTGCGCCACTTTCGATTTTTTTTTAACCCCTTATATAAAAGTAAACCTATACATGTTTGGTGTCTATGAACTCGCACTGACCTGAGGCATCACACCCACACATCATTTTTACCATATAGTGAACACAGTGAATAAAATATCTCAAAAACCATAGTGCTATCGCACTTTTTTTGCAATTTTTCAGCATTTGGAATTTTTTTGCCATTTTCTAGTACACAATATGGTAAAAATGATGGTTTCATTTAAAAGTACAGCTCGTTCCGCAAAAAATGAGCCCTCACATGACCATATTGACTGAAAAATAAAAAAGTTACGTCTCTCAGAAAAAGAATGGCGAAAAAAAAAAACGGAAAGCGAAAAATCGGCCGGTCGTGAAAGGGTTAATTTTGAAACATTTAAACAAAAAACACAAAACCTATGCACATAACAAACCTAACAAAATCACAAACAATGTTTTCTCTATTATGGTGACATTACATATTACATTAATTACCTCAGACAAGGAAGAGCCAGACTCTCTATCTTCTGTTGAAAGTGGCAGGGGAGGCAATAGAGTAGTGGAGGCACGGGGGAGCTCGTGGTCACGAGTAAACATCATAAGCTCATAATACCACAGTTATGGGGTATATATGTCCCCCGAGCCCGAGCCCGATTTTTTGGACTCCTCAACCTTGTTGAGTTCTTTTTTGAACACTGTGCGTAGTGCTTGCAATTTTTTCCGGACTATTTCTTCTGTGCCCTTGTCAGGATCGTGATGGCGATTATATACAGAAATTAACTTCACATATGCGGCTTTTTTCATATTTCTATTGTTGTAGTCAGCAGATTTAACTCGCCACAAACATGGATTTTCTCGGTACTCAGCTATGAATTCACGTATAAATTCCTCCTTCATATGAGCCATCATCAGATTTTGGAATAATATTGATAATTATATGAACTGTCACAAATGAAAAGGCAACTAAGAGCAAAAATAAAAAAAAAAAAAATAATCAACATCTTTGTTCAGTCAGAAGGCAAAATATTTAACCCCATTACGACCGCGTTACGTTTTAAAACGGCACTAAAAAAGGGTACTTATTCCTTTCTGCCGTTTTAAAACGGCGGTCGGAAAAAAGGGTCTAGCGCCCCCCAGAGTCAGAAAATTTCCGGGGTCTCAGCTGCCGGGGGTATCTGAGACCCTGGAGATCATGATTCGGGCCGGTTTTTCCGGTCCCCGCTCACCTGATGACCGGTATACACCGTATACCGATCATCAAGTTATAGTAAATGACCGCGCCGGTAAAAAATCATTTATCTCCCATCTGGCATGATCAAACATGCCAGATGGGAGATAAATCTTTTTCCCGGTTCCCTCCGGTCCCCTCGGTATCCCCAAAGTGCCCCCCCCGACCCCCAACCCCCTCCCGAAAATCCAAGATGGCCGCGCGCATCGGAGAGCACAGCAGCGCGCCGGCCGCATTTACAGTGTTCCTATGGTTTCTGTCGTATGTGCCATAACACATACGACAGAAACCTGCTCCCCAGGCCCTGCCGGGATCCCCCCTACCCCCCCCTGGTGTCCCCCGGTGTCCCCCGGTGTCATACATACCGGAGCGCTGATCCCCCGCGGCCCCCTCCTCCTTCTCTGCAGACTCCGGTCACATGTGCCGAGCAGATGACAGCTTCCTGTGTTCAGGACGCTGGCTGCTGATGCTGCTCAGCACTGTGCAGCTGTGACCCGGGGAGGGTGGGTGCAGCTTTTTGCACCCACTCTCCTCAAATGGAGGGTCTGCCCTCCTAGAAAATGGGGGATACGTTCCCTGAACGTGTCCCCCATATTCTAGAAGGTCCAGAGGCGACGTGGGACATCCAAATGGATTATAGTGGATTTTTTTTTTTCTTTTCAATAAATTGGCTAATCAGGGAATGTTTTGGGGAGTGTTTTTTCAAATAAATTTTTTTTTGTTGTCAATTTTTTTTCTTATTACTGTCAATTAGTTATGTCGGGTATCTGATAGACGCCGTGACATAACTAATTGCTGGGCTTGATGCCAGGTGACATTACACACCTGGTATCAACCCCATTCATTACCCCGTTAGCCAACGCACCAGGGCGCGGGATGAGCTGGGGCGAAGCGCCAGAATTGGCGCATCTAATGGATGCGCCACTTCTGGGGCGGCTGCGGCCTGCTATTTTTAGGCTGGGAAGAGTCCAATAACCATGGCTCTTCCCATCCTGAAAATACCAGACCCCAGCTGTCAGCTTCACCTTGGCTGGTGATCTAATTTGGGGGGACCCCACGTTTGTTTGTTTTTTTTAATTATTTATTTATAAATAATTAAAAAAAAAAAAACAGCTTGGGGAGCCCTCCAAATTGATCACCAGACAAGATGAAGCTGTCAGCTGTGGTTTGCAGGCTACAGCTGTCTGCTTTACCCTAGCTGGCTATCAAAAATAGGGGGGACCCCACGTCATTTATTTTAATTTTTTTTTTTTTTTTTTGGGCTAAATACAAGGCTAGGCATCCTTTAGTGTCACATGAAAGGCACTAAAGGGCGCCAGCTTAGAATATGCAGGGGGGTGGGACGTTATATATGTTTGACATCTATCCATTCATCCACTGTAGCATTTTACGCTGTGTGCCCACAATCAGGGTTTGCAGCGTTTTGGGCGCAGAGTGTTTTCCCTGCGTCCATAACGCTGCGTTGTGCAGTAGAAGCACAGTGGCAGGATTTTTAGAAATCCCGTGCCCACTGTGTTTCTTTTCTCCGCAGCATAAACCGACCTGTGGCGCAGCTTCCCGAGCCTCAGCATGTCAATTTATGCTGCGGAGATGAGTGTTCTTTGCAGGTAGAATAAAACTAAAGTCCACAGCAGCCTGAACCCAAATCGTGGGCATGGGCAGCTGCGTTCTCCCGTGGACAACACTCACATTTCTGCAGGAGGCTGACACTGTGTACTAGACGCCGTGTCGCTGGATCATGGCCACATAGCCTAAAGGCTACTTTACACGCTGCGATATCGGTCCCGATATCGCTAGTGTGGGTACCCGCCCCCATCTGTTGTGCGACACGGGCAAATCGCTGCCCGTGCCGCACAACATCGCGCAGACGCATCACACATACTTACCTGCCCGGCGACGTCGCTGTGACCGGCGAACCGCCTCCTTTCTAAGGGGGCGGTCCGTGTGGCATCACAGTGACGTCACTGAGCGGCCGCCCAATAGAAGCGGAGGGGCGGAGATGAGTGGCCGGAACATCCCGCCCACCTTCTTCCTTCCTCATAGCGGCCGGGAGGCAGGTAAGGAGAGGTTCCTCGTTCCTGCGGCGTCACACATAGCGATGTGTGCTGCCGCAGGAGCGACGAACTACATCGTTACTGCTGCAGTAACGATAATCGAGAATGGACCCCCATGTCACCGATGAGCGATTTTGCATGTTTTTGCAACGATGCAAAATCGCTCATCGGTGTCACACGCAGCAACATCGCTAATGCGGCCGGATGTGCGTCACCAATTCCGTGACCCTAACGACTCCGCATTAGCGATGTCGCAGCGTGTAAAGCCCCCTTAACAGTGAGAAATTTGTTGCTACAGCAACATTTTTGTGAAGTACCTGTGGATTCAAAATGCTTACTATACTCCTGAATAAAATCCTTGAGGGGTCCAGTTTCCAAAATGAGGTCACTTGTGGGGGGTTTCTGATGTATAGGTACCCAAGGGGCCCTGCTAATGTGACATGGTGCGCGCAATTTACTTCAACTTTTCCAAAATTCAAATGGTGCTCCTTCCATTCCAAGCCCTCCCATTTATCCAAACAAAGGTTTTTGGCCACATGTGTGGTATCCCTGCGCTCACAAGAAATTAGATAACAACCTGTGGGGTACACGTTTTGTTGTTGCCTCTTGAAAAAGTGAAAAATGTGTCGCTAAATCAACATTTTTGTGAAAAAAATGAAAATTTCAATATGGCAACCTAAGCTTATCAAATTCTGTGAAGTATTCGTGGATTCAAAATGCTCAATATACACCTAGATTAAAGCCTTGAGGGGTCTTATTTCCAGAATGGGGTCACTTGTGGGGGACCTCCACTGCTTAGGCACCTCAGGGGCTCTCCTAATGCAACATGGCGTCCGCTATTGATTCCGGCCAATTTTGCAGTCAAACTGCACTCCTTCTCTTCTGAGCCCTGTAGTGTGCCCAAACAGTTGATTTCCACCACATACAAGATATCAACAAACTCAGGAGAAATTGCGCAATAAATTTCATGGTGATTTATTTCCTGTTACCCTTGTGAAAAAAAAAGCTACCTGGTTGAAGTAACAATTTTGTGGTAAAATTTTATTTTTTTATTTTCATGGCTCAACGTTATAAACTTCTGTAAAGCACCTGGAGGTTCAGGGTACTCACCAAACATCAAGATAAATTCCTTGAGGGGCCTAGTTTCCAATATGGGGTCACTTGTGGTGTTTTTTTGCTGTTTACGTACCTTAGGGGTCCTCCAAATGCGACATGGTGCCTGCAATCTTTTTCAGCCAAATTTCCTTTCCAAAATTCAAATATTGCTCCTTCCGTTCCAAGCCCTCCCATTTCTCCAAACAAAGGTTTCAGACCACAAGTGAGGTATCACCGCGCTCATAAAAAAGTGGGTAACAAACGTTGGGGTCAAATTTTTGGAATTACCTCTTGAAAAAGTGAAAAAATTGATGCTAAAGCAACATTTTTGAGAAAAAAATGAAAATTTTCAATGTGACAACGTAACGTTATCAAAATCTGTGAAGTACTTGTGGATCCAAAATGCTCACTATACCCCTAGATAGAAGCCTTAAGGGGTCTAGTTTCCAAAATGGTGTCACTTGTGAGGGGTTTCTGCTGTTTAGGTACCTTAGCGGACATGTAAATGCAACATGGTGCCCGCAATCTATTTCAGCCAAATTTGCTTTCCAAAATTCAAATATTGCTCCTTCTGTTCCGAGCCCTCCCATTTGTCCAAACAAAGGTTTCTGACCACATGTGGGGTATTGGCGCGCTCATAAGAAAGTGGGGAACAAGTTTTGGGGTTCATTTTGTTGTGTTATTTCTTCTAAAAGTGAATAAATTTGGGGTAGAGCAACATTTTAGGTAAAATTTTATTTTTTGCTTTTTTTCATTCCACTTTGCTTTAGTTCCTGTGAAGCACCTGAAGGGTTAATAAACTTCTTGGATGTGGTTTTGAGTACTTTGAGGGGTGCTGTTTTGAGAATGGTGTCACTTTTAGGTATTTTCTGTCACTTAGGCCTCTCAAAGTCACTTGAAATGTGATGTGGTCCCTAAAAAAATGGTTTTGTGAATTTTGTTGAAAAAATGGGAAATTGCAGATGAACTTTGACCCCTTCTAACTTCCTAACCCCAAAACATTTTGTTTCAGAAATTGCGCTAATGTAAAGTAGACATGTGGGAAATGTTATTTATTAACTGTTTTGTGTAACATAACTCTCTGGGTTAAGGGCATAAAAATTAAAAGTTTGAAAATTGCAAAATTTTCAAAATTTTCATCAAATTTCCGATTTTTTCACAAATAAAAGCAAAAAATATCGTTTTAAATTTATAACTATCATGAAGTACAATATGTCACGAAAAAACAATGTCAGAATCACCGGGATCCGTTGAAGCGTTCCAGAGTTATGACCTCATAAAGTGACACTGGTCAGAATTGCAAAAAATGGCCTGGGCATTAAGGACAAAACTGGCTTCGTCCTTAAGGGGTTAATGATCTGATAAACGCAAACAAACAATTCAGATAACGACCTTTTCAAATATATCATTCTTTTGAAGCCCATAAATTTAAACTAAAATAAACCAACAAAAAAAAAAAAAAAATTAAAAAAACAAAACAAAAAACAAGAAAACCAAACAAACATGTCGAAATAATGACATTTCGGATCTAAAACATTATAAGCTATGATATGAAGCAAAATATGCTGAAGCAAATTAAAACAGCACAAAAAGTGGCTTAATTCAACATAGTTTGATAACAAACACACTTACCAAACGTGCGCCGAAGTTGAACTCACGCATGCATTTGTGGATCTCGCAGCGGAGGCTTTTTATTCACAACAACAACAATCAAAAATGTTAAACACACATGGACATTATACGAGTTGTAGTATGTGTGTGTAGTATTTCACAATTGCTACTATGACGGCAGTCACATGATCACTAGTGATGAGCGAGCATGCTTGTCACTACTCGGTACTCGCACGAGTATCACTGTACTCGGGCTGCTCGGCGGGGACCGAGTAATCTCGCGATACTCGTGCTTTACTCGTGGTCTTCATTTCTGCATGTTGGCGCTCTTTTGAGAGCCAGCCCTCATGCAGGGATTGGCTGGCAGACCACTGCAATGCCACAGCCCTGTTAGTTGTGGAATTGCAGTGATTGGCCGGCCTGCACAGCGTCACCGAGCCTTTATATCGGCCGGCGCGCTGTGCTCTGCTCACAGCTATTCTGACAGTGAGTGTAGGGAGAGTGTCGCTGATTCAGGGAAAGCTTTGCGGCCCTTTATAGCTTTTTCAGTTGCAGGGCTGCAAACAGTGTGACCAAAAGTCCTTCTCAGGACTATTCTAGTTGTATACAGGCAGGCAGGGTATAGCCAGGTCGGAGTACAGTAGCAGAGTCCTTCTCAGGACTATTGTTGCTATATACAGGCAGGGTATAGCCAGGTCTGAATACAGGCTAGTGACCAAAAGAGTCCTTGTCAGGACTATTGTAGCAGTATACAGGCAGGCAGGCAGGCAGGGTAGTGGTGACCGTATACCAGCCTTCATATCTGGGGCTGGTGTACACAGTGTAAAACAGTCCAGATAGTGTCTGACTTGTCTGTACTGTAATTGTCGCTCCCCAAAAAAACCTGTTAGTAGGTTATTATTGCGTCCGTGCTTGGTTTTTAAAACCGCACGTGTGTGCCTGTTGGTGGCAGCGTACAGGTGCACTGGTGTGCGTTTACCAAACTATTATATAACGCACAAGTGTAGTGTATAATACACGTCAGTCAGCAGTGGCTGATAGTGTCAGAGTTCTTAATTTTTGCTCCTAAAACCTGTGTTAGGTTATTATTGCGTCCGTGCTTGGTTTTTAAAACCGCACGTGTGTGCCTGTTGGTGGCAGCGTACAGGTGCACTGGTGTGCGTTTACCAAACTATTATATAACGCACAAGTGTAGTGTATAATACACGTCAGTCAGCAGTGGCTGATAGTGTCAGAGTTCTTAATTTTTGCTCCTAAAACCTGTGTTAGGTTATTATTGCGTCCGTGCTTGGTTTTTAAAACCGCACGTGTGTGCCTGTTGGTGGCAGCGTACAGGTGCACTGGTGTGCGTTTACCAAACTATTATATAACGCACAAGTGTAGTGTATAATACACGTCAGTCAGCAGTGGCTGATAGTGTCAGAGTTCTTAATTTTTGCTCCTAAAACCTGTGTTAGGTTATTATTGCGTCCGTGCTTGGTTTTTAAAACCGCACGTGTGTGCCTGTTGGTGGCAGCGTACAGGTGCACTGGTGTGCGTTTACCAAACTATTATATAACGCACAAGTGTAGTGTATAATACACGTCAGTCAGCAGTGGCTGATAGTGTCAGAGTTCTTAATTTTTGCTCCTAAAACCTGTGTTAGGTTATTATTGCGTCCGTGCTTGGTTTTTAAAACCGCACGTGTGTGCCTGTTGGTGGCAGCGTACAGGTGCACTGGTGTGCGTTTACCAAACTATTATATAACGCACAAGTGTAGTGTATAATACACGTCAGTCAGCAGTGGCTGATAGTGTCAGAGTTCTTAATTTTTGCTCCTAAAACCTGTGTTAGGTTATTATTGCGTCCGTGCTTGGTTTTTAAAACCGCACGTGTGTGCCTGTTGGTGGCAGCGTACAGGTGCACTGGTGTGCGTTTACCAAACTATTATATAACGCACAAGTGTAGTGTATAATACACGTCAGTCAGCAGTGGCTGATAGTGTCAGAGTTCTTAATTTTTGCTCCTAAAACCTGTGTTAGGTTATTATTGCGTCCGTGCTTGGTTTTTAAAACCGCACGTGTGTGCCTGTTGGTGGCAGCGTACAGGTGCACTGGTGTGCGTTTACCAAACTATTATATAACGCACAAGTGTAGTGTATAATACACGTCAGTCAGCAGTGGCTGATAGTGTCAGAGTTCTTAATTTTTGCTCCTAAAACCTGTGTTAGGTTATTATTGCGTCCGTGCTTGGTTTTTAAAACCGCACGTGTGTGCCTGTTGGTGGCAGCGTACAGGTGCACTGGTGTGCAATTTCCAGAAACTTTGATATAACGCACAAGTAGTGAATATACACGTCAGCAGTGCACAGCATTGCAAAATGCGCAAGGGCATTGGCAAGGAACAAGGAAGTGGACGTGATGGTGGTGCAGGCAGAGGCCGAGGTCGTGGGCAAGCTCTAATTTCGCCACAACAAAGGGCCACATCTAGTCGCTCGCACGTCCTGTCCCAAATTCTTGGGGACCGCAGCAGTACACCGCTCTTGAACCAAGACCAGTGTCAACAGGTTGTTAGTTGGATAGCGGATAATGCTTCCAGTCAGATTGGCACCACCACAAACACTCTGTCTTCCACACGGTCAAGTGTCAGTAGCCGTGATACTGCACCGCACATTTCTGAACCTGATCCTCCTTCCTACCACCAGGCTGAGTACACGTCCTCCTCGGACATTAATGATCCCACACTTGGACACTCGGAAGAGCTGTTCACGTTTCCATTCACACATTCTGGCCTCTCGCCAGCTCATATTGAAGTGGGTCATGAGGAGATCGTCTGTACAGATAGCCAAATATTTGAGCAGCCACGTTCTCACGAAGTTGGCAACGTGTCTCAACAAGTGGTGGACGATGATGAGACACAATTGTCAGCAAGTCAGGAGGAGGAGCAGGGTGCGGAAGAGGAAGACGACGTGGTGGATGATCCAGTAACTGACCCAACCTGGCAGGAGGATATGCAGAGCGAGGACAGCAGTGCACAGGGGGAGGGAGGCGTAGCATCACAACAGGCAGTAAGAAGCAGGGTGGTGGTCCCAGGCAGAAGTCAGGCAACCGTTCCCCGTAACAACACGACGACACAAGGTGCCTGTACAAATGTTAGGTCTTCACGAGTCTGGCAGTTTTTTAAGTTGGATCCAGATGATTCAAAAAAGGCCATTTGCAACACCTGCCGTGCCAGCATCAGCAGGGGTACCAAAACTAGCAGCCTGACCACCACCAGCATGATCAGGCACATGTCAGCCAAGCACCCGACTTTGTGGGAAGTACAACAGAGTCGAGGAGCAGTGCTTGCTGATGTCACTGCTACGTCTTCGCTGGTTGTGCATGCGAGCCAATCCTCTGTCCATGCTGCCTGCGAACAAGCCTCCTCCACTCCTGCACCTGCAGTTGCCTACGCAGAAAGAACACCATCATCAAGCACGTCCTTGTCCCAGCGCAGCGTTCAGTTATCCATTCAGCAAACCTTTGAACGCAGGCGCAAATACACTGCCAACACCCCACATGCCACAGTTCTAAATGCTAACATTTCGCGACTGCTTGCGCTGGAAATGTTGCCTTTTAGGCTGGTGGAGACAGAAGCATTCCGTGACCTGATGGCGGCAGCTGTCCCACGTTACTCGGTCCCCAGCCGCCACTATTTCTCCCGGTGTGCCGTCCCCGCGTTGCATAACCACGTGTCACAAAACATCACACGTGCCCTGAACAACGCTGTTTCACCCAAAGTCCACCTAACCACAGACACGTGGACAAGTGCTTGTGGGCAAGGCCGCTACATCTCGTTGACGGCACACTGGGTTAATATTGTGGAAGCTGGGACCCAGTCTGAGCGAGGGACGGAACACGTCCTTCCCACACCAAGGTTTGCAGGCCCTACCTCAGTCAGTGTTTCACCCACACTCTACAGCTCCGGAATGTCATGCTCTTCAGCCTCCTCCTCCTCCTGCGCATCCTCATCCACTGTGCCCTCCACACCAGTCACAAGCTGGAAGCACTGCAGCACTGCCTCGGCGAAGCGGCAACAGGCTGTGCTGAAGCTAATCTGCATAGGTGACAAACCCCACAATGCAGAAGAGCTGTGGACAGCTCTGAAACAGCAGGCAGATCACTGGCTCACACCTCTGAACCTAAAGCCAGGAAAGGTCGTTTGTGACAATGGCCGGAACCTGGTGGCGGCTTTGAGGCGAGGCCAGCTGACACATGTTCCATGCGTGGCCCATGTGCTCAACCTCGTGGTTCAGCGGTTTATAAAGTCATACCCAGAGCTGTCTGATCTGCTGGTAAAAGTTCGCCGCCTGTCTGCACATTTTCGAAAGTCACCTACTGCTTCAGCCGGCCTTGCCGGCTTTCAGCGCCGTTTGCATCTTCCGGCTCACAGACTGGTGTGTGATGTCCCCACGCGTTGGAATTCAACTCTGCACATGTTGGTCAGGATATGTGAGCAGAAGAGGGCAGTTGTTGAGTACCTGCATCACCTAAGCCGTCGGGAAATGGGTCAAACTCCACACATAACACCTGAGGAGTGGAGATGGATGTCAGACCTATGTACCATCCTCCAAAACTTTGAGGACTCCACCAAGATGGTGAGTGGTGATGACGCCATTATTAGCGTCACCATACCGCTACTCTGCCTTCTAAAACGGTCCCTTTTGAAAAACAAACATGATGCATTGCAGGCGGAGCGCGATGAGTTGCAGCAAGAAACAGTAGTGGGTGTGGGTGATAACACACAGCCCAGCCTCGTCTCATCACAACGTGCAGTGGAGGACTATGACGAGGAGGAGGATGAAGACATGGAGCAACTCTCCGGCCAAATTGAGGATATGACATGCACACCAGTCATATCCTCGATTCAGCGTGGCTGGCCAGAGGACAGGGTAGATGAGGAGGAGGAGGAGGAGGAGGAGGAGGAGGACAGCATGTTCAGTCATCTTGTTGGTCAGGCTACTGAAGTCCTGGCTGTTAAGAGTCTGGCGCACATGGCTGACTTTATGGTAAGCTGCCTGTCTCGTGACCCTCGCGTTAAGAACATCTTGGCCGACAATCATTACTGGTTGGTAACACTGTTAGACCCACGCTACAAGGAGAACTTTTTGTCTCTTATTCCCGTGGATGAGAGGTCAACCAAAATGCAGCAGTTTCGGAAGGCCATACTCACGGAAGTAGGCAAAGCATTCCCCTCACAAAACGCTAGCGGCATAGGTCAGGAATCAGTGGACAACCGAGGCGTACAGCCGAGAGAGGCACAAGTCCAATCCGCCAGAGGTAGGGGAACAGTCTTTAAGATGTGGGACAGTTTTCTCAGCCCCTCACGTACCACAGCCCCTGAGGTGCGGGGTAGTGCCACAAGAAATCCTAAGTTTGCCCAGATGCTGAAGGAGTACCTTGCAGATCGAACAACTGTACTCCGACATTCCTCTGTGCCTTACAATTATTGGGTATCCAAGCTGGACACGTGGCATGAATTGGCTCTCTACGCCTTGGAAGTCCTGGCCTGCCCTGCTGCTAGCGTTTTGTCAGAGCGTGTTTTTAGTGCCGCAGGTGGAATCATTACAGATAAACGCACCCGCCTGTCAACTGAAAATGCTGACAGGCTGACTCTGATAAAGATGAACAAGGGTTGGATTGGGCCAGACTTCACCACACCACCAGCAAATGAGAGCGGAATTTAAAGTTTGCCATGTACCTCCACTCACCCATGGGTACACTTCTCGACTTTGGATAATCGCTGGACTGCTCCTCCTTCTCCTCATGCGCCATCATGATGACCGTTACAATAGTTAGGTCTTTGTTTCAGGTATACCCCCAGTGGTAAATTTTTTCGCCCATTCTTTGCAGAATGGACATTACAACGACAGGAGACCCGCTCCTTTGCAATGGGAACAATGTTTTGAGGCCCTCATGCACGTCTCTACCCAGGGACAATGTGGAGCCTCCCAATTTTTGGCTGCCCTGGCAAAGGGCTATACTGAAATAGACCCACTTCCTTACAATGGGCACTTCAGGTTTAAAGGCCATCATGCACGTCTCTACCCAGGGACAATGTGGAGCCTCCCAATTTTTGGCTGCCCTGCCTAAGGGCTATACTATAATACACCCACTTCCTGACAATGGACACTTAATGTTTTGAGGCCCTCATGCACGTCTCTACCCAGGGACAATGTGGAGCCTCCCAATTTTTGGCTGCCCTGCCTAAGGGCTATACTATAATACACCCACTTCCTGACAATGGACACTTAATGTTTTGAGGCCCTCATGCACGTCTCTACCCAGGGACAATGTGGAGCCTCCCAATTTTTGGCTGCCCTGGCAAAGGGCTATACTGAAATAGACCCACTTCCTTACAATGGGCACTTCAGGTTTAAAGGCCATCATGCACGTCTCTACCCAGGGACAATGTGGAGCCTCCCAATTTTTGGCTGCCCTGCCTAAGGGCTATACTATAATACACCCACTTCCTGACAATGGACACTTAATGTTTTGAGGCCCTCATGCACGTCTCTACCCAGGGACAATGTGGAGCCTCCCAATTTTTGGCTGCCCTGGCAAAGGGCTATACTGAAATAGACCCACTTCCTTACAATGGGCACTTCAGGTTTAAAGGCCATCATGCACGTCTCTACCCAGGGACAATGTGGAGCCTCCCAATTTTTGGCTGCCCTGCCTAAGGGCTATACTATAATACACCCACTTCCTGACAATGGACACTTAATGTTTTGAGGCCCTCATGCACGTCTCTACCCAGGGACAATGTGGAGCCTCCCAATTTTTGGCTGCCCTGGCAAAGGGCTATACTGAAATAGACCCACTTCCTTACAATGGGCACTTCAGGTTTAAAGGCCATCATGCACGTCTCTACCCAGGGACAATGTGGAGCCTCCCAATTTTTGGCTGCCCTGCCTAAGGGCTATACTATAATACACCCACTTCCTGACAATGGACACTTAATGTTTTGAGGCCCTCATGCACGTCTCTACCCAGGGACAATGTGGAGCCTCCCAATTTTTGGCTGCCCTGGCAAAGGGCTATACTGAAATAGACCCACTTCCTTACAATGGGCACTTCAGGTTTAAAGGCCATCATGCACGTCTCTACCCAGGGACAATGTGGAGCCTCCCAATTTTTGGCTGCCCTGCCTAAGGGCTATACTGAAATACACCCACTTCCTTAAAATGGACACTTAATGTTTTGAGGCCCTCATGCACGTCTCTACCCAGGGACAATGTGGAGCCTCCCAATTTTTGGCTGCCCTGCCTAAGGGCTATACTATAATACACCCACTTCCTGACAATGGACACTTAATGTTTTGAGGCCCTCATGCACGTCTGTATGCAGGGGCATTGGTGAACCTCACAATTTAGGACTGCCCTGGCAAAGGAAAATACTACAAAGACTCACTTCCTCAAAATGGGCACATTAGACTCAAGAGGCCTTCATGTACGTCTCTTCTCAGGGACATCGGAGTGCCACACAATGTTTTCACGTAAAATCTTTCATGTATTGATCTCAAAAAGTAACATACACCAGCTCTATCTCACTATTGGGTATGTGCCCTTAACATTTCCGCCATGAAAAATCATTTTGGGGTCATTTTGGAAGGTTTTCTGGTGAGTCCGTAAAAATGGCGTAAAACGCGGACAAAATTGTTCACAGCTGTGACTTTTGAGTGATAAATGCTTCAAGGGGTCTTCCCCATGCTGTTGCCATGTCATTTGAGCACTCTTCTGAGACTTTTGTGACATTTTTAGGGTTTCTCCATGCTGCCGGGAGGTCATTTCACAAAAATACTCGGGTCTCCCATAGGATAACATTGGGCTCGTTGCTCGGGCCGAGTACACGAGTATCTTGGGAGGCTCGGCCCGAGCTTCGAGCACCCGAGCTTTTTAGTACTCGCTCATCACTAATGATCACAAGTAAATGTGTTTGACTTGATTGATAAAAAGCAAAAAGAAGATACTCATTAGAGATGGTATCATTAGTACCGACATGTACAAACGTTTGTGCGATCGTTAGCAGCAAGTGTAGGCATTTATGGTCAGTTACATCGCAAGAGCAATTGTATAATGTGAAGGTAAAACAACAATCAAGGAGCTATTAACGCATATCGCTGCTGCGACGGGGGCGGGGACTATCGCACTCGGCATCGCAGCATCGGCCTGCGATGTCGCAGTGTGCAAAGTGCCCCTTAGGCTATAAAATACTGTAACACACTGTTTCTTCTCCAGTAAAATCTCTCCCTACACTATTTGTGGGTACAGTACGTGGAATTTTGCATCACCAGGTCTTATTTAGACCCGAAAACGTTATGCATCCATCTAATCACATTAATGCCAGTAGCCAAAATGGCTACGACATTCCTGTAATTGGCAGGCAATCACCACATGTTTAGTGTCTGAAAAACAGCCGCTAAACATGTAGGGCAGTGACTAGAGCATGGCACTCAAGCACCCCAATATTCAACCAAGTATGAAGCATGCCGAGCACCCCCATGCTCAATCAAGTAACAAGCACTGCCGAACACTCTCGTTCATCACTAATTAGTACTAAATAGTTTTAAGTTGGGGGAGTGAATGAGAAAAATATAATGTAGGCAATTATTAAATTTATGCGATAAAATAAATACAAATTTGCCATGTGCATAAGTATTCACCCCTTTTGCTACAAAGCCCTAAAAATGTCTGGTTTAAGCAGTTACCTTCTTAAGCCACATGCTTATTGAAAGGAAGTCCACCTATGTGCAATCTGTTACGTGGTTAGTCAGTTTATACATACCTTTTACGAAAGGCCACAGAGTCTGTAACACCATTAAGCAAGAGGCTCCCCTAACCAAACAACACAATAAAAACCAAGGAGATCTCTATACAAATCAGAGTAGTACAAGTCAGGATTGGGTTCTAAAAAAATATCCTACTCCCTGATGATCCCCCGGAGCACCATCAAATTCGTTATGATCAAAAGGAAAGAACATGGTACCTCAACTAGCCTGCCAAGACAGGGCATCCACCAAAATTTTTTAAGGAAGAGAATTAATCAGAGGCAGCACAGGGACCAAAGGTGATTCTGAAGTTGCTGCAGAGCTCCCAAGCAAAGACTGGAGTATCTATCCATACCAGCACAATAAGCCGTACAATCCATAGAGTTGGCCTTTAGGGAAGTGTGGCCAGAAAAAAAGCTTTAATTTGCAGCCAAAAATTGTCAGGCTCATTTTGATTTTGCCAAAAGACACTTGGGAGACTCTCCAAATGTATGATGCTGTGAGACCAAATTTTAACTTCTCGGCCACCAAGATAAATGTTGTAGTACCAAACCCACACAGCTCATCACCCCCAAGGACACATTACAACAGTGAAACATGTTGGTGGCTGTGGGAAACGTTTTCAGCAAAAGGAACAGGGAAAATGGTCCAAGTCTAGGGGAAGCTGGAGGGTGCAAAATACAGGGACATTCTTGAGCAAAACCTGTTTCAGTCTGTTAGCGATTTGAGACGGAGGTTCATCTTTCAACAAAACAACGACCCAAAGCTACTGCTAAAGCAACACTTGAGTAGTTTAAGGGGAAACATGTAAATGTATTGAAGTGGCCAAGTCAAAGCCCAAACCTTAATCCAATTGAAAATCTGTGGTGAGATTTGAAGATTCCTGTTCACCAGAGGAAACCATCTAGCTTGAAGAAGCTGGAACAGTTTTGCCTTAAGGAATGGGTAAAAATCCCAGTGGCAAGATATTTAAAGCTCATAGAGACTTATCCAAAGCGACTTGCAGCTGTAATTGCTGGAAAACAAGGTTCTGCAAAGTGCTGACCTTATGGTGGTGAATGGTTATGATAAAATACAAAAAATGCCAAGGGAGTTGAATTCTTTCACAAGGCTTTGTATTAGGAAGCTGGCTAAGGTGAGGAGATCTGGTAGTTGGGCTCAGTATTTAGAGCATGGCCCATGCTTTGATCTGAATACCTGGCCTGACTCCCAGGTTTCTTGACCTGAGCTGTTTCATCAGTGTATACTGTATGTACAGCGAGGAAAATAAGTATTTGATACAATGCTGATTTTGCAAGTTTTCCCACCTTCAAAGAACTGAGAGGTGTGTAATTTTTATCATAGGCACACTTCAACTGTGACAGACAGAATAAAAAAATCCATCAAATCACTGTGATTTTAAAATAATTAATTTGTACTTTATCGCATGAAATAAGTATTTGATCACCTACCAACCAGCAAGAATTCTGCCTCTCACAGACCTGCTCATTTTTTTTTTAAGAAACCCTCCTACTCTGCAATTATTACCTGTATTAATTGCACCTGTTTGAAGCTATTACCTGTATAAAAGACACATGTCCACACACTCAATCACACTGCAACATCTCCACCATGGCAAAGACTAAAGAACTGTCTAAGGACACCAGGGACAAAATTGTAGACCTGCAAGTCTGGGATGGACTACAGGACAATAGGCAAGCAGCTTGGTGAGAAGGCAAAAATTGTTGCTGCAGTTATTAGTAAATGGAAGAAACACAAGATGCCAAATCCCTGCTGCAGTGTGTGCAAACTTGGTCAATAACTACAGGAAACATCTGACCTCTGTAATTGCAAACAAAGTTTTCTGTACCAAATATTAAGTTCTGTTTTTCTATTGTATCAAATACTTATTTCATGCAATAAAATGCAAATTCTCTCTGTCACAGTTGAAGTGTACCTACTATTCTGACTCACGGATACGTAGGACGTGATGGTGCCTGAGCACACTGTTTTCTTCGTGTAGTTGAATTAACCATACTCACATTCATATCAGTTCTTCAGATAGTTTAACTCAGCCACAATCTCATTGCAAGAAGACTTCAAGAAAAGATGAATATTTTAACTGAAAATGTATTGATGATAAAGCAGGTAAAAAGAGTGATTTTCTCCAGAAAGCATACAGCATGTTACATGAAAATAGCTGGTACAAAAACTACATGGAGAAGAAAGGTGGGGAATGCTGACATTTCAGAGCTACAGGGAGGAGGAATGGACAAAATACAAGGAAAGTCAAACCTTCTACCTAGGAACAAAAAGACTATACACAGCAAGGAAAACATTGAATAATTCCTAAGTCGTGGGACATGACACCTATGATATAAATTACAGATCTCTCCATTCTTTGCAGGTGAGAAAACCTGCAAACGCGACAGTTTATCAAATACTTTTTCCCAAAGGCCCTTTTTCTCAATGCCCTTTGCCCTGGATTGGCAGGTCTCTGTCTACATGCACATATAGTCAGTGATCTGTGTGTCCATGGGAATGGGATGGGAGAAGCCAATGGGGACACGCCTTGCAGATTGTAGCGCTGACTCCCCTAGTACGCTGCCGCTCCTCTGCATACTTGCGCAGGGTTCCGGCTATCCCCTCTTCCCTGTTGTCCACGTGTAGTGCAGTCCCCGGCTAGCCCTCCATGGACGTGGATGCCCATGTGAGTGTCGGCTTCTACTCCCGCTTAGGCCGCAGTGTGGGGTTTCTTAGCCTCCAGCCTAAAGGGTTACGCATGCACACACACATCCTGTCCCTTTATAATGCGCACACTCGTAAGGTGTTCCCAGCCTACCCCTGGGAGGCATCAGCTACTTAAGGCTCCCTCTCCTGTTAGGAGGAGCCAGAGTATCTCATTAGGTTCTTGCTCAGTACCTCTTTTGGCCCTGTCTCTGGTCTGCAAGCCTCCAGCACCTGCTTGAAACCAGTTCTGCTCTGCTGGGTTTCTTTTTTTCCCTGGACCCATCCTATCTGTGTTCCCTGCTGTGTTCTGTGAATCAAATCGTGTTTATATCTTCAACCTGAAGTTTGGCGTTCCTGCTGTGCCAGCATCATCCCGCTGCAGTCCACGCCTTTTGTGCCTGCACCATCCTGCTGCGGTTCACACCTGTTGTGCCTTTGCCATCCTGCTGCAGTCTACATCTGTTGTGCCTGCACCAATCTGCTACGGTCCATGCCTGTTGTGCCTGCTCCATCCTGCTGAGGTCCACGCTTGCTGCGCCTGGATGACCTGTGCCTGATGTCTCTTATGTTGCCATGTTTGCTGCTGTTCTCGCTATCCTGCTGTCACCCTGTACCGCTCAGCTGCCAAAGTCCCGGGCACTGCCCTGGGAGTGGCAAAAAAAAGCCTTCTGCCTCACGGTGGGTGCTTAGTCAAGACTCTCACACTTAAGGGTAAGCCTGGGTTCCCCTGTGGTCCAGTGCGTCCACTATCCCTGCTCGCCGCCTCATCCCAAGGGGTGAGCATTACACCAACTAGTCTACAGAATTGCTCAGTCCCTAGCAACTATTAAAAGCATCTGTTTCTCAGAAACGCTGCAACATTTCAAGTCAAATATACCTGACTGAGTTCATACAGCCAGTGCCTAAAACTTGCTGCCAATGGATTGGAAAACATCTATAAGATGTCAGGTTCTCTATAAAGAAGCACTCCCATCAAATTTTTTATCTTCTTAATATATTGCTGACATCATTCATATTATATAGCATTGTATACTAACAATTGCTCATTTTGCCCTTCTATCCAGTTAACCTCTTAACGACCGCAAACAGTAATATTGCGTCCCTGCGGTCATAGTGTTAATCCCCACCGGCTGCTGTGGGCTGCAGGCGGGGATCCGCGCACATGTCAGCTGATTTGTACAGCTGACGTGTGCCTCGCAGGTATGAGTGGAATCGCTATCCACCTGTACCCATTAAACCGTTAAATGGCGCTGTCAAGATGTGACAGTGCCATTTTAATGGCGATTGATGTGATAACATACTCACAGACCTCCACTGGAAGTCACATGATGTGGTCACGTGGATCCGATGGGTGTCATGGTAGCACAGGGTCATGTGATGACTTCTGTAGCTCACATGACTCAGGTCCTGTAAGAAGCAGCCAAGTATTGCCTATTACAAGAGATGATCATTTCTCCCAGTCTGAGTGGTGCTGCTCGGATTGGGAGAAATTAATGAGTGATCAGACTTCTGATCCTTATTGCCCCCTAAGGAACTAGTAAAATAAAAAAAAAATAAAACCTATAAGTTCAAATCACCCCCCATTTGCCCCATTGAAAATTAAATGGTTAAAAAAATTAAAAAAATATACATATTTGGTATCACCGCGTTCAGAAATGCCTGAGCTATCAAATATAAAATCAATTAATATGATCGTTAAATGGCGTAGCAGCAAAAAAATTCCAAATGCTAAAATTACGTTTTTTAGTCACGGCAGATTTTGCGCAAAATGCAATAACAGGCGATCAAAATGTAGCATCTGCACAAAAATGGTACCATAAAAATTGTCATCCCAAGATGCAAAAAATAAGCCATCACTGAGCCATAGAGCCCGAAAAATGAGAATGCTATGGGTTCGGGAAAATGGCGCAAAACATACGCCACTTTTTTTGGACAAACTTGCACCTGAGACATCACACTGATACATCAGTTTTTCCATATAGTGAACACTGAATAAAATGTCTCAAAAACAATAGAGCAATCACACTTTTTTGCCATTTTTCTGCATTTGGAATTTTTTTGCCATTTTCCAGTACACTATATGGTAACATTTATGGTTTCATTTAAAAGTACAGCTCATTCCACAAAAAAACAAGCTTTCATGTGGCAAGATTGGCTGAAAAATAAAAAAGTTACGGCTCTCGGAAGAAGGGGAGCACAAAGAAAAACGGAAAATTGTCCTGGGGTGAAGGGGTTAATCCAATTGAGAATCTGTGATCAGACTTGAAGATTGCTGTTCACCGGAGGAAACCGTCCAACTTGTAGGAGCTGGAGCAGTTTTTCCTTGCGGAATGGACAAAAAACCCAGTGGCAAGATGTGGAAAGCTCATACAGGCTTATCCAAAGTGACTTGCAGCTGTAATTGCTGCAAAAGATGGCTCTACAAAGTAGTGACTTTAGGGCAGGGGTGGGGAACATGCGGCCCGCCATGACTTTTTATGCGGCCCCCGGGAAGATTCCCGGGGGCTGCAGTGCTGGGGCCACCGGCCCTTTAAATAACCACATGCACTGTTTGGGAGAACTAATGGGCTCTCCCACTGTCTAGTGTTAGCGTAATCAGCGGTGTGTGCCCGCCCCTCTTTCCTCTTGTGCTGTGTGTGTGCCCGCCCCTCTGCCCTCCGGAGCGATCTGCCCGCCCCTCTTTCCTCTCGTGGAGTGTGTCCGTTCTCTGCCCTCCGGAGCAATCTGCCCGCCCCTGTGTCCTCTCGTGCTGTGTTAGTGCCCGCCCCTCTGCCCTACGGAGCGATCTGCCCGCCCCTCTATCCTCTCATGCTGTGTGTGCCCGCCCCTCTGTCCTCCGGAGCGATCTGCCCGCCCCTCTGTCCTCTCATGCTGTGTGTGTGCCCGCCCCTCTGCCCTCCGGAGTGATCTGCTCGCCCCTCTGTCCCCTCGTGCGGTGTGCCCGCCCTTCTGGCCTCCGGAGCAATCTCCCCCCTCTGCCCTCCGGAGCGATGTGCCCGCAACTATGTCCTCTCGTGTGGTGTGACCGCACCTTTGAACTCCGGACCAATCTGCCCGCCCCTCTGTCCTCCGGAGCGGTGTGCCCGCCCCTCTGCCTGCACTGTCTCCGGCGCTGTGTGTGCGCGCGCCTGCACTCTGCTCCCCGTCCAGTACTTTGTGTACCATCCCCCCAGAGTTGTGTGCAACGATCAGTGCTGTGTCCCTCACCCCATGCTGTGTATCACCTCAGGTTTGTGGCTCCCCAGTAATGTCAGGGCTCTGCAGGTGCTGTGTGCAGAGCCCTGACATTACTGGGGGGCAGTGCTGTGTGCCCTCCCAATTCTGTGTATCACCCCCAGTGTTGTGTTCCCCCAGTGATGTCTGTGCCCCCCTCAGTGATGTCTTTGCCCCCAGCCCCTCTTGTGATGTGTGTGCCCCCAGCCCCTCTTGCGTTGTGTGTGCCCCCAGCCCCTCTTGCGCTGTGTATGCCCCCCAGCCCCTCTTGCGTTGTGTATGCCCCCCAGCATCTCCTGTTATGTGTATGCCCCCCAGCCCCTCTTGTGTTGTTTGCCTTCAGCGTCTCCTGTGACTTTTACATCACATTGGAGATGCTGGGGGCATATACATCACAGGAGACACTGGGGACATACACAACACAGGAGGGGCTGTGGGCATTTACAGACACAGGGGGGGCTGGGAGCATATATATGTCCCCAGCTCTTCATGTGATGTATGTACCTCCAGTGTCTCCTGTGATGTGTATATACAGCAGTCCCAGCGTTTCCTTTCTGTTGTGTATACGTCAGTCCCAGCGTTATCTATGTGATGTATATGCCCCCAGCCCCTCCAGTGATGTATGTGCCTTCAGTGACTCCTGTAATGTATATAGAGCAGTCCCATTGTCTCCTATGTGTTGTGTGCCTCCAGCGTCTCCTATGTGATGTATATGATTTATCAAATATTATTATGACAAAGAGTTGACTGCGCTTCAGACCGAGACAGAAAAGCAGTTGTGAGAAGCAACATGATTAGTATCATCCAACATCACAGCCGCACCAAAGAGAAGCTGCTCCGGCCGCCACAGTAGGGGTGAGTTAATTAATTGTTTGACCAAATATAGCAGGGTCATTTTCACATTGATAATTTTGTGCGGCCCCTGAAGGTTGGTAGAAATTTCGAAATGGTCCCCGGCTGAAAAAAGGTTCCCCACCCCTGCTTTCGGGAGTGAATAGTTATGCACACTGAAGTTTTCAGTTACTTTGTCCTATTTGTTGTTTGCTTCACAATAAAAAGAAAATCAAATGTTCATAGTTGGAGGCGTGTTCTTTACATGAACTGATGCAAACTTTCAAAAGAAAAAACAGTGAAATTCCAGGTTGTGAGGTAGCAAAACATACAAAATGCCAAATGGGGTGAATACCTGCACAAGGTACCGTACAATCAAGTTTGTCGGTGTAACGTTGACAAAAATGTGGAAAAGTTCATGAGGTTTGTGTTCTGTTTGCTGTGTCTCTCAGTAATCACACTCAGTGGAGATCTTCAGTCTATTTATTAGGTGGTATTGTCAGCCATTACATCTCTCCCTGCTGCCTGCACTCTGTCTGCAGTACCAGTGAGTTCCCACTTGCTTGTGAACACATACAAGAAGAGAGACCCCTAGAGGCCCCTAGGGGACATACAGCATGTACATATTGCTACATCCTTTCTCTTTAAACAAGAATAACAATCAAACTTAATAAACACAAGTTAATCTGACCAAGTAAAAGAGAATTACAATATATACAGTTAGATATAATCCTTGAGGTGTGCAGGCTTTCTGATCATTCTGCCGGCCCTAGTAACATAAGAAGAGTCAATGTCCACCTCTCGTAGTTGTTCTGATTCTGGTAATATGCCTTCTGATATTGCCTGTCTCTGGTTAACAGTCTCACCCTGATGGTCAGCAGTCACTGTTGGTACTTGGCTTGGACTTGCTGCCTCGTTATCTTGGGTATCAGGATATTGTTCAAAAGGCCATGAATCATCTTGTTCTTGTGTTTTCCTCAAATATCTCCTATTTCTCCTTAGGCTTCTTCCGTCTTCTGTTACAATTTCGTAGGACCGAGGTTCTAGTTTCTGGACAACCTTTGCCTTTTGCCAGTGTTTGTCGTATTTGCTGCTTGGCTGCAGCCGTATGTTGTCATTCCTCTGGAGATCTGGCAGATTCTTTGCAGATTTATTGTAATAGAAAGCTTGCCTATCTTGATTTTTCTTTAGTTGAGCTTTGATGTTTCCCACCAACTTTGGCTTTAACAGATGACTAGCGGTTGGTATGAGTGTCTTTGTACGTCTACTCATGAGCCTCTGTGCCGGACTGCTGTCTATGCCTTGGGTGGGTGTGTTTCTATGATCCAGTATAGACAGATATACATCAGTACCTGCCTGTTTTGCTTTTTTAAGGTGTCTTTTGGCCATTTTTACTGCGGACTCTGCTTTGCCATTACTCTGTGGATATCTTGGAGAAGACATCTGGTGTTCAAATTCCCATTTCTTGCTGAAAGTTTTAAACTTCTCTGAAGTAAACTGAGCAGCATTGTCAGAGAACACGATATCTGGAATGCCATACCTGGCAAAATGGGCCTTGAGTTTTTTAATCACTGTTCTCGCCCTTGTGTCCTGTAACAAATCAATCTCCCAAAAGTTAGATAAATAGTCCACTGTAAACAGGTATTCTTTGTCATTCCATGTGAACACATCTGTTCCAATTTTTTTGACCAAGTCCTCTGTGGAATTTCATGAGGTTGCAATGTCTCCTTTTGTTGCTTATCACTGCAGGATGCACATATTTCACATTGTGCTATATAGTTTTTAATGTGGTCATTCATTCCTGGCCAATAAATAGATTCTCTTGCTCGCCGTAGACATCCTTCCCTGCCTAAGTGTGAAGAGTGCAGTGTTTCCAGTATGTCTCTCCTGAGTGCTTCTGGTATAACAGCTCTGTCTCCTTTAAAGATGATTCCTTGCTGCACTGACAGTTCATCTCTTATGTGGAAGAATGGAGAAACTTCCCTAAGTGCATGCTGCTTGTATTTTGGCCAGCCCTGCAAGATGACAGTCTTTAAGATCTGGAGTATTTTATCCTTCTCTGTACAAGTCTGTATTTGCTTAAACTTGTCTTTTGACACCTCCAGATAGTCACACATATTGATGGTTTCAATTTCATTCTCCTCATCATTTGTGACAGGTAGGTATGCTCTGCTTAGAGTATCTGCAATCAGTAAGTCTCTTCCTGGACAGTAACAGATGTCAAAATTGTATTTCTGAAGTCGTAACAGCATGCGCTGTTGTCTCTTTGGGGCATTTAGTAGTGGTTTCTTTGTAATGCTCTCCAATGGCTTGTGATCAGAGTGCACTGTTACTCGTCGACCATAGTTGTACTGGTGAAACGTCTCCATCCCAAATACTACAGCCAGTAACTCCTTCTCAATCTGAGCATATCCCTGTTCTGTTGTTGTTAGGGCTCTGCTTGCAAACGTGATTGGCTGTTTGTTCTGCATTAGTGTAGCTCCAAGGCCTTTTTCTGAAGCATCACATTGTACCACCACTTCTCGATCTGGGTCAAAATACTTCAGGGTTGCTGCATCTGCAATAGCCTTCTTTACTGACCGGAATGCAGTTTCCTGGTTTTCTGTCCAGTCCCAGAGCACATCTTTGTGGGTTAGCTGTCTCAGTGGCTCACACATATCTGACAGATTCTTGCAAAACTTGGAGACATAATTTACCATGCTCAGAAATCGTTGTACTCCACACACATCAGTTGGGGTTGGCAAATCTTGAATTGCTTTCACCTTTTCTGGATCCACTTTTACACCATTTGAGGTCAGAAGATGTCCAATATATGCAACTTCTGTCATTTTCAGTTTGAATTTGTCCACGTTTAGCTTTATTTGTTTTGCTCTACATCGGTCCAAAAATTGTATCATCTTCTGATCATGATCCTTGATTGCAGATTCCATATCTTCACCTTCTCCCACTATAAGGATATCATCTGCTATTGTTTTTACTCCAGGAAGTCCTTCCAAAGCCTGCATCAATTTCTGCTGGAACATCTCCGGAGCAGGTTTTAGTCCCATGGGCAGTTTCAGCCATTTATAGCGTCCAAATGGTGTAGAAAATGTTGTCAATAAACTTGATTCTTCAGTCAGTTCCACATGCCAGAATCCATTTTTGACATCACATACAGAAAATATGTTAGCCTTTGATAGATCTGGGAGAACATCCTCCAATGTTGGCATTGGGTAATGATTTCTTTTCAGCGCCTTGTTGAGTGGCTTCGGATCAATGCATATTCTTAACTTGCCTGATGGTTTCTGCACTATGACCAAACTGCTGATCCAATCTGTGCTCTTCTGGACTGGTTCTATCATGCCTCTTTTCTGTAAATCTTGTAGCTCTACTTTCAGTGGTTGCATTAAAGCTACAGACACCCTTCTTGTAGGTAATCTGGTAGGCTGCACGGTTTTATCAATTTCTAGCCTGTATTTACCCTCAAAACACCCATCACCTTCAAATAAATCAGCATACTCCATTTTTATTTTTTGAAAGTCCAAATTGCACTCTGCATTTAGTTTGGGATTTGGTATATCCTGGGAAACCTCAACAGACATAATGTTCTGAGACTGTACTTTTATTAAGTCCATTGCCTGCACTGCTTTTACTCCCAGTATTGGTACATGGTTCCCACCATGCAGCACGGTAAATTCAGCTCTGTAACTTTTCCTGTTACATGGGTTCCATATTTTGAGCTTACATGTCCCCATAGGTTTCAGAACACTTTTGTTGTACATCACCAGTACCTTGTCCGTTGGCTCAATGGAAACCTGTTTGTTCAGCAGAGCACTCCACAATCCAGCTGAAATCTAATGGGCTTCTCATCCAACAGGAAGGTTGCATAGAGCTGCTTGGCATCCTTGACTATGGCTGCCTGATTACATTGACATTCTCTGTTGCAGGTCGCAGCTGTAGCCATGTAATGTCCTCTGCACTGTCAGTGTCTGGTGTCACAGTGTGGACCTGTCTATGCTGTTTGCTTGTTCCCAGCCTGCAGACAGCTGAGAAATGATTCTTCTTGCCACATAACCTGCAGGTTTCGCCATATGCTGCACACTTGGTCTTGTCTCTCTCATGTCTCTTACCACAATATTTGCAGTGGATCATGCTTATAGGGGAGCTTGGTATTGTCTTTACTTTCATAGATACTGCATGTACCTCATCATCATTATTATCACTGGTGCCTGCCATCATCTTCAGGCTGCGCTTTATCAGCTCTGCAGCCCTGCAGATTTGCATGGATCTCTCTAAGGTCAGCTCTTCGTCTCTGAGTAAACGTTCTCTGAGGCGAGTGTCCATAATGCCACATACAATTCTGTCTCTTATGAGGCTATCCCTGATTTCCCCAAAGCCACATGTTGCAGCCAATGTCCTCCGCTCTGTCACATATCTGTCTACATTTTCACCATCCGCCTGCTGTCTTGTGAAAAACTTGTATCTCTCCACAGTCTCATTTCTCTTGGGGTCACAGTGCTTATCAAATGCCTCCACAATCTCTGCTAGGACGAGGTGGTCTGTGTCTGGCAGTAAGGTCTGGGCTAGTTCTCTGCCTTTTTCCCCAATTAAGTAATAAAAGAGCTTTACTTTACGTTTGTCATCACTGGGGGCCACTGTCAGATCCACATACTGAGTAAATTCCTCTTTCCAGTGTCTCCATGTCTGGGATAGATTACATGATGAGACATCCAGTTTCTGAGGGGGCTTCAGACCAGTCTCCATCTTGTATAATGACAGGAAATCTGTACTCACAGTTGCTATGATGTTCTGTACAGTCCCAGTCTCACACACACGCTCTGAGGATTTGCAGGTGTGTTACATAAAGGTTCTGTGCCCAGCTACAACCATGTTCTGTTTGCTGTGTCTCTCAGTAATCACACTCAGTGGAGATCTTCAGGCTATTTATTAGGTAGTATTGTCAGCCATTGCATCTCTCCCTGCTGCCTGCACTCTGTCTGCCGTACCAGCGAGTTCCCACTTGCTTGTGAACACATACAAGAAGAGAGACCCCTAGAGGCCCCTAGGGGACATACAGCATATACTGTACATATTGCTACAGTTTGAATACTTGGTCAACATTTTGGAGAATGTTCTTGTGTTCAGTGAGATATTGATTAAAGTATTACTTTTCAAAGGGGGTGTGCTTATTTATGATGAAAAAAAAATTATATGTGTGTGTGTGTGTGTGTGTGTGTGTGTACCTTTGAAATTGTTCCAGGAAATTAAGTATTTTTTTCCAGAAATGTATTGCAATTACACATTTTTTGGCATACACCTTTATTTCTCTTGAGTGTATTGGAATAACACAAAAATAGAGATAAAAGGCAAGTTGAAAATAATTTCACACAGGACAAAACTATTGGCACCTTTACAAAATTGTGGGTAAACAATTTTGGTTCAAACTCACCTGTGGCAAGTAACAGATATGGGCAATACACCTGAAACCAGATGCACAATATAAAGATTAAGCCAACATCTCCTCTTTTTGTCTGTGTGTGCCACACTAAGCATGGAAAACAGAAAGAGGAGAAGAGAACTGTCTGAGGGCTTGAGAACCCAAATTGTTCATCTCCAGAGATCTTCATGTTCCTTTCTCCACTGAGCGCAACATAATCAAGAAGTTTACATCACATAGAACTGTATTTAATCTGTCTGGACATCGACGGCAGAAAAATATTGATGAAAGGTTGCAACGCAGGATAGTCCTGATGGTGGATAAGCAGCCCCAATCAAGTTCCAAAGAAATACAAGCTAACCTGCAGGCTCAGGCTGCTTCAGTGTCAGCGCCAACTATGTGTTAACATTTGAATAAGATTAAATTTTATGGCAGGAGACTCACGAGGACCCCACTGCTGACACAGAGACATAAAAAGCTAGACTGCAGCTTGCCAAAATGTACTTGAGTAAGCCAAAAATTTTCTGGGAAAGCGTTTTGTAGACAGATGAGACCAATACACAGCTTTTTGGTAAATCATATCATTCTACTGTTTACCAAAAACAAAATGAGGCCTAGAAAGAACACAGTAACTACAGTCAAATATGGTGGAGGTTCAAAGATGTTTTGGGGTTGTTTCGCTGCCTCTATCACTGGGTACCTTAGCTGCGTGCAAGTCATCAAGAAATCTTAAGATTATCAAAGTATTTTGGGTCGCAATGCAGTGCTCACTCAGTGTCAGAAAACTGGGTTTGTGTCCTAGGTCATGGGTCTTCCAGCAGGTCAGTGACCCCAAACATACTTCAAGAAGCTCCCAGAAAAGGATGGAAATAAAGTGCTGGAGATTTGTTAAGTGGCCAGCAATGAGTTCGGATCTAAATCCCACTGAACACCTGTGGAGAGATCATAAAATTCATGGAGTAGTCTGCAAAAGAAGACTGGTCCAAAATTCCAGTTGAGAGGTGTAAGAAGATTGTTGATAGCTATGGGAAGTGATTGATTGCAGTTATTTATTCCAAAGGGGGTGCAACCAAATATTAAGTTGAGGGTGTTAAAAGTTTTGTCCAGCCCATTTTTGGAGTTTTGTGTGAAATTATGTCCAATTTCTATTTTTTCTCAGCTTGCTTGTGTTGTTCCAATACACACAAAGGAAATACACATGTATAATAAAATACCTGTAATTGCAATCATTTTCTGGAAGAAATACTTCATCTTCTGGAAAAATTTCACAACATTGTTGGCCATGACTATATGTGGGTGTATGTATATGTATGTATGTATAGTACAGACCAAAAGTTTGGACACACCTTCTCATCTCTAGAACAACTGTTAAGAGGAGACTTTGTGCAGCAGGCCTTCATGGTAAAATAGCTGCAAGGAAACCACTGCTAAGGACAGGCAACAAGCAGAAGAGACTTGTTTGGGCTAAAGAACACAAGGAATGGACATTAGACTAGTGGAAATCTGTGCTTTGGTCTGATGAGTCCAAATTTGAGATCTTTGGATCCAACCACCGTGTCTTTGTAGAAAAGGTGAACGGATGGACTCTACATGCCTGTTTCCCACCATGAAGCATGGAGGAGGAGGTGTGATGGTGTGGGGGTGCTTTGCTGGTGACACTGTTGGGAATTTATTCAAAATTGAAGGCATACAGAACCAGCATGCCTACCACAGCATCTTGCAGCGGCGTGCTATTCCATCCGGTTTGCGTTTAGTTGGACCATCATTTATTTTTCAACAGGACAATGACCCCAAACACACCTCCAGGCTGTGTAAGGGGTATTTGACTAAGAAGGAGAGTGATGGGGTGCTACGCCAGATGACCTAGTCTCCACAGTCACCAGACCTGAATCCAATCGAGATGGTTCGGGGTGAGCTGGACCGCAGAGTTAGATGCCTCAACAGCACCCCACACACAGTTTTCTGCCTCGATAGTCCCCCACACACAATTTTATGCCCCCACAGTTCCCCACACACATTATAAGGGTCCCAAACTCCCCTTCCACACTCTATGATGCCCCAATACCCCAATATCCCCCAAACACACAGTGTAATGTCCCTATAGCCATCCACACACAGTCCTATGCCCCCTCACTGAGTGAGATGCCACTATAGCTCTCCACAGCCACTCACATACAGTATAATACCCCACAGTCCTACACACACATTATAACGCCCCTCCACACACAATATGATGCCCCCAATGTCCACCCCTCACAGCATGTTTCCTCCATACAAGCATATTATTTGCCTGTGTGTCCTACATCTCTGCTGAACTAGTCTTTGCTGCCAGTCATATAATTTGAAGATCCTGGCAGGTCTCAGGCTCCATATAACCTGACTGAATATTGGTGCAGGCATTTGACAGCTCCCTGTAAATAAGCATTATTAGAATTTATTGCTAGGGAAAACAAATACTTGAGAATTGATCAATAATCCGACCCCTAATTAGCTCAGCAGTTAGATACCAAATGATCATACATGTTTCATCTATCTGGTGGATGAATGGTAAATGTTGTTTATGAGAAAACCCTTTTAGTAGTTTGATCTGTCAGTGCTGAACTCTTTCTTTACCTTCCTTTGGATGTGTTTTCCTCCTTTGGTAGCCCACAAGACATCTGTTTACTCTTGTCTGCATGCCGGTATACTGACACATGAGTCATATTGTTTTGGGATCTGAGCCCTTCCCTGTTCTTTTTAGTATTAACATTTAGAGGACGAGTACAGTATTACAACACTGTCTCATTTTGTGAACTTTTAAGTTTATTTGAGGACACATGGTCAATGGTTGTACGTATTGATAGAGAATGTTATATACATTACAGGAGGCAATAGTTAAATAAAATAAATCAAATAAATAAAAATAAATCTATTATTGGCTCCCCTAGTAAGGTGGAATCTCTTAAGCCATTGATCAGGGTGAGCAACAAGGTGATGTCACAGCAGGCAGGACATAACAGATGGCACATGGATAAGCGAGGTCCACCACAGAATAGAATGCAGAGAAGTGCAGCAGGATTGCTGCAGTGCCTTCTGGGATAAGTGAAGTGTCACCGCGAGCTCAAGGAGAACCGGGTTTTGGCCGTTACAGCCGTAAGGAAGACTTCTGAAAACCGCGCGCCGCTAGGCGCCTGTCTTCTTCATTGTGAGCGTGAGTGAGCAAAGTGTGAGCAAAAGTAAGTGTGAGTAGAATTGTTTGTATTTAGTTGTTTAATTACTTAACATTTGTTTAGTGCTATCCCCATTAGAAAATGTGCTCCACTATTGCTAATGCGATCCAGTGTACATCTTGTCTCATGTATGCAGTCCTTGAAAAGCCGTTCGAGGGTGCATACTGTTGTTCGAGATGTGCGCAAGTTGCACATTTGGAAGCCCAGATACTGGATCTAAATGAGCAGCTGGCAACTCTGAGATGCGTTAGCAATATGGAAAGGAGTTTGCTGCTCACTGAGCAGCAGCTTGCTGGGTCAGATGTGGGAGAGGATCGTAGTAGGGAGCGGCAGGACGGTGAGGTAGGTAGCTGGGTGACAGTTAGAAAGGGGGGTAAAGGGAAAAGTGCTAGGAAGGCTAGTCCTGAACTGACACACCCCAATAGGTTTGCAAACTTGGCAGATGAGGGGGATGTCATTACAGGGGTAGCATTGCTGCAGCAAGGCATGACCTCTGAATGCCAGAGGAGTGTCTGCTCCAGTAAGGGGGGGAATAGGAGTGCAGGGCAGGCAAGACAGGTACTGGTAGTGGGGGACTCAATTATTAGGGGGACAGATAGGGCAATCTGTCACAAAGACAGGGATCGCCGAACAGTGTGTTGTCTTCCTGGCGCTCGAGTTCGGCACATCGCTGATCGGGTTGACAGATTACTGGGAGGGGCTGGGGAGGACCCAGCGGTCATTGTACACATTGGCACAAATGACAAAGTTAGAGGTAGGTGGAAGGTCCTTAAAGATGATTTCAGGGAATTAGGTTGTAAGCTTAAAGCATGGACCTCCAAGGTGGTATTTTCGGAAATACTACCTGTGCCACGAGCCACACTAGAGAGGCAAAGGGAGATCAGGGAGGTTAACAGGTGGCTCAGGAATTGGTGTAGGAAAGAGGGTTTTGGGTTCCTGGAGAATTGGGCCGACTTTTCAGTTGGCTACAGATTCTATGCTAGGGATGGGCTGCATCTTAATGGGGAGGGTGCAGCTCTGCTGGGGCAGAAAATGGCTAGAAGGTTGGAGGAGTGTTTAAACTAGGAATGGGGGGCGAGGGTATTCACTTTATAGAAGGGGAATGTAGTGCAGATAGTGACCAGGGCACAAGTAATGAAATTGGGGGTGGTACGGGGGGAAGGGTTAGGACAGTTAATACAGTAAGGAGGAATATAGGTACAGAGTCATACGTAACGTGCATGTACACTAATGCCCGAAGCCTCACAAATAAGGTTGGGGAATTAGAATTAATATTGTTGGAAGAAAATTATGATATAGTGGGGATAGCAGAGACATGGCTGGATGAAAGCTATGACTGGGCTGTTAATTTACAGGGTTATAGCCTATTCAGGAATGACCGTACAAATAAGCGAGGGGGAGGTGTGTATCTATATGTAAAATCATCCTTAAAATCCATCCTGCGTGACAAAATATGTGAGGGTACTGAGAATGTAGAGTCCCTATGGGTGGAGATAAGGGGGGGAGAATGAATAATAAAATACTGTTAGGGGTGTGTTGTAAGATGCCGAATATTATGGAAGAGGTTGAGAATCTCCTCATAAAGCAAATTGATAAAGCAGCGAGTCTCGGAGAGGTAATTATTATGGGTGACTTTAACTATCCTGATATAAATTGGGGAACAGAAACTTGCAGTTCCAGCAAAGGAAATAGATTTTTGATAACAATGAAAGATAATTACCTTTCACAAATGGTACAGAACCCCACAAGAGGGGGAGCACTACTAGACCTTGTACTAACCAATAGGCCAGACCGCATATCAAATATACAAGTTGGGGGTTACTTGGGGAATAGTGATCACAAAATAATAAGTTTTCATGTATTCTTTAGTAAGATGTATAGTAGAGGGGCTACAAGGACACTAAACTTCAGGAAAGCAAATTTTAAACGGTTGAGAGATGATCTCAGTGCAATAAACTGGGATGATGTACTAAGTAATAAAAGTACACAAAGCAAATGGGAGACTTTTATGAGCATCCTGAATAGGGCTTGTGCAGAAAATATACCCTATGGGAACAAACATGCTAGAAATAGGAAGAAACCCCTATGGCTAAATAGAGCTGTAAGGGAAGCAATAAAAGAAAAACAGAAAGCCTTAAAAGAATTAAAGAGGGTAGGTAGTGATGAGGCATTATATAATTATAGAAAATTAAATAAAATATGTAAAAAGCAAATTAAGTTCGCTAAGTTTGAGACAGAGAGACTCATTGCAAGAGAAAGTAAAAATAATCCTAAAATATTCTTTAACTACATAAACAGTAAAAAACTGAAAAGCGATAGCGTGGGCCCCCTTAAAAATAGTCTTGGTGAAATGGTGGAAGGGGATGAGGGTAAAGCCAACCTGCTGAATGAATTTTTTTCTACGGTTTTTATACAAGAAAATGCCATGGCAGATGACATGACCAGTGATGCCATAAATTCACCCTTGAATATTACCTGCTTAACCCAGCAGGAAGTACGCCGCCGCCTCGAAATCACTAAGGTTGACAAATCTCCGGGCCCGGATGGCATACACCCCAGAGTACTACAGGAATTGAGTTCTGTGATAGATAGACCATTATTTTTAATCTTCACAGATTCCTTAATAACAAGGTCAGTACCGCAGGACTGGAGCATAGCAAATGTGGTGCCAATATTCAAAAAGGGGACAAAAACTGAGCCGGGAAATTATAGGCCGGTAAGTTTAACCTCTGCGGTTGGTAAAATCCTTGAGGGGTTCTTGAGAGATGCTATACTGGAGTATCTCAAGAAAAATAACCTTATGACAGAGTATCAACATGGGTTTATGAGGGATCGATCCTGTCAAACTAATTTGATCAGCTTCTATGAAGAGGTAAGTTCAAGCCTGGACCAGGGAAATGCAGTGGATGTTGTGTATATGGACTTTTCAAAAGCTTTTGATACAGTGCCACACAAAAGGTTGGTACATAAAATGAGAATAATGGGGATAGGGGAAAATATGTGTAACTGGGTTAAAAACTGGCTCAGTGATAGGAAACAAAGGGTGGTTATTAATGGTACGTACTCGGACTGGGTCTCAGTTCATAGTGGGGTACCACAGGGGTCAGTATTGGGCCCGCTTCTTTTCAACATATTTATAAATGACCTTGTTGGGGGCATGCGGAGTAGAATTTCAATATTTGCAGATGATACTAAACTCTGCAGGGTAATCAATACAGAGGAGGATAATTTTATATTACAGGGAGATTTATGTAAATTGGAGAATTGGGCTGAGAAGTGGCAATTGAAGTTTAATGTAGATAAATGTAAGGTCATGCACTTGGGTAGAGGAAATAAAATGTATGATTATGTACTTAATTGTAGAACACTGGGTAAAACAGGCACAGAAAAAGACTTGGGTGTATGGGTGGATGGTAAACTTCACTTTAGTGGACAGTGTCAGGCAGCTGCTGCCAGGGCTAATAAAATAATGGGATGTATTAAAAGAGGTATAAGTGTTCATGAAAAAAATATAGTTCTACCTCTGTACAAGTCACTAGTGCGACCGCACTTAGAATACTGTGTACAATTCTGGTCACCGATGTATAAGAAGGACATAGCTGAACTGGAGAGGGTGCAGAGAAGAGCGACCAAGATTATTAGAGGAATGGGGGGGCTGCAATACCAAGACAGGTTATTAAACTTGGGGTTATTTAGTCTGGAAAAACGAAGGCTTAGGGGGGATCTAATCACAATGTATAAATATATGAGGGGACAGTACAGAGACCTTTCCAAAGATCTTTTTACACCTAGGCCTGCGACTGGAACACGGGGGCATCCGCTACGTCTTGAGGAAAGAAGGTTTAATCATAATCACAGACGAGGATTCTTTACTGTACGAGCAGTGAGACTATGGAACTCTCTGCCGCATGATGTTGTAATGAGTGATTCACTACTAACATTTAAGCAGAGCCTGGACGCCTTTCTTGAAAAATTTAATATTACCAGTTATGTATATTAGATTTTATGACAGGGTGTTGATCCAGGGAACTAGTCTGATTGCCGGATGTGGAGTCAGGAAGGAAATTTTTTCCCCATTGGAACTTGTTTGTCACATTGGGGTTTCTTTTTTTTTTTTTTGCCTTCCTCTGGATCAACATGTTAGGCTACGGGTTGAACTAGATGGACTTAGAGTCTCCCTTCAACCTTAAAAACTATGATACTATGATACTATGATAGGATAGACCAGAAGACACAAAGCCAGGAGTCTGGATAGTCTCAGGAACTGAAGAAGTGTAGTCAGTTCACAACCTGCAGAAAACAAATGGTTAATTGCAAAGTTGCATACTATCAGGAGACAGGAGGCAATGTCAGAGGCAATCAGCAAACAAATGGTTAAATGCAGGCAGAACTGATAAACATGGAAACTGCATAGTTACTTGAAGATAATATTAAACACTATTGCAGAAGCTGGGTTAAAAGGATGCAAACGCAAAGCTCACAAAATACTCAAACAGTACACAGCCATCTGAGATAGCATTAAAGACCTTGGGTGATGATATCAAAGGAGTTCACTTAGCTACTTGGAAAACCTAGCCAACAGCAAAGTGTAGTGTCACGGTCGGGGACAGAACTTATACCGGCATACCGGCCGTAAAGGACAACACACAGGAAGGGGCAAGGAATGCCTTATAGCTAGGGAATGGGGGAAGTGGTGCAGGTGATATCATCGCTGACACGAGGTCACATGTCTCTGACACCTTCTAAGCTGATTGGCCATTGGTCATGTGCTTGTGACACGTGGTCACATGTCTCTGACACCTTCTATGCTGATTGGTCGCTGGATCCTGTGCTTGTGACGCTTTGCTCGGTGATAGGCCAGCGTGACGTCATTGCTGTCATTCTGGCAGCGGATTGGTTCTGGTGTCCTCCATCTTGGATGAGGCACAGAGTCTATATAAGACCCTGACGCACGCCGCCCGGCGCTCAGTCCTCTTGGTTCATGCATGAGGGTAGACGCCCTGTGCATGTCCCTCTAGGCATCTCTCTGTCTATGTTAGGTGAGCGCTACCGGCAGGGTAGCGTTCTTATACCTTACAGCTTCGGCTGCAGTCCGTATCCTTACCTCTTAGTGGAGCGGACATAGGCAGGTGCCTGAGGCACATGGTCCGGCTGGGCCTTGTGATTCTACTCGTAGGTGGACGTTGCCGCTAGGGTAATGTTCCTTATACTGCGTCTGGCAGTTGTTCGTATCCTCACACACTAGGGGAGCGAACAGAGGTAGGAGCTTTGTGCGGCTTATGCTGCTGTCCGTCTCTTTTGCACCACTAGAGGAGCGGACCTAGGCAGGTGCCATATCTAGTGGTTCGTGTCCTCGCACACTAGTGGAGCGAACGCAGGTAGGAGCTTTGTGCGACTTGCGCTGCTGTCCGTCTCCTGGCACCACTAGAGGAACGGACCTAGGTAGGTGCCATTTCACACTCACTGCTTTTGTCTCTGTGATCTTTAACAGAGACCATTCCACACACCCTCCAAGTAAGGGAGGAATTGCTTTATTTTCTAATTATTTTCCTCTGTGAGTTTAACAGAGGTATTGCACTCTGCACTTGTGCTATTATTTTTTACAGTGACACACTTATATACCCCTTATCCTCTGCCATAGTCTGCAGTAGAGTCTTTGCACGGTGGACCCTGACTGTCTGACATTCCTTTAGGTTTTATTATCAGACAGCCCCCCGTAAAACTTCTGCTCACCCTCACAGTCCTAACAGACCCTATACAGGTTCCGTACCTGTCGCTGAGCTTAAATACCTGTGGCCCTATTTCACCCTAGCAAATGGGCCCTAAGTAAAGATGAAGGGTATGAGCTCTTCATCAACACCACTATCACTAAAGGAGGACACAAGGGAACAACAATACAGGGGACACACAACAGCTATCAGGTAGCCCTGGTAGATAGCAAAGACAACACTTATCTGAGCTGCAGTAACCACAGGAGTCTGGAGCAAATGAACAACATGACTTCTCCAGAGCTCAGTCAGGAACAAACTCTAAACCCCACCCAAATATCCCCAAAGTGAAGTTTATAAAGGGAGTCAGAGGCTGGCAACAGAGAGGGAAAAACTGACAGATTCCAAGAGTCCTAGAGTTTGCACCTGCAGAAACAGGGAACTGTTATGAACATTGTCTGTGTGGGTGCTGTTCTGAAGCTCCCTTTGGTGGCCAGGAATGGTAGTGGAGCTAAATCTGAACCATTGACTCAGACAGGTGTCGGTGTTAATTGGTCTAAATAGGAGAGCACTTTCTGTCCAGCTGATGCCAGTTATAATTGTATATTCCCTGTCTCTGTTCTTGGCCTGGAGATTTGTCCTTCCCTGTATCCCCGAGCAAGACTTCTGCAGATAAGTTTCAGTTTTGCCTTGCTTTCTTGTTTACTCTTTAGGTTGTTGTTTTTCCTTGTTTTGCTGTGTATCTGATATCTTGCAGGTGAAACTTTGTTTCAATTGTGTTGTGAGCATGGGGTTTCCCTTGAGTTGGGTTTCCTGCAGGAAAAGGGTTTTTTATCCCGGTCTGATTTGATTATTTGCTCTTCTGTATTTTTGTGTTCTTTTTTGGTATTTTGTCTCTCCCATTATTTACTGGAGTACCTGATATAGTGGGGGTGGGGTCTAGTGACATCCAGGGCTTTTTACTATCAGGAGTTTGGTATTTTTATTTAGGGATTTTGCACTGACCACAATCAGTTACTTTTCTTTGCTTTGTATCAAGTTAGTTGGGCCTCCCCTTTGCTAATTCTATTTTTCCTATCTGAGTATTGTGTTTTTCTATATCACCGTATACTTTATATGTGGGGGGCTACCTACTCCTTTGGCGACTGCTCTGAGGCAAGGTAGATTTCCTCATTTCATTCTGTGAGGCGTAACTAGTTTCTCCGGCTGTGACGTGATATCTAGGTTTTTAGGAACACTCCACGGCTACTTCTAGTGTTGTCTGATAGTCAGGGGATTGCGGTCAGCCCAGGTCCCAATTACTCCTGTTTCTTGGTGTTTTTTCACCAATGGGTGTTTTTTGTAATCTTCCACGTTTACTGGATCATAACAGGGAACTGTCAGATAATAACACGTACTGCCAATCTCTGGGATTTTCCTACATTCGCTGCCACAGGATTGTCAGCCGGCCTTGACACATCCATGACAGCAGCAGTGAGAGAAGGGATCAGAGACCAATACTGGTTCTGGGGCAGGTGTGTAACAAAATAGGTATGTAATACATTATACAATCTTCAATATTGAAAATGCAACACAAAGAAAGAAAAGTCATGGGGAAATGAAAATCACAGGATCTATAAACATGTTAATGAAAGTATGGAAATACAATTTTCAAAGCATTTCAATTTATTCAAGACCAAGAATGACCAGCAAGTGCAGAAATATAAGCAGTTACCTGACTGGCTGACTGGTTATTTTTGGTTGTCTGAGGATTGTTATGCTATGGTGAATGCACTTGGGTACACATATAATCAAGATCTACTGCTGGCAGCTCCTTTTGCAATGACTCATTGATGATGTTCCATATGTTTTCGAAGGGAGACAAGTCTGGAAACACTGCAGCCTATGGTAGCACATTTAGGCCATACAGGCTGGTCACAGTATCACGAACAACGTGTGGCCTGGCAATTTTGTGTTAAAAAAAAACAGTTCCTGCAGCACTTTGGAGAAATTCCCGAACTAATAAATGAAGAGGTTTGAAAATTTTTCTCACATTATTCCACGTTTATCGGTTCTGTAATTTCCGTAATTCAATGACTTTTCCTTCTTGGTGTTACAGACTCAATTCTGAGGAGTGTATGTGTACAAAACTTTGTTTTAACTGATTGTGTTTGCGAGGCAAGAAGTCAGTAATGTACATAGTAACGTACATTCAAGGTTTTCTACAATAATTCATATGTCATCGTGAATCAATATATATGATTTTCAAGCTTGAAAAAATGTAGGCATACAAAACAACAGCCATTCCAGCATGTTCCATATGTAAGACACCTGTCAGATGGAATGTGTGACTTATGTGAGACACATATAAAGGCATGAAATAAAACTTATGGGACTCAAGATTTTACTTTTTCTGAAAATGTATTTGAAAAGGATCCTGTCAGTTACCCTACCCCTGCTCAAACAGTGGTTTAGTGGGACAGTGCAGTGTAAAACACTATGAAAGATGCCTATTATAGCGCCATTTAACTTTTATTAGTACCAAATTAAATGACCAGATTAAATACTGGCGTACAGGGCAAGGATATCACTCACTAAATAAGCTGTTCGGCCGCGGACTAAAGTCACTAACAATTGGACTAATGTCCTATTGATAAATATAATCCAATATAGATAATGATTTCACCCTACACTGCCTACCTACCTGTCTGTGGGCTTTTATGGAGACGTGAGGCTGACAGGTGATATGCTGGATCTGTCACATGATGATCTAGTAACCTGGAAGTTAAAGATGACTGGCAGAATTGATATGTGCGACACATTAACCCCTTCACGACCGGCCGATTTTTCGCTTTCCGGTTTTTTTTTCGCCATTCTTTTTCTGAGAGACGTAACTTTTTTATTTTTCAGTCAATATGGTCATGTGAGGGCTCATTTTTTGCGGAACGAGCTGTACTTTTAAATGAAACCATACTTTTTACCATATAATGTACTGGAAAATGGCAAAAAAAATCCAAATGCAGAAAAATTGCAAAAAAAGTGCGATAGCACTATTGTTTTTGAGATATTTTATCCATTGTGTTCACTATATGGTAAAACTGATGTGTGGATGTGATGCCTCAGGTCAGTGCGAGTTTGTAGCCTGGGTCTCAGCTTCCCATACACGGTAAGTTTTTTAACTGCATGAGAGGACACACACAAGCTAGGGACCCCAACGTAGAGAAATACTTTGGCGTAGTGTTGGGGCTCTATTGCATTGATCAATTCAGTAGCTACATTTCTCTTTATTCATATATTCCTGGCAGTAATGCAGGTTCCATTTTTCACATTTCATTCTTACATATAGCTATTGAATTTTTCATGTCAGTATTCACACAGCAGTTTCTGCTATTACATGTATTCCCCTTACATAGTCACTGGTGTGCATACCTTATCTCCCCATAGTGATGTTTTTTTAGGTTTTTGCACCCCGTTCAGACATAGAATGGAGTTCCAAACGTTATTTCTTATTTATTAGTGCGAGTTTGTAGACACCAAACATCTATAGGTTTACTTTTATATAAGGTGTTAAAAAAAAATCGGAAGTTTGACCGACAAAAGTGGCGCATGTTTTACGCCATATTCCGTGACACGTAGCGTTCTCATTTTTCAGGATCTATGGCTCAGTGACTGCTTATTTTTTGCGTCTCGAGCTGACGTTTTTAATAGTACTATTTTTGCGCAGATGCTACGTTTTGATTGCCTCTTATAGCATTTTGCACAAAAGTTGCGGCGACAAAAAAATGTCATTTTGGCGTTTGGAATTTTTTTGCCGCTACACCGTATACTGATCAGATTAATTGATTTTATATTTTGATATATCGGGCGTTTCTGAACGCGGCGATACCAAATGTGTGTATATTTTTTATTTTTTTAACCCTTTCATTTTCAATGGGGCGAACGGGGGGTGATTTGAACTTTTAGGTTTTTTTGTTTTTTTTTTAATTTTTTAAAACTTTTTTTTTAACTTTTTTTTTTATTTTACTAGTCCCCCTAGGGGGCTATTGCAATCAGCAGTCCGATCGCTCTGCACTATCTGCTGATCACAGCTATACAGCTGTAAACAGCAGATACACTCTCTTTCTCTTTTGCTGTGCCGCTGGCACAGCAAAAGTGAAAGCAATTCATGTGTAGTACAGGAGTCATCACATGACCCTGTGCTACCATGACAACTAACGTAAGTCACGTGATCGCGTCACGTGACTTCCGGTATCGGGTGGTAAGTAAAAGTTTACCGCAATCGCGCTTATAATGGCGCTGTCACATATTGACAGCGCCATTTAAGAGGTTAAACGGCACGAGCAGATAACGATTCTGCTCATGCCTTGCAGGCACAAATCTCAGCTGTGAAAATCAGCTGAGATGTGTGCCGATCGCAGCATGATGCCGCCGGCAGACCGCGGGCAGTAACATTTTGACTGCTAGGACATAATTTTACGGCCCGCGGTCGTTAAGGGGTTAAATAACAAGTAGTAGGAAGGATTGGCTTCCCTTTTGAAGACATTTTGACTGATGTCCCTGACAGCCAATAATGGGCCTGGTTTTTGGGGGGAGTTTATTGTGTATACCAATGATTCCTGTGAACTGGGAATCTGGACATTTTGGTTGGGAATAGTGATGAGCGAACCCGAACTGTAAAGTTCGGGATCTGTACCAAACACACACATAGTGTTTGTGCACAAGGTCCCGAATACGAGTGTTCCTGGGAAACCTGTGTTACAGTTCGAGTCCAGGGGCTGTAAAAAAAAGCACATTATTAAAAAACATTATGATTATACTTACAGGTCCCAAGACGCTTCCTGCAGATCCCCTATCTCCCGGCCGCTTCTGCTTCCGGGTCCGATCATTAACTTCCGGAGGTATTCACTACACTGCTTGTCACTCGGCTGTCTTCGGCTTTTTTCGTCTGTGTTCGCAGTGACGTCAGGGTTCACCCAAGTCCACAGCTTAGCCATCGACTCGAATGAACTTTGACTATCACTGTCAGGGTACGGTTCCACTTGTGTACAGCTTCCGATGCAAGAGCATTGGAAGCGATATGCTAATGACCCTCTGCTGCAAGCGTCAGCTGAGGGTCATGCGACTGTGATGCGATCTTGTGATCGGGTCAAAGTTGCGGAGAAGAGGGAGGGAGCACTTCCTCCCTCTCCTCCACTGCCTGTGTCTGCGTACATTGCACTGTAGTCGGATTACATGCGAGTGCAGTGCGATGTTTCATGCGCTCCCATTGACTTGCATAGGGGTGCGTGAGCCAAGACTCACTGCCAAACACAGCATGCTGTGATTCATTCCACATGCCGCTATGGCAGGAGAAATGAATCGAAACTGGACATTGCCCCATAGTTTTGCACTAGAGTGAGAGCAATCCGATGTTTTATCAGATTGCACTTGTCTGTGCAAGCGCACAGTGGAACCGTACCCTCAAACTGCTTCTCGCTCTATAGAGACGCTTGTCTGTACAGAGCAATGAAGCAGAGCTGACATTGCTCTCCCTGTGGGCTACGTAGGACTAAGGATTTTTTTTATAATAAAGATGGAGTCTGGAAATCGTTTTTTTGTTTTATTTCTAATAAAAACAATGTTATTATGTGTTCTGTGTTTTTTTTACTATTTGCTAGAAATTCATGGTGGCCGTGTCTAATTTCGCATGACACCATGAATTTCGAGCTTAGTACCAGCTGAAAATACAAACCTCTTTATTACGCAGCATGCCACCGCCATCAGGGCCACTGGACCAGCCGAGTAAAGCACCTGGAAATGGCTTTAAGAAACAATGCGCCATTTCCAGGGTTGCTGCGGTTTTTAGCGTGGGGACCCAGAATGCTTGGATCTTACCATGCTGACAATCCCAGCCCCCAGCTGCCTGGTTTTACCTGGCTGGTGATCAAAATACGGAGGGAGCCCACGCATTTGTTTTTTTTTTTTTTGTTTTTTTTAAATAATTAAAAAAAAAAACGCAGTGAGGTCTTTTCTATTTTTGATTACCACTCATGGTAAAGCAAACAGCTGAGGCCTGTAACCCACAGCTGTCTGCTTTATCTGCGCTAGTTATCAAAAATAGGTGGGACTCCAGTCTTTTTTTTTTATTTATTGTTCACTGCAGGGTACAGGTATTCTCCCCATGTCAAAAAGCTCATTGTTAGTTTTCAACAAACTTTATTAGCAAAGAGCACCCAAACTCCAAACTTGGACACACATTTTTTTTTTTTTTAAGAAGTCTGTGTTTGAGTTTGGGCGTTAGACATCAGGTGTCGGGTACAGACTCCAAACTTTACATTTCGGGTTCGCTCATCCTTAATTCTGATACCAAAATATATTCAAAATTGATATCTCTCAAAATGCAAAACTTACTACCCAATTAATCTACTCTGACCAAAAGACAAGCATCCGATGGAACGTGAAGAATATCTAATCTCATACAGATAAACAATTATTCCTGACTATTCTGGCATTAGATGCTGAAAAGGTCTTTGACAGTGTTCTCTTGGGTTATATTCAAACATCTGTAGAAAAATTTGGTTTTGAAGGACAAATACTAAAAAATACAAAAAATTATTATGGCTTTATATGCAACCCTTAAAATTATCACTAATAATTGACTTTTCTATTCATTAAATATTTCTAATGACATTAGACAGGGATGCCCCCTCCCACCACTTTTAATTGTTATGATGATGTATTTCTAGCTGAAAAAATTAAGATGATTGATTCCATAAAAGGTATTCTTTTTGCATCTGATGTCATCCTATCCATCACTGCTCACTTAATTCTATAAGAGCTGTTACCCAAGATCTTTTATAGACAATCACCTTGCCTATCTTCATACATAAATTTGACTTGCAAGTATTTAGCATATGATTAGTGATGCAGATTTTTGTCATGTCACTGCATTGTTACTGTTTTGCTCCTAAAATCTAAATTCTAATTTTTCTTACTTTGTTAGTATTTTGAAAATCCACCTTTGGCTTTCAACACTACCTCAATCCTTGTGGGCATGCTCTCAACCAGATTCGAGCATGTCTGGACTAAAAGGCCGAGTTTCAGCATTGGCTGTCTTCATTGACCTGGGAGCCAAGGTAGGCGATGTGCAATAACAATGCGAGCCTGGTGATGGCCCTACATCGGGGCAATCTAACACACGTGCCTTGCATGGCTCATATCCTTAACCTGGTTGTACAGCAATTTCTAAACCACTATGCTGACCTGGAAGAGCTGCTGCATAAGGCACAATCGCTGTGTGCTCACTTCCGCCGTTCACATTTCGCAACTAATCAACTTGCATCGCTACAGAGGTCTTTCGTCCTACAGGTTCACTGGTTGATATGCGATGAGCTGTCATGGTGGAATTCCACTCTGCACATGTTGCAGCGACTGTGGCAGCAGCGATGAGCCATGGTATACACCATGAGGTATACACTGGGCCAACGCAATGCTGTCATGGGGCAAATCACGGTTATGAAGTGGGCACAGATGAAGGACCTCTGCACCCTTCTGTAGAGTTTTGACATGGCTATTAAGATGATTAGCGTTGACAATGCCATCATCAACATCACTATTCCTGTAATCTACACGTGGGAGCACACTTTGAATAATCTGAAGGAGGAGGTGGTGGTCCCAGAGGAAGAGAAGGAGGCAGAGGAGGAGGCAGAAGGAATACCAATATCTTTAAGGTCTGGACTGAAGTCGCACAGGGAGGTGGCATACTGTGATCAAGGTGGGCTCATGGTACCTGATAAACTGTTAGTGGAAGTGTAGAAGCCCAGGAAGAAATGGAGGAGGACGAAGAAGAAGAGGTGATGAGCGGGCAACAGTCAGGGGATGAAGAAGATATTGATCCCCTCTCAGTTGTCCATGCTTGGTGGGAAGGGACAGAGGAAGCATGCTTGAGTGTTACCCTGCCACCAACACACCATGGACCTCATGGAAGCACTAGACACATGAGTGCCTTCTTACTGCACTATCTTCTGCATGATTACAGAATTGTTAGGATTAGAAATAGTGCAGACTACTGGGTTGCTACTCTGTTACATTCACAGTACAAGAGTACATTTTGCCAGATGCTTCCCCCCCTGGAAAGGGACGCTTGCATGCTGGAGTATGGAAACAAGGTTGTACACAATCATAAGAGTGCTTTTCATCAAGACAGCAGTGAGGCACCCAGTGTGCATCGCAGTTCTTCAAGTCAAACACCAGGAACATCGAGTCGTCATTGCAGAAACATTAGCAGCAGCAACAGTTTAGGTGGCAGAAGCTATTTCTGCAACTTGTGGAACACATTTTTTATACCATCCCATGCACCAGCAGAATAGAGTACAAGTCTGACACATAGTGAACAACTGGAGAAGATGGTGCAGGAGTATCTTGTGCTTAATACTGATGTCATCAGGGGTGGTTTGGACCCTTTTGCATTTTGGGCATCAAAAATGGAAGCATGGCCTGAGCTTGCTAGTCACGCCTTGGAAGTTTTGTCATGCCTGGCAGCCAACATTTTTACAGCACATGTCTTCAGCGCTGCTGGTGGTGCCCTAACAGATAAATACATCTGGCTGTCCCCTGAAAGTGTAGACAACCTAACTTTCATCAAGAGGAACAAGTTATGGATCTCCAATTACTTTTGCACCCCAGCTGCAGACTGTACAGACTAGGCAATGATGTACTTTTAAACAATATATGTTTTGCAAAGGTGATTTTGTGTACTTTTGTGTTAAGGGTATATAGGACGTCACAACCTGCAACGTGGCATCCTTTCCCGCTCATTTTTTTCTTTTGGAGGGATGTCCCTATGACGTCACTATGTCTATATATTGTATGTACTGTCTAACCTGGACAGATTGGATGTTATTTCTATTCCTGGTGGTTCTGATGAAGGGGGCAGATGCTCCAGAAACGCGTCGACCTGAATGACAATAAAGTGACACTGATCTGTACATCTTCTGAAGTGATCTATTGGCGAGGCATTGAACACCTCTCTCTTGTGCTTTCTGTTATCTACCGGTTTTGGTGGCTGCAGCCCTGGATCTTTGATATATGCGATTATAGTAGTTGTGGCTCCTCACAACTACAATTGGTGAGTAGTTTTACTCCCCCCTCCCCACCCCTCACATATTGGGGTAAGACCCTATTGCGCTTGTTTTTCCACAGCTGTTTTCTCCGTGCAACTTGTGGAACACATTTTTTATACCATCCCATGCATCAGCAGAATAGAGTACAAGTCTGACACATAGTGAACAACTGGAGAAGATGGTGCAGGAGTATCTTGTGCTTAATACTGATGTCATCAGGGGTGGTTTGGACCCTTTTGCATTTTGGGCATCAAAAATGGAAGCATGGCCTGAGCTTGCTAGTCACGCCTTGGAAGTTTTGTCATGCCTGGCAGCCAACATTTTTACAGCACATGTCTTCAGCGCTGCTGGTGGTGCCCTAACAGATAAATATATCTGGCTGTCCCCTGAAAGTGTAGACAACCTAACTTTCATCAAGAGGAACAAGTTATGGATCTCCAATTACTTTTGCACCCCAGCTGCAGACTGTACAGACTAGGCAATGATGTGCTTTTTAGTGTGTTGCATTGATATCGAGTTATTGCAGTCTGTGACATCTTTGTCGTGGCTACTGTTGATACTGCTACTGATGTTACTAACAAGTGCCTTGGTATTGCAACAATCAAGCAATGTGTCCACCGCTGTTACTTTTACACCTTGACTTTTTGTAATGTATGAAGCACTTACTAATCCTCCTATTCCTCCTCCTTTTGCTTCATCCTGAGTCACAACAAGCCTAATTTTTTTTTATTTATTTATTTTTTTTAAAATTGGAGACTCTGGGTCTCCTGGTGGTGTGTTGCCTGTAGTGACAGAGGCAACAATCCTACACCTGTCACTCATTCACCCACCTCTTGATTTGAAAGCTGGGATTGCTGGCCCACACCCTGTGTGGTGTATGACTATTACCAAACTGCTGTGAAAATATACTATGGGTATTCCAGGGCAATTGATGAAACTGTCCTGGTGTCTGCCCCTAATTTTTGGAAATTTGGAGACTCTAAGATGGGTCTGCAAGTTGTATATTGTCTGTAATGGCAGGGTTCTCAGAGAAAGAGGCTTACTCAGGTCACTCGTCTACCTCTTCATTTAAAAGCTGTAAATGCTGGACCAAACCCTGTGTGGTGCATGGCCCATACCTGACTGCAACGCTAAGACACTATGGGTACTGTGGGCCGATTGATGCCCCTGTTCTGGTGTTTATCTTTAATTTTTGGAAATGTGCAGACTCCAAGATGGGTCTTCAAATTGTTTCTTGTCTGTAATGGCAGAGTTCTCAGAGCAAGAGGCCTACTCCTGTCACTCATCCATCTCTTGATTTGAAAGCTTTAAATGCTAGGCCAGACCCTATGTTGTGCATGGCCCATACCTGACTGCAGCGCTAAGACACTATGGGTACTGTGGGCCAAAGGATGCCACTGTCTTGCTGTCTGCCTCTAATTTTTAAAAATATGGAGACTCCAAGATAGGTGTCCAAGTTGTATCTTGCCTGTAATGGCAGGGTTCTCAGAGCAATTGGCCTACTCTTGTCACTCATCCAATATTTCATATGTTAATAGTCTAGGAAGTTAATGGCTATGCCCCAACAATGTGGCTGCACTGTTAAATGGTTTAATCTGTTTTGGTAGCTCTTAGGCTCCCCTAAAGGTGTTGTTTATGCCTTTTCATTTACCTCCCATTGAATTCAATGGGTTCAGCTAGGTTCTGTAAATCGTTCAGTGAAAAATTGGCGCACACAGGCAAGCTCGGCAAATCTGAATCAAACCGAGCCTCTACCGGATCGATCATTTATAGTCTCAATTGCACCTCTTCAAAGCTCTTTGGACAATGTAGCTTCTAAGCCCCACAATTAAACAAGGCCTGACTTTTATTAAGAAAGACAGATCACTCTGGGGTATGGCCACCATCATCAGAGAGTTATACACACCATGAGCCACATGTTCATGCCCTGAGAAGCTTACTGTCTCAATGGCAAGGAGAAGGGGACCCCTCAATGCTGTTGGTGCAAGATGTCCCTTATTACGGTAGGTAACCCACTTTATACCAACTGTGACAGGAAGCTTAGGCTAACATTGTGCAAGCAGAGAGATTGGCTCTTTTTATAGTGAAATTGAAGAGTCAACAACATTTGAATTCACTTTAAATGTACTAGATCAAAGACCATGGCCTTGATCCAGGATGTATAATAACTTATATACAGTCATGGCTGAAAGTGTTGGCACCCTTGAAACTGTTGCAGAAAATGAAATATTTCTCCCAGAAAAGTATTGCAATTGCACATCTTTTGTTATACACATGTTATTTCCTTTTTGTGTCTTTGCTCACCACAAACAAAATGAGAAAAAAGGCAAACAACATAATTTTACACAAAACACCAGAAATGGTCTGGACAAAATTGCTTGCACCTTTCAAAAATTCTGGGGAAGCAACTTTGTTTCAAGCATGGGATGCTCATTCAAACTCACCTGTGACAAGTAATAGGTGTGGGCAATGGGAAAATCACACCTGAAAACAGATAGAGGGGAGAAGTTAACGTAATCCTTGCATTGTGTGTCTGTGTGTGCCACATGTCTAAAGACTTGAATACCAAAATTGTTGAAAAATATGAATAATCTTAAGGTTAAAAGTCCATCTCCAGAGATCTTGATTTTTCTTTGTCCACAGTGAGCAACCTTATAATTTTACAATCCATGGCACTGTAGCTAATTTCCCAGGATGTGGATGACAGAGAAAAATTGATGAAAGGTTATAATGCAGTATAGTCTGGATGGTGCATAAGCAGCCCCAATCAAGTTTCAAAGAAAGTCAAGCTGTCCTGCAAGCATCAGTGTGAGCGTGAACTATCCATCAACATTTGAATTAAATTAAACTTTATTGCAAGAGGATCCCACTGCTGACCCAGAGACATAAAAAGCTAGACTGTAGTTTGCCAAAATATATGGGAGTAAGCAAAAATATTTCTGGGAAAGTGTCTTGTGCACAGATGAGACCAAGATGGAGCTTTTTGGTAAAGGAGATCATTCTACTGTTTACAGACAACAGAATGAGGCCTAAAAAGAAAACAATACAGTGCCTACAATCATACAATCAAATATGGTGGAGGCACAAAGATGTTTTTGGTTATCTAGCTGCCATTGATACTGAGTGTGTTGACTCTGTGCAAGGCATCATGAAATCTAAAGATTACCAAAGGTTTTTTTGGTAGCAATGTAGTGCTCAGTGTTAGAAAGCTGGGTTTGCATCCTAGGTCATGGGTTTTCTAGAAGGACAATGACCCCAAACATACCTCAAGAAGTCCCTAGAAATGGATAGAAACAAAGTCCTGGACACTTGTGAAGTAGCATCAATGAGTCTGGATCTAAATCTCATTGAGCACCTAGGGAGAGATTTTAAAATTGTAGTTGGGAAAAGGCAGCCTTCAAATAAGAGAGATCTGGAGCAGTTTGAAAAAAAAGTGGTCCAAAATTCCAGTTGAGAGGTGTAAGAAGCTTGTTGATGGTTATTAGAAGCAATTGATTGCAGTTACTTATTCCAAAGGGTGTGTATTCCAACCTAGTATTAAGTGGAGAGTGTCGACAATTTTGTTAGCCCCATTTGTGTGTGTGTGTGGGTGTGTGTGTGTGTGGGTGTGTGTGGGTGTGTGGGTGTGTGTGTGGGTGTGAGAACTTATGTCCAATTAACCTTTTTTTTCTCTGTTTTTTTGTGTTGCTCCACAAAGAAAATAAACGTGTATAACAAAACATGTGTAATTGCAATAATTTTATGGAAGAAATATTTCATTTTCTGGAACAATTTCAACGGCGAAAACACTTTTGGCCATGACTGTATGAGCTGCTACTATTTATGTATATATACATTTTTTTATCTTATTTTTCTGAATGGGAACTATCAAAAGTGAAGCTTTAGGACCCCACTCAGTCTCCCTAGCATATGTTCTATGCAGCTGTAGTTGTAACATTTCCTTGTCTTCACAGTAGTCATTATGCAGGTATAGAAATACCTACACAAGGTGTAGTCAACACAGATTCCATAAGTGTGTTTATGTATGAGCCGCTAGCTGTAACAGTGAAAATCTATCATGTTATCCTTATGCTGTCTATGATTTTCACAAACCCATAAACTTGTAAGGTAATTGTCACGAGTGTGGCATGGCCTGATCTGATCTCGGTGTGATCTTGGTCCAGAAGGTCACAGAGCATTGTGGATCGCAGATTCGCTTTAGTGGCCTCTCTCCACTTACCATGAGTTGAAGCATATTTAATTCCATTTGGCACTGAAGGGGTTAAGGTGCACTTTCAATTCTGCAGTGATCTAATAGGTAGTTATATAATAATGTAATAATAATATTTATTCACTTATATAGAGCCATTAATTCCACAGTGCTTTACATACATCAGTGGCAGTATCAGCATCTGTGGAAACTACAGATCCTGGCACTCTTCCTGCTAACTTCTCTGATGTGCGTGATCAGAGCAGGGAGATGCAGGTGTCAACACACAGATTTAGGCAGGCTAGCAAAATTTAATCTCTGCTGGGCTGCTTGTTAGTTTCTTTGATCACATGGTGTGGGGAAGACAGTTCTGTTCACTCCCTCCTAAATATGCTGACTGGACTACTCCACTAATGCCAGCTATCACTTACCTATACTGGTCAGGTAAAGTGTTGAGATCCAGACTTACCGGTGGTTGTGCACTATTGTTTTGAGCGATTGTGGTGTCAACCCTTGTTGTCAATTCTGTTGCTGCCTTCCTGCTCTTGCTTTTTTCCTTAGTCTCTCACTTATGCTTGTGAGTTCACAGTGTATCTTAGTTTTGGTGTTCCCCTGTCTGTCTTAATTTGTTTTTCCATAACACTCCTGACTAGAGTTGAGCGCGGTTCGAGGTTCTCCAGTTCGCGGCTCGAGTGATTTTGGGGGCTGTTCTAGATAGAACTAGAACTTGAGCTTTTTGCTAAAGCTCGATAGTTCTAGATACGTTCGAGAACGGTTCTAGCAGCAAAAAGATCAGCTAATTACTAGCTGGCTTTCCGCTGTAATAGTGTAAGTCACTCTGGGACTCACACTATTATGAAATTTCAGTGTATAGTATGCGGGAAAAGCGCATTCAGATCACTGCTGTATGGATAATGGCGATCGCCATTTTTGTTTTTTTTTTCCTTGTCTTCCTTCCCTAAGCGCGCGCGTGTAGTGGGGCGGGCCAGCATGTCAGCCAATCCCAGACACACACACAGCTAAGTGGACTTTAAGCCAGAGAAGCAATGGCATGTGTGATAGGATGTCCATGTCACATGTCCCTGCATTATAAAAACGGACATTTTCCTCCAGCACGCCATTATCTGCCTTCTGCGTCCTTGGTGTCAGTCATCACTGGCGCAGCTCCTATCTCCGATACTGCTGTGTATGCTCTATACACAGCGCTGTACAGCATAGGGATAGCACTTTCTATCAGTCCTTTTAAGGGCTAATACCGGCAGGGTCAGAGCCATAGGTGACAGGTCCATGAAAACAGAGTTTAACAGCTACACAAGATGACAGCGTCTGTGTAGCTAAGGTCAGGGATTTCCTCACTGCATTTCCCCATTAGGAGGGATAGAAAGGCAGGCTTCCTTTCCTCTACCCAGAGATCCACAACCCTGCCACTGTACCCTCCTGCCCTTTGCACACTCAAACTCATTGTTACTAAGCCTTTATACTAGCAAACACTGAGTGAACTTAGTGGCATCCTAAACGTGGCTGTTGGACTTCTGTATTGTCCCACTAGTGCAAAGATATTTGCAGCACCTCTGCCTGCATTGCACACTCAAACTCATTGTTACTAAGCCATTATACTAGCAAACACTGAGTGAACTTAGTGGCATCCTAAACGTGGCTGTTGGACTTCTGTATTGTCCCACTAGTGCAAAGATATTTGCAGCACCTCTGCCTGCATTGCACACTCAAACTCATTGTTACTAAGCCATTATACTAGCAAACACTGAGTGAACTAAGTGGCATCCTAAACGTGGCTGTTGGACTTCTGTATTGTCCCACTAGTGCAAAGATGTTTGCAGCACGTCTGCCTGCATTGCACACTCAAACTCATTGTTACTAAGCCATTATACTAGCAAACACTGAGTGAACTTAGTGGCATCCTAAACGTGGCTGTTGGACTTCTGTATTGTCCCACTAGTGCAAAGATATTTGCAGCACCTCTGCCTGCATTGCACACTCAAACTCATTGTTACTAAGCCATTATACTAGCAAACTCTGCTGCCAGTTTAAGGGCCGTAGTTGCATTGTCAGGGATAATTATTGTTGTTTATTCTGCTGTTAATAAAGCTAGACCACCGCTGAAATCTACACCACCTCTCAATTTTTACTACCACATTTTAAGTGCACAATCTTGTCGCAATCAAAATGAGTGGCAAAATGACAGATGCTGGTGGAAAGGGGAAGAGGCGTGTTGGAAAAGGAAAAAAAGGGTTTGTCCGTGAAAAGGTGCCAAATCTCCATTAAAATCTGCTGAAGATAGATCATCTTCCAGCAAAAGTAAGATGTCTACTACTTACCGTGGACTATCCGATGTGCTCCCTTTTTTACGGACATGAACAACTGGAACAAAGGTAGATGATGGCCAAAAAAGGAAAATGCTTGAATGGATCTCAAGTGGTCCAACAAGTGCCCTCTCCGCCACCTCAACTACCGCATCCAAAAAACACCAGTCCTCTGAGTTGTCATCCCAATCAAACTTGCTTTCTCCCAGCTCTGAAGTCTCCATCCGCCCTGCAAAGTGTGGTGGAACTGAGATGGCTGAGTCTGCAGAGCTGTTCAGTCACACTATAGCCTGAGAATCAGAGGTTTGCTCCCAAGCTACAGTGAGTACAGACCAGGAAATGGTCTGCAGTGATGCCCAGAACCTTTATGACTCTGATTCAGGCCGTGAGGACCAAGTTTCTGAGCATAATGTTGACCCTTTTTCACAAACTGTAACACCTGTTGTTATAGACAATGAGGAACATAGTGATGATGATGAGACGCAGATACCAGATTGGGATGACAACTTAAATATTCGGTCAGGGCAAGAAGAGGCTCGGTCTGAGGGTGAGGGGAGTGCAAACACAACAATTGATGAGGAAGTTCTGGATCCCACCTACTGTCAACCCACAGTCAGGCCCTCGAGGAGGTCAATAGAGACAGTGGAGGAGGATGCAACTGACGACGAAGTTACCTTGCGTCTTCCTGGACAGAGTAGGAGTACTGGTAGCACGTCTACAACTGCATCCTCAGCCACCACTGTGCCTCTGAGCACTAGTCGGAGTGGATCAGCAGGTCACATGCCCTCTAAGCCTTGCCTAGCCTGGTCCTTTTATGACATAGCATAAGATCGCCCAAATTATGTGATCTGTAAAATTTGTCGTGATTCTGTTAGTAGAGGGCAAAACCTCAGCAGTTTGACAACTTCTTCCATGAATCATCACATGAATAAATATCATATGTCCCGGTGGGAAGCTCACCGTGCTGCAATGCGGCCTAGCAGAGCGAACCATCCACCGCCTGCCCCTTCTAGTGCATCCACGCACTCTTCATCTTCTAGGACTGTGGGGACAGCTGGTACACCTGGTTTTCCACGCACAACTTCCACCACTGTAACCGCAACAGGCAGTTTGCTTAGTAAGTCGTCAGTTGGTTTGGAAGGGGAAACAAGTACGTGTGTACAGCTCTCTCAGACATCGATAGCACCAACGTTGGATGAAGGTGACATCATGTCTACGCCTGCACTTTCCTCACAAAGCTGCATTTTTCCAGGGACACCCTACTCAACACCGTCTTCACACAGCAGCCAGATCTTTGTCCCTCAGATGTGGACAAATAAAAGGCCATTTCCTGCAACCCATGACAAAGCTAAGAGGTTGACTTTATCCCTCTGTAAGCTCTTGGCTACCGAAATGCTGCCTTTCCGCCTGGTGGACACACAGGATTTTAGAGACCTTATGTCTGTCTCTGTGCCCCAGTACCAGATGCCCAGTTGCCACTACTTCTCTAAGAAAGGTGTGCCCACGCTACACCAGCATGTCGCACACAACATCACCGCTTCCTTGAGAAACTCTGTGTGTCAACGGGTGCATTTCACCACCGATACTTGGACCAGTAAGCATGGACAGGGACGTTACATGTCACTGACTGGGCACTGGGTAACTATGGTGATAGATGGTGAAGGGTCTGCTGCACAAGTCTTGCCATCCCCACGACTTGTGTGTCAATCCTCTGTCTGTCCAAGTTCTGCCACTGCTTCTGCCTCCTCCACCTCATCTGGGTCTTCCACCTCCGCCCCAAGCCTGCCTGGTCAGGCCACCAGCGTTCGCACTGCGCAGAAGGAATCACGCACCCCTAATTACTATGCTGGCAGCAGAGCGCAACGGCATCAGGCAGTCTTTAGCTTGACATGTCTTGGGAATAGGAGTCACACAGCTGAGGAGTTGTGGTCAGCTCTGCGGTCCGAGTTTAATAAATGGTTGTCTCCACTCAACCTGCAGCCTGGTAAGGCCGTGTGCGACAATGCTGCAAACCTGGGTGCGGCCCTTCGCCTGGGCAAGGTGACACACGTGCCTTGTATGGCTCACGTGTTGAACCTTGTTGTCCATCAATTTTTAACACACTATCCCGGCCTAGATGGCCTTCTGACCAGGGCACGAAAACTGTCTGCTCACTTCCGCCGTTCAAGCGCCGCAGCTGAGCGACTTGCATCGCTCCAGAAGTCTTTCGGCCTGCCGGTTCATCGCCTGAAATGCGATGTGGCGACACGCTGGAATTCGACTCTCCACATGTTACAGCGACTGTGGCAGCACCGCCGAGCCCTGGTGCAATACATCATGACGTATAGCCTGGGCCAACGAGATGCAGAGGTGGGGCAGATCACCCTGATGGAGTGGTCTCAGATCAAGGACCTATGCACCCTTCTGCACAGTTTCGACATGGCGACGAATAGGTTTATCACTGACAATGCCATTATCAGCATGACAATTCCAGTCATTTACATGCTGGAGCACACGCTAAACACTATTCGGAGTCAGGGGGTGGGACAACAGGAAGGGGAGGAACTACAGGAGGATTCATATGACCAAGGGACAACAACATCACCAAGGTCCAGACGTTCATCATCACCAACGCGGCAGGCATGGGACCATGGGGTACAGGGATCAACAAGGGCGCATGGTAGCAGGCGAAATGTTGAGGAAGGTGCAGAAGAACATGAAGAAATGGATGACGAACTGTCCATGGACATGGAAGACTCAGCGGATGAGGGAGACCTTGGTCAAATTTCAGTTGAAAGAGGTTGGGGGGAGATGTCATAGGAAGAAAGAACGGTTAGCACCTCTATGCCACAAACACAGCGTGGACTTGGTCCGCATGGCTGCGCAAGACACATGAGCACCTTCTTGCTGCACTACCTCCAACATGACCCTCGTATTGTCAAAATTAGAAGTGATGATGACTACTGGCTTGCCACACTATTAGATCCCCGGTACAAGTCCAAATTTTGTGACATAATTCCAGCCATAGAAAGGGACGCACGTATGCAGGAGTATCAGCAGAAGCTGTTACTCGATCTTAGCTCGGCTTTTCCACCAAACAACCGTGCAGGTGCAGGAAGTGAATCTCCCAGTTGTAACTTGACAAACATGGGACGGTCTCGTCATCTTCAACAGTCTACCCGTACCAGTAGCACCGTATCTGGTGCTGGTGTGACGCCCTGGACAAGCCAGGGGTCACAGTTAATGACATCACCACACCCTACACCCCGGTTAGGCACATCAAAGCTAGACCCAAAAATCCTTGTTGCCTTCCTTCAGGGGCTGATGTTCACACCAGGGGGTGGGCCAGGCGGTTGGCCCCGCCCACCGAGGAGATCACAGTCCTGAAGGCGGGAAAAGAGACCAGATTAGTTTTGGATGGGAGAGTGTGAAGAGTAAAGTGGTAGTAGAGCAACTATCTGAGAGCGTCCGGGTGTGTGCCCCAGACAGAGACAGCAAGGTTAGCAGACGGCGGTGACCGTCTGCAGGAGTGGTCTATCGGAGTTGCCGTAAGGACCGTGGACGGGCGGTGGCCCGGCGGTACCGGACCGGTACACAAGGAGAAGCCAGCACCATTGGCAGGGGCCTTTCGGATCCCGGCAAGGCTTGGAGTCGCCGTGAATTTGCCAAATCCATCAGTGAAGGGGACCTCCGGGTTTCCAAATAACTAAGTCCCGATTGAAGGCAACAGTCCAACCGTATGAGAGAGACACCGCCACCGCCAAGGCACCAGTTTCTCAGGGCCAGCACCTGCGGGCAAAGAGGGGCTCCTCCGGCCCATATCCAAGACGGGGAGCGGGTTACCGGTGGGAACCCATTGGAACCAACAGAAGTACTAGGTGCAGGGAAAGAGACAGTCACCGTTAACTACCGGGGAAAAGCAACAGCAGCCGTCCGTGGGAACTGTCTTTCCAGCCGTGTGTTTTACCGAGAACTGTGTCATCGTCTCAGGCTGAGTGAGTACCACCGTGCCGTGTGGCACAGCGCTGCCCCCGCGACCCTGCACCTCACCAGGCCCCGCACCCTGCCTGCCATCCACCCCTACCCCATCACCGGGCCCCGGGACAACCAACCCCCTACCCATGGAGGGGAGAAATAAAAACAAAGCTGCTCCCTGTCACCGCTCCCGGGATCCCCGTCCAGAGCAGCGGTGGTGTCCACACAATCACCACAACCGTGGTTGGCGTCACGGACAATAAATCCCCAAAACCCTTCCCCTTTTCACTCACGGGTGAGGAGCGCCCCTTGAGTCCCCGGGATCCGGCCCATCGCTCGAGCCACCGAGCAGCTGCGGCCGCAGCAGCAGCAGCAGCCGGACCCGAGCAGTGGGAGAGCGCAGCATCCCCTCCTCCGCCCGCGACACTGGTAACAGCAATTTTATGGAATCTTTTCATAATTTTTTTAGCCCGTCCTTTGCAAGGCCACCAGAGACAACAAGTCTGACACATAGTCAACGGCTGGAGAGGATGATACAGGAGTATCTCCAAATGAACATTGATGCCATGACTTTGCAAATGGAGCCTTGCTCATTTTGGGCTTCAAATCTTGAAAAATGGCCAGAGCTCTCCAGTTACGCCTTGGAGATTTTGTCGTGTCCAGCTGCCAGCGTTGTCTCTGAATGTGTCTTCAGTGCTGCTGGGTGTGTGCTGACAGATAAGCGCACGCGTCTGTCCAGTGACAATGTGGACAGACTAACGTTCATCAAAATGAACAAGTCATGGATCCACAAGGAATTTACTACCCCTGTGTCATCCTGGGGAGAGTAAATGCTTGTGGATTTGGAATGTGCTTGATGCAAATCAAAACATCCTGTTTGCAACTAGGGCACAAGTGCTGCCACTGATGGGGTGTCTGTGTGGCCCAATTTTTTGAAAAAAGGGAGACTCCGCTTGGAGTAACCCTTGCTTGCTGTGTTTTTTACAAGGAGCCAAGATGAACAAGTCATGGTTCAGCAAAGACTTTGCTACCTACCCCGGTGTCATCCTGGGGACGGTTAAGAATGGCGTATTTTTGAATGTGCTTGATGCAAATCTAGCTGTGAAGTGTACAACTGGGGCACAACTGCTGCCACTGAAGGGGTGGGTGTGTGTGGGGCCCAATTTTTGGAAAAAAGGCAGACTCCGCTTGGAGTAACTCTTGCTTGCTGTGTTTTTTAAAAGGAGCCAAGATGAACAAGTCATGGTTCAGCAAAGACTTTGCTACCTACTCCGGTGTCATCCTGGGGACGGTTAAGAATGGCGTATTTTTGAATGTGCTTGATGCAAATCTAGCTGTGAAGTGTACAACTGGGGCACAACTGCTGCCACTGAAGGGGTGGGTGTGTGTGGGGCCCAATTTTTGGAAAAAAGGGAGACTCCGCTTGGAGTAACCCTTGCTTGCTGTGTTTTTTTAAAAGGAGCCAAGATGAATAAGTCATGGTTCAGCAAAGACTTTGCTACCTACCCCGGTGTCATCCTGGGGACGGTTAAGAATGGCGTATTTTTGAATGTGCTTGCTGCAAATCTAGCTGTGAAGTGTACAACTGGGGCACAACTGCTGCCACTGAAGGGGTGGGTGTGTGTGGGGCCCAATTTTTGGAAAAAAGGGAGACTCCGCTTGGAGTAACCCTTGCTTGCTGTGTTTTTTAAAAGGAGCCAAGATGAACAAGTCATGGTTCAGCAAAGACTTTGCTACCTACCCCGGTGTCATCCTGGGGACGGTTAAGAATGGCGTATTTTTGAATGTGCTTGATGCAAATCTAGCTGTGAAGTGTACAACTGGGGCACAACTGCTGCCACTGAAGGGGTGGGTGTGTGTGGGGCCCAATTTTTGGAAAAAAGGCAGACTCCGCTTGGAGTAACTCTTGCTTGCTGTGTTTTTTAAAAGGAGCCAAGATGAACAAGTCATGGTTCAGCAAAGACTTTGCTACCTACTCCGGTGTCATCCTGGGGACGGTTAAGAATGGCGTATTTTTGAATGTGCTTGATGCAAATCTAGCTGTGAAGTGTACAACTGGGGCACAACTGCTGCCACTGAAGGGGTGGGTGTGTGTGGGGCCCAATTTTTGGAAAAAAAGGGAGACTCCGCTTGGAGTAACCCTTGCTTGCTGTGTTTTTTTAAAAGGAGCCAAGATGAATAAGTCATGGTTCAGCAAAGACTTTGCTACCTACCCCGGTGTCATCCTGGGGACGGTTAAGAATGGCGTATTTTTGAATGTGCTTGCTGCAAATCTAGCTGTGAAGTGTACAACTGGGGCACAACTGCTGCCACTGAAGGGGTGGGTGTGTGTGGGGCCCAATTTTTGGAAAAAAGGGAGACTCCGCTTGGAGTAACCCTTGCTTGCTGTGTTTTTTAAAAGGAGCCAAGATGAACAAGTCATGGTTCAGCAAAGACTTTGCTACCTACCCCGGTGTCATCCTGGGGACGGTTAAGAATGGCGTATTTTTGAATGTGCTTGATGCAAATCTAGCTGTGAAGTGTACAACTGGGGCACAACTGCTGCCACTGAAGGGGTGGGTGTGTGTGGGGCCCAATTTTTGGAAAAAAGGGAGACTCCGCTTGGAGTAACCCTTGCTTGCTGTGTTTTTTAAAAGGAGCCAAGATGAACAAGTCATGGTTCAGCAAAGACTTTGCTACCTACCCTGGTGTCATCCTGGGGACGGTTAAGAATGGCGTATTTTTGAATGTGCTTGATGCAAATCTAGCTGTGAAGTGTACAACTGGGGCACAACTGCTGCCACTGAAGGGGTGGGTGTGTGTGGGGCCCAATTTTTGGAAAAAAGGGAGACTCCGCTTGGAGTAACCCTTGCTTGCTGTGTTTTTTAAAAGGAGCCAAGATGAACAGAGCTGGGATCAGGAAAGACTTTGCTACCTACCCCGGTGTCATCCTGGGGACGGTTAAGAATGGCGTATTTTTTAATATGCTTGATGCAAATCTAGCTGTGAAGTATACAACTGGGGCACAACTGCTGTGTTACGAACCGGCGCCGCCATAGCCGCAAGCAGCCTGTTGCGGTTCCTGTTGCGCCCAGGCGCCGGCTGCCGTTCTTGGCCGTGCCTCGGGTCATCCAGTTGGCTGTTCCTTCCACCACGTCTAAGTGTGGAGATGCGGCTAGTGCGCATGCGTGCGCCGATTTACCCCAGCCAGAGTTTAAACCCGGTGTTTTGCCTAGTGAGCATGCTCAGCCTGATTGTGTTATGTCTGAGACTAAGTCCTCAGTTCAGGCTACTGAGCATGCTCCCACAATTAACCCTAACAGCCTCTTTGCACAGGTACTTGGACTTCGTGCTGTGTCTAAGTTCTGGGATGTGCCTACTGAGCATGCTCAAACTGATAGTCTGCTTTCTGAGCCTGTTGCTCAGGCTACTGGGCATGCTCAGCCACTTAGTGCACCAGAGGCTAGGTCCGGTAAGGACCTCACTGAGCATGTCCGTGAGGTGGCAGGCCCTGATAGGGCAGAGGGTGTCAGGTGTCCTGATGACGTGGCAACTCCGGACTGGCTCGCAGAGGCCCGCCCCTATGATCTGGCACCTCAGTATTGGTCGTCAGACGATGACTGGTGAAGTGTTTGGGGCGTGGCTGCCATGAGGTCATCAATGACGTGGCGGTTCCGGATAGGTCGCGTGTGACGTCACTGATGACATGGCACTCTGCTATTGGACCTTGGTGTTTCCACCCTGGGTTTGGGGCGGACCCAGGTTATAAAAGTGGCTGGAGACAACATGGAGGTGCGTATTCTTCACTTTTGCTCAGTCAGAGCACACCTCCATGTTAGAGCCTCATTGCGGCATAAGCCTATGTTGGGAAGCGGTAGGTAGGGTTAGGCGAACGGTGCCTGTCACGCCAAGATTCGTGGCTCGGCACATCAGGGTCAGGCGCCATGCTTCCCTTCTGCCGTTCCAGTCTTGCTATAGCAGCCCAGTGGCGTTAACTGGGCTGCGGCTGCTGTGCTTCCTGTCCGATTGTGCCCCCTACGCACACGGACAACGCACCTGCTGCGCCACCTGTCCGGTTGTGCCTCCTACGCACACGGACAACGCACCTGGTGCGCCACCTGTCCGATTGTGCCCCCTACGCACACGGACAACGCACCTGCTGCGTCACCTGTCCGGTTGTGCCCCCTACGCGCACGGACAGCGTACCCCAGGACCCCTGTGGAGTTAACAGGGTGTTCCTTATCCTCCTCGGCTTCCCAGTCAACGCTACTGGTGTACCCATCTGGCCTGACGTGTTCTACACACACGTGGCCAGTCGAGAGGGGGCCAGAAACGCTAATCGGAGGACCGCTCGGCCTGACGTGTCCTTCACATGTGGCCGACAGGGCGCTTTCGTGGCGGTCTTCCGGTCAACGCTACCTGGTTACCACCCGGCCTGACGTGTTTCCTGCACACGTGGTTGGTGTAGCGCTAGGTGCACCAAAACGCTAATCTGGTTGTCGTCCGGTCTGACGTGTCCCAACACACGTGACCGGTTCCCAGAGTTCCTGGGTTATCTCAGAGCCATCCAGCTCTATAGTCTCCGCCTAACCCTCAGGTGCCAGCAGCTCCTTTGTCATCTGGAGCACGGTGGGCCCCGACTGGCGATTAGGATATATACCCCCTGGTCCTAATCTGCCGGTCCCCCCTTAACATGCTGCCACTGAAGGGGTGGGTGTGTGTGTGGCCCAATTTTTGGAAAAAAGGGAGACTCCGCTTTGAGTCACCTTGCGGTGTTTTACATGATTTTAGAAGGGCGTGCCATGCCTATATCTGTGTGTCCTCCTCTTTTTCCTTGTCCAGCTTGTTTGTTTTCGCATGAGTATATGTCCTTGTCACTTTCCCATGTGTTTGTGTTGTGTTGTGAGTTGTTTGTCACCTTTTGGACACCTTTGAGGGTGTTTTCTAGGTGTTTTTATGTGTTTGTGAATGCCTGCCATAGTTTCCTATGCGGTTCGAGTTTGGTTCGTCGAACGTTCGACGAACTGAACTCGAACGGGACCTCCGTTCGACGAACCGAACTCGAGCCGAACCACAACCGGTTCGCTCATCTCTACTCCTGACTCTTTCTTCCCTGGGATGGTAGACTAGATCTGGTCAGGAGAATAGTAAGGCATGAGACTCTAGCATCTCCACCTTCAGGGGTAATCCAGAGGTCAGGGATAGTCTAGGGTCCCCTAGCGTGACAGACAGTATAGGAGCCCCCTGTCTCTTGCTATCATGCAGTCACATCATGACAGGATTAGACCCAATATGACATGACATGACAGCAGAAGTGGTACCATACAGTTCATAAATACAGAATAATACAGATATTGAGAATTACACCCTGTATACAGGACAGGGGAAGGGGTAGTGTGTAGTATGTATAATATATACACCGAATAATACAGATAGGATTAAACCTAGTAAACAGGAAAGGAGAAGTGATGCTGTGTAGTATATATATTTCTATATATATATATACTGTGGATCTGTGGAGATCTGTTTGCCAGCTCACCAGCGACCATGTAGCGACGCTCCAGCGATCCCTGCCAGGTCAGATCGCTGGTGGGATCGCTGGAGCGTCGCTTAGTGTGACGGTACCTTTAGTCAATGAGGTGACCTTGACTCCACCAGACTGACCTCATTTCCATATTTGAGGACCATTGCTTGGTCTTAATAGAGGCAAAAACATAACCATATATTTATTAACTCTAACTTTTCATGTTAACTACACTATGACTTCTCACATTAGGATGAACGTCTTTATACACATGCCTATAAGTAAGGAGGCTACTGTCTTTTAATCATTAAGGAAACTCCAAAAAACTCTTTTCTTCACAGTAATTTAGGTGAGACTACCATTCTCTTCCTACTCTATTCCTATTCTTCCTACTCCTCCTACTCTTCTTTCTTATATTTTCCAATTTCTCCCGTGCTGTTGATAACCTTGTGCCTTTTACTGTAAATATTGTGATTATCTATATCCCCTTATGCAAAGGACTTACCATGTATATATTAATGTAAATATGTATATAGTGACAAAATGTATTTTCTATGTAGTGTTTGAGCAAATTGATGTGTATACTGATCTCTGTGTTTTTCATTTTTCCAAGCAATTCATGTGATCAAGGTCCTGGGGAACCGAAACTTTATTGTCGCATGTCTTTCATTTGTTGCTATCTTGTCTGCTGTATTAAAAATCTATTAGCATTGAGAAAAAGAGTAAAATCTTTATTCATTTTTGGCCATTGAGAGTGCAGTGTTATATTTATGTATAATAAAGGTTATATACATTTTGATTTTATGGCTTGCATATTTTGCCACTGGATTAAATCAGAATTTCCAGGATTTCTTATTAATTAATAAATTGGTGAACAATGGAGTGTGGGGAGTCTATATTCACCAATTGGATTACGTTGGAATGTCAAGAGTTTTTTAAATTCAATAAATTGGTAAAAGAGGGCGTGTTGAAGAGTGTTTATGCACATAAACTTTTTTTTCCTGTGTGTGGGTTCTTTCACTATATTCTTAGTCACAGCTGACATCAAAAGCTGTTTTTTAAAATTAATCAGATTGTTAAAATGCCAAAGATTTTTTTTATTCAATAAATTCGTGAATGATGGCTTGTGGGGGATTGTTTATTCAAATAAAATTTTTCTCCCTGTGTGTGTTTTTTAGCTCTATACTTATCGGTTCAGTAATGAGGGTGTCTGTTAGAAACCTCCCCATTACTAGCCGCAGGTATTGATGCCAACTGCCAATTCACAGCTGACATCAACCCCAAAAGTATTACCCTGATTGCCACTGGACCAGGGTAATCAAAAAGAGCCGGGAAAAGCATCAGAATTGGCACATATAATGTGATGTGCCAATTGTTGGGCAACTGCGGGCTGCTATTTTTTAACTTGGAGGGGTCAAATGACCATAGGCCCTCCTAGCCTGATATTACCAGCCCTCAGCTGTCTGCTTTACTTTGGCTGGTTATCAAAAATATGGCGGAGCCCACACCATTTATTTATAAATGATTTAAATAATTTTAAAAAACAGCGTGGGATCCCCTCCATTTTTGATAACCAACCAAGGTAAAACAAACAGCTGAGGGCTTCTGCCTGCAACTGTCTCCTTTACTTGCGCTAGTTATCAAAAATAGGCCCGAGCCTATGTAATTTGTTTTTATTCTCTATCCATATTTGTTTGCAGAGTAATTGGCTCACATTTTTATTCCTTTTGAAGCCCATAGCCCTTACTATGACCATTTTACAGTAATTTTACATCACAGACGTTTGGGTCCCCATAGACTTGTATGGAGTTTTTGGTCCTGGGTCAAGTTCGGGTCCCAAACCAAATTTTTAACTAAAGTCTGTCCAAACCCGGCAAACCTGGACATACACATGCTGATGTCCAGCTCTGAATGGAATTTACTGGCAAAACTTGGCCATGATTAATCCGAATTTCAGAAGATTCTCTCATCCTGATAAATTTCTTTCTCTAAGGCTAAAAATTATATACTCTCCCTTGCCCTTGTTACTACTGCAGTTGTGTTCTTTTTTCCGGGGACATTAAATTACTGTTTTATTGATTCTGTGTCTATCCAGATTATTCTTGCATTTCTGGTTTTATCTTTGAAGCAGTTACCTACAATTAAGATTGTTTTAGGGAAAATGTGTCGTGAGTGGCAAGGACTTCCAGAGGTCAGAAACTCATTTGTGGCTTTTGTACACAAAGTATTGCAATGTTTGTTTTTAGCTAAAAAGTGTGCCAGTCATGCAATTACAAGCAGGTTCATTAAGTTCTAGGAATTTATCTTATGATACAGTGCGATAAAATAGTATTAGACCACATGAATTAATTTGTTAATGATCTCACAATGAGTTTATAAAAGAAAAATTCTTAAATGTTATGGTCCATGAGTCTTCCATGTGCTATACCTCTAGCCGATGGAGGACTATAGGTCCAAAACGTTTCTACATTGGCTACTTTGATAATATGTTCCTTAACAATTAATAAACAAGTGAATCTACTTCAAAATTGTACTGGTATTTTATTTAACCTCTTAATGACTGTCAAAAAGCCATTTCACTGCAGCCCTTAACACTAGAAGTCCACACAGAGACGGGTCGAATGACCTGAAGGATTTTAGCTAACATCCTATAATCACCGTCTTTTGTTCTGTAATTAGGCCATTACTGTCACACCACAGGAGGTTGTTGTTTTTCATTGAGTTTAGCCATTTAGTTTCTAGTTAGTTCTATTCAGTTTATTGTACTTGATAATATAATTGACTAAGGGTCATTTGACCCTCTTTCGGGACTTCAGGGGGGAGCTTGAAATTTCTGGGACTTTTAGTGTTAAGGGACATTAGTGCTGCTTTGTCACGGCTTTGAGGACTAAATGTATAGTGCCCTCTAGTGGGTAAAAATCTCACGGGTGACAGCTGTGTATGACAGTTGACCCCCTGTGGCATTGGCCTCCACCAGATTGGAACTGATCAAGTCTGGTTAACCCCCTTAAATGCTAGTGTCAATCATGACAACGGCATCTAAGATGTTAAAAGGGGGTTAAAAGACCACCTTTAACACCAACTTTCCCCTGCGATCTTAATCTCTTATGCCGATAGCTGCCATGATATCTGATGACCCTTGGATATAGTGGCCTGTTGGATCCTGCTATAAGCAGAGTCTAAGAGGCAAAGGCAGTGAGACACTGACAGGTCTCAGGCACTGCACTACATAATTACTGCAATGCATGAGATCAACAATCAAAGTAAAACTATTATTGTCCCACAGTGGGATTAAGTGAAAAAGCAAAAAAAAATGTAAAATGTTAGAAAAATAAAAAGTGGATGTCCCCAAAAGTCATTTCACCACTTAAAATGCAGCTTCTGTGTTAAAACAAAAATGAAAAAACCATACATATAATTGTTATTGCCTTGTCAGGAATGACCTGAGCTATTAAACTGACATATTATTTGTTCTGTATGGTGAATACCTTAAAAAAAAAACACACACAACAAAAATGTAGCTTTTTCATCATACTGAGACACATAAAATTGAATAAAAAGTGATCAAAAAGTCATATGTAGCTAAAGCAAGAAATCAAGCTATAATACGGATCATTCAACAAAAAAAGTAATAAAAGCTACAGCTCTCAAAATACAGCAATGCAAAAATAAATTCATTTTTGTAAAATATTGTTTTGAGTGTGTAAAAGTAGTAAGTCATAAAGACAAAGATATGAGTCTGTTATTGGTATAGTCGTATTGACTCAAAGAAAAAATCTGTCTTATTACTTCTACTCCCAAAAAACAGAGTCCTAAGTGTTTCCATCTGTCTCATTATAGTGATACAAGTAAAATATATCTTTGTACCGTGTTAGCCAGTAGAGATAAAAAAATTGTTTAAAAGAACAGAGAGTCCTCAGTGGTTGATACCTTTTAATGGCAGGTGATGTGCGGTGACAGCTGAAGTCACCGCTGATCCCGCGCAGATCACTTCACTTGCGGCCTGACCCTCACAGAGAGTGGTCATGTTCTATGGCCGCTCTCTCTGATTGTCAGATGTAGCAGAGCTGGATGCGTTGTGGTACGTTGTGTGGATTACGTCGGACCTGGGTGTTTTAGGGGTTAATAAAGTGGTAAAAGAGGGTGTTCTTTGTCTTTTATTTCAAATAAAGGATTTTTATGTGTTTGTGTTTATTTACTTTCACTACAGTTTAGTGATGAGGGGGTGTCTCATAGATGCCTGCCATCAGTAAGCTAGGACTTAGTGGCAGCTTTGGGCTGCTGCCATTAACTCCTTATTACCCCGATTGCCACCACATCAGGGCAATCGGGATGAGCTGGGAAAAGTCCCAGGACTGTTGCATCTAATTGATGCGGCAATTCTGGGTGGCTGCTGGGTGATATTTTTAGGCTTAGGGGGCTCCCAATAACGTGAGTCTCCCCAGCCTGAGAAAACCAGCCCCCAGCTGTGAGACTTTAACTTGGCAGATATCAAAATTGGGGGAACCGCACGCTGTTTTTTTTTTATTTATTATCCCCATACAGTGCCAGCAGCAGATCCTCACCCCATAACAGTGTGTCATGACCACATTTTTTGCTTAAAAGTTTTATTTTCCTCCTCTAAAACCAGGGTGCGTCTTATGCTCCGGTGCATCTTATAGTCCGAAAAATACGGTATATGAAGGTTGCCCGTGCCATATGCTGAAAAAAGCCCCACACCTTGATGTTGCAACCTCCAAACTACACTCATTAGTATGGTGTTTTGGGGTGATATGCAGTGCTTTTTTCGCCTCTAAACATGGTGTGCATTATGACGTTCAAAAAGTTCAATTTTGGTCTCATCTGACTAGACAATATTCTCTCAGTATTTCACAGGTTTGTTTAAATATTATTGGCAAAACTTTAAATGTCCCTGAGTATGCTTTTTGTTCAGCAAAGGAGTCTTGTGTGGTGAGTGTGCATTCAAGCCATGGAGGTACACAAGTTAGTACATTACTTTTTGCTTTCTTTGACACAATTGTACCTCCTGATTCCAGGTTTTTCTGCAGCTCTACACTAGTGATCCTTGGCTCTTGGATAACTCTTCTGAAAATTATTTTTACTCCTCCATCTGAAATCTTGCAGGATCGTGCCTGGTTTATGGTGAAATGGCCCCAACAGTGCTCACTGGAGCCTTCAGTAATTTAGAAATTTTTCTGTAACCAATGCAATTAGTATCTTTTGTAACAATAAGGTTGCAAAGCTCTTGAGACAGCTCACTGGTTTTACCCACTATGAGATGTTTCTTGTGGGGCACTTGGTAATCAGACACCTTTTTATAGGCGATCAGTTGAATCAACAGAAATTTTTCACTAAGCAGCAGTATTGCTTTCTAATTAGTAATCGATTTCAGCTGGTGTCATGACTTTCTTTGGCTTTCTGCACCTCTCTTTCTGCATGTGTTCAATATTTTTTACCTTTGTCATTTCTCATTATTTTTCACAACTTAATTTATGGACATCTATGGCTTGATTTCTTTGCTTCTGTGGATTGGATGGGTTGTTACTGACATCTGGTGAGAAATTCTCATCAATACATGTCAATAACACCTTTAGAAATATATCTGCTCTTAGAAAATTGGTTCTCTCTCTCTCTCTCTCTCTCCTTGACTTTAGGCTTTCAACTGCCTCGTAATATAACAGTAAAACCTGTCATTATTGCAAAAGGAAGAGTCAGTTCACCTGATGATTCTGTATGTAATAATGTCACTGAGTTGCCTGATGTTCCCTGCATGGCTCTATCCTCCAGCAGAACTGAGTTAGTAAGGGCTGTTTCATACATCCGGCTTTTCGGCAGATCCGGTGCACTCCAGTACAGTGTGATACAGTACAATAGCAGCGTGGCAACTTCCTGGTCGCATGCTCCGGTCACATGACAGCATGTGACCGGACCTTGTCGTACTGCCATTGTACTGTATCAAACTGTAATGGAGTGCGCCGGATCTCCCAATCCGGCGAAAAAAGCCAGATGTGTGAAACGCCCCTAAAGGAGCAGGGAGCCGATGGCTTTCTGCTCTGCTTCAGCTGTTGGTGTTGTGATTGATTCAGCTCACTTTTTTTTTTTTTGGTGAATCTGGCATTTGTTTGAATTGACACAGGGCCAGTCCAGCCCTGGTGCCTATGTGACATGTGTCCAATGTTGACTGGTGTTTATGTATTTATGTGAATGGAAACAGAGTTGCAGTGTCCATTACACATTGTATAGAACTGTGCTATTTCATTTCTATAGACTATGTAAATTCCTCTGCAATGAGAACTAAATGGGGAGGGGGTTTCTTGTGTGTCAGACCCCCACCGATCTGATATTAAATAAAACCAGTCACCAGGTTAACAGTGGTCAGTTTTTGCTTTTATTTTACTTCTACTGCATCCCTCAGTATTCCATGTTTGTTTGGTTTTTTTTTTTCTAAAACTGCAATACAGTGCCTTTTTATTTATGTTATTTATGTTTATTTATTTATGATCTTTACCAAGGAGTCGTGGCTCATAGGATTCTCTTGGGACATGAAATTAGGCTGCTCTGCATTATAACCTTGCGAGCAACACCCCCTTAGTAAAGACCTAAAAATTAGCACTAAATAAATCTCTGGAACTGTATGGAGATAAAAATAAAAAAATTAAAAAATTACTGAATATTCAAGGATAAATAGTAGTGATGAGCGAGTATGCTTGTTACTACTCGGTACTCGCACGAGTATCACTGTACTCGGGCTACTCGGCGGGGACCGAGTAATCTCGCGATACTCGTGCTGTACTCGTGGTCTTCATCCCTGCATGTTGGCGCTCTTTTGAGAGCCAGCCCTCATGCAGGGATTGGCTGGCAGACCACTGCAATGCCACAGCCCTGTTAGTTGTGGAATTGCAGTGATTGGCCGGCCCGCACAGCGTGACCGAGCCTTTATACCGGCGGGCGCGCTGTGCTCTGCTCACAGCCATCCAGACAGTCAGTGCAGGGAGAGTGTCGCTGCTTCAGGGAAAGGTTTGCGGCCCTTTATAGTTAGTTCCGGAGCAGGGCTGCAAACAGTGTGACCAGAAGTCCTTCTCAGGACTATTCTAGTTGTATACAGGCAGGCAGGGTATAGCCAGGTCGGAGTACAGTAGCAGAGTCCTTCTCAGGACTATTGTTGCTATATACAGGCAGGGTATAGCCAGGTCGGAATACAGGCTAGTGACCAGAAGAGTCCTTGTCAGGACTATTGTAGCAGTATACAGGCAGGCAGGCAGGGTATATAGCCATTCCTAGTGGTGACCGTATACCAGCCTTCATCATATCTGGGGCTGGTGTACACAGTCTAAAACAGTCCAGATAGTGTCAGACTTCTCAGTAATTTTTTCTCCTAAAAACCTGTTAGGTTCTTAGTGCGTCCGTGCTTGCATTTAAAAACCGCACGTGTGTGCCTGTCGGTGGCAGCGTACAGGTGCACTTGTGTGCGTTTTTCACAAACTATTATATAACGCACAAGTGTAGTGTATAATACACGTCAGTCAGCAGTGGCTGATAGTGTCAGACTTCTCAGTAATTTTTTCTCCTAAAAACCTGTTAGGTTCTTAGTGCGTCCGTGCTTGCATTTAAAAACCGCACGTGTGTGTGCCTGTCGGTGGCAGCGTACAGGTGCACTTGTGTGCGTTTTTCACAAACTATTATATAACGCACAAGTGTAGTGTATAATACACGTCAGTCAGCAGTGGCTGATAGTGTCAGACTTCCCAGTAATTTTTTCTCCTAAAAACCTGTTAGGTTCTTAGTGCGTCCGTGCTTGCATTTAAAAACCACACGTGTGTGTGCCTGTCGGTGGCAGCGTACAGGTGCAATTGTGTGCGTTTTTCACAAACTATTATATAACGCACAAGTGTAGTGTATAATACACGTCAGTCAGCAGTGGCTGATAGTGTCAGACTTCTCAGTAATTTTTTCTCCTAAAAACCTGTTAGGTTCTTAGTGCGTCCATGCTTGCATTTAAAAACCGCACGTGTGTGCCTGTCGGTGGCAGCGTACAGGTGCACTTGTGTGCGTTTTTCACAAACTATTATATAACGCACAAGTCTAGTGAATACACGTCAGCACAGCATTGCAAAATGCGCAAGGGCGTTGGCAAGGAACAAGGAAGTGGACGTGATGGTGGTGCAGGCAGAGGCCAAGGTCGTGGGCAAGCTCTAATTTCGCCACAACAAAGGGCCACATGTAGTCGCTCGCACGTCCTATCCCAAATTCTTGGGGACCGCAGCAGTACACCGCTCTTGAACCAAGACCAGTGTCAACAGGTTGTTAGTTGGATAGCGGATAATGCTTCCAGTCAGATTGGCACCACCACAAACACTCTGTCTTCCACACGGTCAAGTGTCAGTAGCCGTGATACTGCACCGCACATTTCAGAACCTGATCCTCCTTCCTACCACAAGGCTGAGTACACGTCCTCGGACATTAATGATCCCACACTTGGACACTCGGAAGAGCTGTTCACGTTTCAATTCGCACATTCTGGCCTCTCGCCAGCTCATGTTGAAGTGGGTCATGAGGAGATCGTATGTACAGATGGCCAAATATTTGAGCAGCCACGTTCTCACGAAGTTGGCAACGTGTCTCAACAAGGGGTGGACGATGATGAGACACAATTGTCAGGAAGTCAGGAGGAGGAGCAGGGTGCGGAAGAGGAAGACGACGTGGTGGATGATCCAGTAACTGACCCAACCTGGCAGGAGGATATGCAGAGCGAGGACAGCAGTGCACAAGGGGAGGCAGGCGTAGCATCCCAACAGGCAGTAAGAAGCAGGGTGGTGGCTCCAGGCAGAAGTCAGGCAACCATTCCCCGGAACAACAACACGACACAAGGTGCCTGTACAAATGTTAGGTCTTCCCGAGTCTGGCAGTTTTTTAAGTTGGCTCCAGATGATTCTAAAAAGGTCATTTGCAACACCTGCCGTGCCAGCATCAGCAGGGGTACCAAAACTAGCAGCCTAACCACCACCAGCATGATCAGGCACATGTCAGCCAAGCACCCGACTTTGTGGGAAGTACAACAGAGTCGAGGAGCAGTGCTTGCTACGTCTTCGCTGGTTGTGCATGCCAGCCAATCCCCTGTCCATGCTGCCTGCGAACAAGCCTCCTCCGGTCCTGCACCTGCAGTTGCCTACGCAGAAATAACACCATCATCAAGCACGTCCTTGTCCCAGCGCAGCGTTCAGTTATCCATTCAGCAAACCTTTGAACACAGGCGCAAATACACTGCCAACGCCCCACATGCCACAGTTCTAAATGCTAACATTTCGCGACTGCTTGCGCTGGAAATGTTGCCTTTTAGGCTGGTGGAGACAGAAGCATTCCGTGACCTGATGGCGGCAGCTGTCCCACGTTACTCGGTCCCCAGCCGCCACTATTTCTCCCGGTGTGCCGTCCCCACGTTGCATAACCACGTGTCACAAAACATCACACGTGCCCTGAACAACGCTGTTTCACCCAAAGTCCACCTAACCACAGACACGCGGACAAGTGCTTGTGGGCAAGGCCGCTACATCTCGTTGACGGCACACTGGGTTAATATTGTGGAAGCTGGGACCCAGTCTGAGCGAGGGACGGAACACGTCCTTCCCACACCAAGGTTTGCAGGCCCTACCTCAGTCAGGGTTTCACCCACAATCTACAGCTCTGGAATGTCATGCTCTTCAGCCTCCTCGTCCTCCTGCGCATCCTCATCCACTTTACCCTCCACACCAGTCCCAAGCTGGAAGCACTGCAGCACTGCCTCGGTGAAGCGGCAACAGGCTGTGCTGAAGCTAATCTGCATAGGTGACAAACCCCACAATGCAGAAGAGGTGTGGACAGCTCTGAAACAGCAGGCAGATCACTGGCTCACACCTCTGAACCTAAAGCCAGGAAAGGTCGTGTGTGACAATGGCCGGAACCTGGTGGCGGCTTTGAGGCGAGGCCAGCTGACACATGTTCCATGCGTGGCCCATGTGCTCAACCTCGTGGTTCAGCGGTCATACCCAGAGCTGTCTGATCTGCTGGTAAAAGTTCGCCGCCTGTCTGCACATTTTCGAAAGTCACCTACTGCTTCAGCCGGCCTTGCCGGCTTTCAGCGCCGTTTGCATCTTCCGGCTCACAGACTGGTTTGTGATGTCACCACGCGTTGGAATTCAACTCTGCACATGTTGGTCAGGATATGTGAGCAGAAGAGGGCAGTTGTTGAGTACCTGCATCACCTAAGCCGTCGGGAAATGGGTCAAACTCCACACATAACACCTGAGGAGTGGAGATGGATGTCCGACCTATGTACCATCCTCCAAAACTTTGAGGACTCCACCAAGATGGTGAGTGGTGATGACGCCATTATTAGCGTCACCATACCGCTACTCTGCCTTCTAAAACGGTCTCTGCTCAAAAACAAACATGATGCATTGCAGGCGGAGCGCGATGAGTTGCAGCAAGAAACAGTAGTGGGTGTGGGTGATAACACACAGCCCAGCCTCGTCTCATCACAACGTGCAGTGGAGGACTATGACGAGGAGGAGGATGAAGACCTGGAGCAACTCTCCGGCCAAATTGAGGATATGACATGCACACCAGTCATATCCTCGGTTCAGCGTGGCTGGCCAGAGGACAGGGTAGATGAGGAGGAGGAGGAGGAGGAGGAGGAGGAGGACAGCATGTTCAGTCATCGTGTTGGTCAGGCTACTGAAGTCCTGGCTGTTAAGAGTCTGGCGCACATGGCTGACTTTATGGTAAGCTGCCTGTCTCGTGACCCTCGCGTTAAGAACATCTTGGCCGACAATCATTACTGGTTGGTAACACTGTTAGACCCACGCTACAAGGAGAACTTTATGTCTCTTATTCCCGAGGCGGAGAGGTCAACCAAAATGCAGCAGTTCCGGAAGGCCATAGTCACGGAAGTAGGCAAAGCATTCCCCTCACAAAACGCTAGCGGCATAGGTCAGGAATCAGTGGACAACCAAGGCGTACAGCCGAGAGAGGCACAAGTCCAATCCGCCAGAGGTAGGGGAACAGTCTTTAAGATGTGGGACAGTTTTCTCAGCCCCTCACGTACCACAGCCCCTGAGGTGCGGGATAGTGCCACAAGAAATCCTAAGTTTGCCCAGATGCTCAAGGAGTACCTTGCAGATCGAACAACTGTACTCCGACATTCCTCTGTGCCTTACAATTATTGGGTATCCAAGGTGGACACGTGGCATGAATTGGCTCTCTACACCTTGGAAGTCCTGGCCTGCCCTGCCGCTAGCGTTTTGTCAGAGCGTGTTTTTAGTGCCGCAGGTGGAATCATTACAGATAAACGCACCCGCCTGTCAACTGAAAATGCTGACAGGCTGACTATGATCAAGATGAACAAGGGTTGGATTGGGCCAGACTTCACCACACCACCAGCAAATGAGAGCGGAATTTAAAGTTTGTAACGGGAATTTGCCATGTACCTCCACTCACCCATGGGTACACACTTCTGGACTTTGGATAATCGCTGGACTGCTCCTCCTTCTCCTCATGCGCCACCATGATGACCGTTACAATAGTTAGGCCTTTGTTTCAGGTATACCCCCAGTGGTAAATTTTTTCGCCCATTCTTTGCAGAATGGACATTACAACGACAGGAGACCCGCTCCTTTGCAATGGGAACAATGTTTTGAGGCCCTCATGCACGTCTCTATCCAGGGACAACGTGGAGCCTCCCAATTTTTGGCTGCCCTGCCTAAGGGCTATACTATAATACACCCACTTCCTGACAATGGACACTTAATGTTTTGAGGCCCTCATGCACGTCTTTATCCAGGGACAACGTGGAGCCTCCCAATTTTTGGCTGCCCTGCCTAAGGGCTATACTATAATACACTCACTTCCTGACAATGGACACAATGTTTTGAGGCCCTCATGCACGTCTCTATCCAGGGACAACGTGGAGCCTCCCAATTTTTGGCTGCCCTGCCTAAGGGCTATACTATAATACACCCACTTTCTGACAATGGACACTTAATGTTTTGAGGCCCTCATGCACGTCTCTATCCAGGGACAACGTGGAGCCTCCCAATTTTTGGCTGCCCTGCCTAAGGGCTATACTATAATACACCCACTTCCTGACAATGGACACTTAATGTTTTGAGGCCCTCATGCACGTCTCTATCCAGGGACAACGTGGAGCCTCCCAATTTTTGGCTGCCCTGCCTAAGGGCTATACTATAATACACCCACTTCCGGACAATGGACACTTAATGTTTTGAGGCCCTCATGCACGTCTCTATCCAGGGACAACGTGGAGCCTCCCAATTTTTGGCTGCCCTGCCTAAGGGCTATACTATAATACACCCACTTCCTGACAATGGACACTTAATGTTTTGAGGCCCTCATGCACGTCTCTATCCAGGGACAACGTGGAGCCTCCCAATTTTTGGCTGCCCTGCCTAAGGGCTATACTATAATACACCCACTTCCTGACAATGGACACAATGTTTTGAGGCCCTCATGCACGTCTCTATCCAGGGACAACGTGGAGCCTCCCAATTTTTGGCTGCCCTGCCTAAGGGCTATACTATAATACACCCACTTCCTGACAATGGACACTTAATGTTTTGAGGCCCTCATGCACGTCTCTATCCAGGGACAACGTGGAGCCTCCCAATTTTTGGCTGCCCTGCCTAAGGGCTATACTATAATACACCCACTTCCTGACAATGGACATTTAATGTTTTGAGGCCCTCATGCACGTCTCTATCCAGGGACAACGTGGAGCCTCCCAATTTTTGGCTGCCCTGCCTAAGGGCTATACTATAATACACCCACTTCCGGACAATGGACACTTAATGCTTTGAGGCCCTCATGCACGTCTCTATCCAGGGACAACGTAGAGCCTCCCAATTTTTGGCTGCCCTGCCTAAGGGCTATACTATAATACACCCACTTCCTGACAATGGACACTTCAGGTTTACAGGCCCTCATGCACGTCTCTATCCAGGGACAACGTGGAGCCTCCCAATTTTTGGCTGCCCTGCCAAAGGGCTATACTACAATAGACCCACTTCCTTGCTTGTTTTACGTAAAATCTTTCATGTATTAATCTCAAAAAGTAACATACATTAGCTCTATCTCACTATTGGGTATGTGCCCTTAACATTTCCGCCATGAAAATTTTCTGGTGAGTCCGTAAAAATGGCGTAAAACGCGGACAAAATTGTTCACAGCTGTGACTTTTGAGTGATAAATGCTTCAAGGGGTCTTCCCCATGCTGTTGCCATGTCATTTGAGCACTCTTCTGAGACTTTTGTGCCATTTTTAGGGTTTCTACATGCTGCCGGGGGTCATTTCACAAAAATACTCGGGTCTCCCATAGGATAACATTGGGCTCGGTGCTCGGTCCGAGTACACGAGTATCTTGGGATGCTCGGCCCGAGCCTCGAGCACCCGAGCTTTTTAGTACTCGCTCATCACTAATAAATAGGTAAAAAATAAGAGCAAAAAGTGACCACTGTTGACCCGGTGACAGAGTCTCTGTAACCCTTTCGAGCCAGAGCCTGTTTTTGCCTTCGTGACCGGGCTAATTTTTTTCATTTCTGAAAAGTGTCACTTTAACAGGTTATAACTCTGGAACGCTTCAACGGATTCCAGTGATTCTGAGATAGTTTTTTCGTGACATATTGTACTTCAGGATAGTGGTAAAACTAAAACAATATCTTTTGTGTTTATTTTTGAAAATATCGGAAATTTGGTGAAAATTTTGAAAATTTCTCAATTTTCAAACTTTCAATTATTATACCCTTAAGCCAGAGAATTAGGTCACAAAAACATTATCAGTGCAATTTTTGAAACATAACTTTTTTTGTTAGGGTGTTAGAACGGGTCAAAGTTCATCAGCAATTTCTCATTTTTCCAACATAATTTACAAAACCATTTTTTTAGGGACCACTTCACATTTGAAGTGACTTTAAGAGGCCTGGGTGACAGAAAATACCCAAAAGTAACATCATTCTACAAACCGCACCCCTCAAGGTGCTCAAAATCACATTCAAGAAGTTTATTAACCCTTCAGGTGCTTCACAGGAACTAAAGCAATGTGGAAGGAAAAAATGAAAATTTATTTTTTTCACACAAAAATGTTACTATAGCCTCAAATTTTGCATTTTTACAAAGGTATCAGGAAAAAATGCACATGTTAATGTTCAATCATATAGCTTTTTTCACAAGGGTATTAGGGGAAAATGCACCATAATATTTGTTGTGCAATACCTCTATGTACCCATATGTGGTGGAATTCTATGGTTTGGGTGCATGGCAGGGCTTGGAAGGGAGGAGCGCCATTTGAATTTTAGAGAGCACAATTGTCTGGAATAGATAGCGGACACCATGTCGTGTTTGGAGATCCATGTCATGTCTTGTTTATTGTTGAACAAGTTGACATATCATAACATTTTTAGATCGTTTATTATTCTCATTTTCGCTAGGTAGAATTAACATGAAACAGCAATTCAGGAATTGGGTTTTGCGATTTTTTTAATGCAGTCCACTGTTTGGTAAAAGTAACAACACAGGTTTATTATTCAGGTCAGTGCAGTTACAGTGATGCGACATTTATATAATTTTTTATGTGTTGCCACTGCTACACAATAAAAACAATTTTTTAGAAAAAATAACTTTGGGGGGCATTGCTGTATTCTAGAGCTATAACTTCTGCTGATGGAGCTGTGTAATGGCTTGTTTTTTTGCAGGGCGAGATGTAGTTTTCAGTAATACTGTTTTTGTTTATGTTCAACACTTGGATTGCGTTTTATTCCACTTTTTTTTCTGCAGTATGATGAAAAATCATTTTTTGACACATTTATTATTTAAATTGTTCACTAAAGGGGTTAAAAGTAGTGTGACCATTTTATAGATCAGGTCAGGCTGGACGCAGTAATACCAAATATGCGTACTTTTTTTGTCTTTATATAAATTTATTTTTTGGTATCATTTTTTTGTGATTTTCTTTTTTTTTACATTTTGCAAGGTTTTTTTTTTTACTTTTCTTAAGTTTTTTACCTAGTTCCTATAGGGGACTTTCACTTTCCTTAGTCTGATTGCCAGTATAATGCATTTCCATGCAGCAATCAGGCATCAGCTTCAGGCTTTAGTTAGCCTGTTAGACGCTGCTGCAGGGTGGGTCTGACAAGCCACCATACATAATGTCATAATGTGAGCTACAGCTGCCATGACAACCCTCGGCTCCCCCGTGATCATGTCACAGAGGAGCAGGAGAGGTAAGAGAAGGAGCGCACTGGTTCTCTCTATCTTCTATGTGCCGTATTCGCTATTGATCACGGCACATAGAAGATCGCAAAGGGTTAACATCATCTAGACCTGATCCAATCAGACCCTGGTGATGTCTCCGAGCAGAACTACCGTTCTGCACCGGAATCCCGGTCACCCCCTCCTGACCGCCAACTGTATTTATATGTCAGCGCTGCACAGAGCCCAGCAAGCACAGACGTATATTTACAGTCGGTGGTCCTGAAGTGGTTAATGACATATTCTAAGGTAAATTCATCAATATTTAAGTCGTGAACAATTCCTACAAGCTACCATTTTTGCATACTTGCCAACTGTTCTGATCTTGCTAAGACAATCCTGCAAATTAAAATGCAAAAGGAGATGGCTCACATTCACACAAGCTCCACACAGAAGTGGGCATATTTGTGTGGTTTCATGCCTGTTTTGGGCAGTTCATGATTTGGGTCATTAAAATATTGATGAGTTTTTTATTTACTGTCAGTAATCTAGGAGCAGAATGACTGTTGATGTTTGAACTTTCATACCTCTATTTGGCAATTATGGTAGGTTGAGTGAGGTCTACAGAACAGGAAAAGATCTTACTTCTCACGAAACTCAGAGCAAGATTTATTTATCTTGTACTTTCTTAGACACTTCACCTATCAGCAAGGTTGAGGAAAGATTCTGTTTGTTTAACACTTGTCATTCTCGTGTCAAAATAGTTTTCTCTAATTCAAATAGTATGAAAAATGTCAAAATTTCACAGAAACAGATAAATATCTGCATATATATACAGTATATATATATATATATATATATATATATATATACACACACACACACACACACATACTATCATGCGGGATAAAGCTTCAAGTACCTAAAGCAGGGGTGGGGAACTTTTTTCAGCCGGGGCCATTTGGAAATTCCTACCAACCTTCGGGGGCCGCACAAAATTATCAATGTGAAAATGACCCTGCTATATTTGGTCAAACAATTAATTAACTTACCCCTACTGTCGCGGCTGGAGCGGCTTCTCTTTGGTGCGGCTGTGATGTTTGATGATACCAATCATGTTTCTTCTCACAACTTCTTTTTCATTTTTGTCTGGGTCTGGAGCGCAGTCAACTCTTTGTGATAAGATTGGTAAATCATATACATCACATAACAAACGCTGTATATACATCACAGGAGAGACTAGAGGTACATATATCACATAGGAGACCCTGGGACTGCTGTATATACATCACAGGATACACTGGGGGCACATACATCATACAAGGGGCTGGGAACATGTATATGTCCCCAGCCCCTCCTGTGATGTATATGCCCCCCAGTCCCTCCTGTGATGTATATGCCCCCCAGTCCCTCCTGTGATGTATATGCCCCCCAGTACCTCCTGTGATGTATATGCCCCCAGTCCCTCCTGTGATGTATATTCCCCCAGTCCCTCCTGTGATGTATATTCCTCCAGTCCCTCCTGTGATGTATGTGCCCCCAGCCTTCTTGTGATGTATGTGCTCCCAGCCTTCCTGTGATGTATGTGCCCCCAGCCTTCCTGTGATGTATGTGCCCCCAGCCTCTCCTCTGATGTATACACCCCCAGCCTCTCCTGTGATGTATATGCCCCCGCCCCTCCTGTGATGTATATGCCCCAGCCCCTCCTGTGATGTATATGACCCCAGCCCCTCTGTGATGTATATGCCCCCAGCCCCTCCTGTGATGTATATGCCACCAGTCCCTCCTGTGATGTATATGCCCCCAGCCTTCCTATGATGTATGTGTCCCCAGCTCCTGTTGTGATGTATATGCCCCCAGCCCCTCTTGTGATGTATGTGCCCGCAGCCCCTCTTGTGATGTATAAGTCACAGGAGACGCTGAGGACATGCACATCACAGGAGGGACTGGGGACATGCACATCACAAGAGGGGCTGGGGGCACATACATCAGAAGAGGGGCTGGGAACATGTGCATCACAAGAGGGGCTGGGGCGCAGGCACCACACAGGAGGGGCTGGGGTGCAGGCACCACACAAGAGGGGCTGGGGCGCAGGCACCACACAATAATAGGGGCTAGGGCACAGGCACCACACAAGTGGGGCTGGGGCGCAGGCACCACACAAGAGGGGCTGGGGCGCAGGCACCACTGGGGGGGCACAGATATCACTTGCGGAGCCCTGACATCAGTGGGGGGAGAGGAGGGACACACAAACCTGGGGTGATACACAGCATTGGGGAGCACACAGCACTGAGGGGAGGGAGGCCAAAAAGAACTGGATATTACAAATATACACAGGCACACAAATATACACAAGCACACAGCAGCAGAGGGCTGGCGCTGAACACACAGCAGCGCCGGACTCACTGCACCGGAAACCAGGTACCGGACACACAGCTCCGAGGGCTAGGGGGTGGGCACGCAGCTCCGAGGGCTGGGGGTGGGCACATAGCTCAGAAGGCCGAGGGGCGGGCACACAGCTCAGAGGGCCGGGGGGCGGGCATGGAGCTCAAGGGGCCGGGGGGCGGGCACAGAGTTCAGAGGGCCGGGGGGCGGGCATGGAGCTCAGAGGGCCGGGGGCGGGCAACGCAGAACACTAAACCCGCCCACAAAGTAAGTCCTCTCTCGTTGGCACTGGCCAGCGGGAGAACGCATTGGTAAGCACAGCAGCACGTGTGGATTTAAAGGGCCGACGGCCCACAAGATGGCGGTGGCGGCTCGAGCACTGCCGCCCCCGGGAATCTGCCCGGGGGCCGCATAAAAAGGGCATGGAGGTTCCCCACCCCTGACTAAAGTGTAACCTTAGGTTTAATTTTTATTTCATAAATCAATAGTACACATGAAAATGATCAACTTTGTAATACAGTGGATGTAGACTTATTTGGCAAGTTGTATTTTAGCGGATTTTTTTATTATTGATCAACAACTATGTTCTCAATCAACCCAAAAGACTCATAAATATCAAAGCTTAATATTTTTGGAAATTGGAATGGGTTTTTTTAGATTTGGCTATCTTAGAAGGATATCTGTTTGTGCAGGTAACTATTACTGTGCAGAATTATTAGGCAACTTAATAAAAACCAAATATATTCCCATCTCACTTGTTTATTTTCACCAGGTAAACCAATATAACTGCACACAATTTAGAAATAAACATTTCTGACATGCAAAAACAAAACCCCAAAAATTTAGTGACCAATATAGCCACCTTTCTTTATGATGACACTCAATAGCCTACCATCCATAGTTTCTGTCAGTTGCTTGATCTGTTTACATTGCGTGCAGCAGCCACCATAGCCTCCCAGACACTGTTCCGAGAGGTGTACTGTTTTCCCTCCCTGTAGATCTCACATTTTATGAGGGACCACAGGTTCTCTATGGGGTTCAGATCAGGTGAACAAGGGGGCCATGCCATTATTTTTCATCTTTTAGACCTTTACTGGTCAGCCATGCTGTGGAGTAGTTGGATGCATGTGATGGAGCATTGTCCTGCATGAAAATCATGTATTTTTTGAACGATACCGACTTCTTCCTGTACCTTGAAGAAGTTGTCTTCCAGAAACTGGAAGTAGGTGTGGGAGTTGAGCTTCACTCCATCCTCAACCCGAAAAGGTCCCACAAGTTCATCTTTGTTGATACCAGCCCATACCAGTACCCCACCTCCACCTTGCTGGCGTCTGAGTTGGAGTGGAGCTCTCTGCCCTTTACTGTCAGCCTCTGGCCCATCCATCTGGCCCATCAAGAGTCACTCTCATTTCATCAGTCCATAAAACCTTTGAAAAAGTATTCTTAAGATATTTCATGGCCCAGTCTTGATGTTTTATCTTATATTTCTTGTTCAAAGGTGGTAGTTTTCAGCCTTCCTTACCATGGCCATGTCCCTGAGTATGGCACACCTTGTGCTTTTGATACTCCAGTAACGTTGCAGCTCTGAAATATGGCCAAACTGGTGGCAAATGGCATCTTGGCAGCTTCACGCTTGATTTTCCTCAATTCATGGGCAGTTATTTTGCGCCTTTTTTGCCCAACACGCTTCTTGTGACCCTGTTGGCTATTTGCCAAGAAACGCTTGATTATTCGGTGATCACGCTTCAAAAGTTTGGCAATTTCAAGATTGCTGCATCCCTCTGCAAGACATCTCACAATTTTGGACTTTTCAGAGCCCGTCTAATTTCTCTTCTGACCCATTTTGCCAAAGGAAAGGAAGGTCACCTAATATAGGGTTTTGATGTCATTACACCACACCCCTCCTCATTAAAGAGTAGAGATGAGCGAACCGGTCGTGGTTCGGCTCGAGTTCGGTTCGTCGAACGGAGGTCCCGTTCGAGTTCAGTTCATCGAACGTTCGACGAACCGAACTCGAACCGCATAGGAAACAATGGCAGGCATTCAAAAACACATAAAAACACCTAGAAAACACCCTCAAAGGTGTCCAAAAGGTGACAAACAACTCACAACACAACAAAAACACATGGGAAAGTGACAAGGACATATACTCATGCGAAAACAAAAGAGCTGGACAAGGAAAAAGAGGAGGAGACACAGATATAGGCATGGCACGCCCTTCTAAAATCATTTAAAACACCGCAAGGTGACTCCAAGCGGAGTCTCCCTTTTTTCCAAAAATTGGGCCACACAGACACCCACCCCTTCAGTGGCAGCACTTGTGCCCCAGTTGTAAACTTCACAGCTAGATTTGCATCAAGCACATTCAAAAATACGCCATCCTTAACCGTCCCCAGGATGACACCGGGGTAGGTAGCTAAGTCTTTCCTGATTCCAGCTCTGTTCATCTTGGCTCCTTTTAAAGAACACAGCAAGCAAGGGTTACTACAAGCAGGGTCTCCCTTTTTTCCAAAAATTGGGCCCCACACACACCCACCCCTTCAGTGGCAGCACTTGTGCCCCAGTTGAACACTTCACAGCTAGATTTGCATCAAGCACATTAAAAAATACGCCATAATTAACCGTCCCCAGGATGACACCGGGGTAGGTAGCAAAGTCTTTGCTGAACCATGACTTGTTCATCTTGGCTCCTTTTAAAAAAACACAGCAATCAAGGGTTACTCCAAGCGGAGTCTCCCTTTTTTCCAAAAATTGGGCCCCACACACACCCACCCCTTCAGTGGCAGCAGTTGTGCCCCAGTTGTACACTTCACAGCTAGATTTGCATCAAGCACATTCAAAAATACGCCATCCTTAACCGTCCCCAGGATGACACCGGGGTAGGTAGCTAAGTCTTTCCTGATCCCAGCTCTGTTCATCTTGGCTCCTTTTAAAAAACACAGCAAGCAAGGGTTACTCCAAGCGGAGTCTCCCTTTTTTTCCAAAAATTGGGCCACACAGACACCCACCCCTTCAGTGGCAGCACTTGTGCCCCAGTTGTACACTTCACAGCTACATTTGCATCAAGCACATTCAAAAATATGCCATCCTTAACTGTCCCCAGGATGACACCGGGGTAGGTAGTAAAGTCTTTGCTGAACCATGACTTGTTCATCTTGGATCATTTATAAAAACAATGTAAGCAAGTGTTACTCCAAGCGGAGTCTCCCTTTTTTCCTAAAATTGGGCCACACAGACACCCCATCAGTGGCAGCAGTTGTGCCCCAGTTGTACACTTCACAGCTAGATTTGCATCAAGCACATTCAAAAATACGCCATCCTTAACCATCCCCAGGATGACACCGGGGTAGGTAGCTAAGTTTTTCCTGATCCCAGCTCTGTTCATCTTGGCTCCTTTTAAAAAACACAGCAAGCAAGGGTTACTCCAAGCGGAGTCTCCCTTTTTTTCCAAAAATTGGGCCACACAGACACCCACCCCTTCAGTGGCAGCACTTGTGCCCCAGTTGTACACTTCACAGCTAGATTTGCATCAAGCACATTCAAAAATACGCCATCCTTAACCATCCCCAGGATGACACCGGGGTAGGTAGCAAAGTCTTTGCTGAACCATGACTTGTTCATCTTGGATCATTTTTAAAAACAATGTAAGCAAGGGTTACTCCAAGCAGTCTCCCTTTTTTTCCAAAAATTGGGCCACACAGACACCCCATCAGTGGCAGCACTTGTGCCCTAGTTGCAAACAGGATGTTTTGATTTGCATCAAGCACATTCCAAATCCACAAGCATTTACTCTCCCCAGGATGACACAGGGGTAGTAAATTCCTTTTGGATCCATGACTTGTTCATTTTGATGAACGTTAGTCTGTCCACATTGTCACTGGACAGACACGTGCGCTTATCTGTCAGCACACACCAAGCAGCACTGAAGACACGTTCAGAGACAACGCTGGCAGCTGGACACGACAAAATCTCCAAGGCGTAACTGGAGAGCTCTGGCCATTTTTCAAGATTTGAAGCCCAAAATGAGCAAGGCTCCATTTGCAAAATCATGGCATCAATGTTCATTTGGAGATACTCCTGTATCATCCTCGCCAGACGTTGACTATGTGTCAGACTTGTTGTCTCTGGTGGCCTTGCAAAGGACGGTCTAAAAAAATTATGAAAAGATTCCATAAAATTGCTGTTACCAGCACCAGATACGATGCTACTGGTACGGGTAGACTGTTGAAGATGACGAGACCGTCTCATGTTTGTCAAGTTACAACTGGGAGATTCACTTCCTGCACCTGCACGGTTGTTTGGTGGAAAAGCCGAGCTAAGATGGAGTAACAGCTTCTGCTGATACTCCTGCATACGTGCGTCCCTTTCTATGGCTGGAATTATGTCACAAAATTTGGACTTGTACCGGGGATCTAATAGTGTGGCAAGCCAGTAGTCATCATCACTTCTAATTTTGACAATACGAGGGTCATGTTGGAGGTAGTGCAGCAAGAAGGCGCTCATGTGTCTTGCGCAGCCATGCGGACCAAGTCCACGCTGCGTTTGTGGCATAAAGGTGCTAACCATTCTTTCTTCCTCTGACATCTCCCCCCAACCTCTTTCAACTGAAATTTGACCAAGGTCTCCCTCATCCGCTGAGTCTTCCACGTCCATGGACAGTTCGTCCTCCATTTCTTCATGTTCTCCTGCCCCTTCCTCAACATTTCGCCTGCTACCATGCGCCCTTGTTGATCCCTGTCCCCCATGGTCCCATGCCTGCCGCGTTGGTGATGATGAACGTCTGAACCTTGGAGATGTTGTTGTGTCTTGCACATATGAATCCTCCTGTAGTTCCTCCCCTTCCTGTTGTCTCAACTCCTGACTCCGAATAGTGTTGAGCGTGTGCTCCCGCATGTAAATGACTGGAATTGTCATGCTGATAATGGCATTGTCAGCGCTAAATATATTCGTCGCCATGTCGAAACTGTGCAGAAGGGTGCATAGGTCCTTGATCTGAGACCACTCCATCAGGGTGATCTGCCCCACCTCTGCATCTCGTTGGCCCAGGCTATACGTCATGACGTATTGCACCAGGGCTCGGCGGTGCTGCCACAGTCGCTGTAACATGTGGAGAGTCGAATTCCAGCGTGTCGGCACATCGCATTTCAGGCGATGAACCGGCAGGCCGAAAGACTTCTGGAGAGATGCAAGTCGCTCAGCTGCGGCGGTTGAACGGCGGAAGTGAGCAGACAGTTTTCGTGCCCTGGTCAGAAGGCCATCTAGGCCGGGATAGTGTGTTAAAAATTGCTGGACAACAAGGTTCAACACGTGAGCCATACAAGGCACGTGTGTCACCTTGCCCAGGCGAAGGGCCGCACCCAGGTTTGCAGCATTGTCGCACACGGCCTTACCAGGCTGCAGGTTGAGTGGAGACAACCATTTATTAAACTCGGACCGCAGAGCTGACCACAACTCCTCAGCTGTGTGACTCCTATTCCCAAGACATGTCAAGCTAAAGACTGCCTGATGCCGTTGCGCTCTGCTGCCAGCATAGTAATGAGGGGTGCGTGATTCCTTCTGCGCAGTTAGAATGCTGGCGGCCTGACCAGGCAGGCTTGGGGCGGAGGTGGAGGACCCAGATGAGGTGGAGGAGGCAGAAGCAGTGGCGGAACTTGGACAGACAGAGGATTGACACACAAGTTGTGGGGACGACAAGACTTGTGCAGCAGACCCTTCACCATCTATCACCATAGTTACCCAGTGCCCAGTCAGCGACATGTAACGTCCCTGTCCATGCTTACTGTAGATAATGGTGATGAAACCGGTCTTTGAGCGCTAATGATGGATCAGATTCTAAATGTTCTTTTGAAGATTAGGCTTTATTGTTAAAAGGATAAAGCTCTTGTTATCACTTCACAACGCGTTTCAGCAAGATCCCCTTGCTTTCCTCAGGTGTCCATGCTTACTGGTCAAGTATCGGTGGTAAAGTGCACCCGCTCACACACAGAGTTTCTCAAGGAAGCGGTGATGTTGTGTGCGACATGCTGGTGTAGCGCGGGCACACCTTTCTTAGAGAAGTAGTGGCGACTGGGCATCTGGTACTGGGGCACAGCGACAGACATAAGGTCTCAAATCCTGTGTGTTCACCAGGCGGAAAGGCAGCATTTCGGTAGTCAAGAACTTACAGAGGGATAAAGTCAACCTCTTAGCTTTGTCATGGGTCGCAGGAAATGGCCTTTTATTTGTCCACATCTGAGGGACAGAGATCTGGCTGCTGTGTGTAGACGGTGTTAAGTAGGGTGTCCCTGGAAAAATGCAGCTTTGTGAGGAAAGTGCAGGCGTAGACATGATGTTGCCTTCATCCATTGTTGGTGCTATTGATGTCTGAGAGAGCTGTACACACGTACTTGTTTCCCCTTCCAAACCAACTGACGACCTACCAAGCAAACTGCCTGTTGCGGTTACAGTGGTGGAAGTTGTGCGTGGAAAACCAGGTGTGACAGCTGTCCCCACAGTCCTAGAAGATGAAGAGCACGCAGATGCACTAGAATGGGCAGGCGGTGGATGGTTCGCTCCGCTAGGCCGCATTGCAGCACGGTGAGCTTCCCACCGGGACATAAGATATTTATTCATGTGACGATTCATGGAAGAAGTTGTCAAACTGCTGAGGTTTTGACCTCTACTAACAGAATCATGACAAATTTTACAGATCACATAATTTGGGCGATCTTTTGCTATGTCAAAAAAGGGCCAGGCTAGGCAAGGCTTAGAGGGCATGCGACCTGCTGATCCACCCCGACTAGTGCTCAGAGGCACAGTGGTGGCTGAGGATGCAGTTGTAGACGTGCTACCAGTACTCCTACTCTGTCCACGAAGGCGCAAGGTAACTTCGTCGTCAGTTGCATCCTCCTCCACCGCCTCTGTTGACCTCCTCGAGTGCCTTACTGTGGGTTGACAGTAGGTGGGATCTAGAACTTCCTCATCAATTGTTGTGTTTGCACTCCCCTCACCCCCAGACCGAGCCTCTTCTTGCCCTGACCGAATATTTAAGTTGTCATCCCAATCTGGTATCTGCGTCTCATCGTCCTCAGTATGTTCCTCATTGTCTATAACAACAGGTGCTACAGTTGGTGAAAAAGGGTCAATATTATGCTCAGAAACTTGGTCCTCACGGCCTGAATCAGAGTCACAAAGGTTCTGGGCATCACTGCAGACCATTTCCTGGTCTGTACTCACTGTAGCTTGGGAGCAGACCTCTGATTCCCAGGCTATAGTGTGACTGAACAGCTCTGCAGACTCAGCCATCTCAGTTCCACCATACTATGCAGGGCGGATGGAGACTTCAGAGCTGGGAGAAAGCAATTTTGATTGGGATGACAACTCAGAGGACTGGTGTTTTTTGGATGCGGTAGTTGAGGTGGCGGAGAGGGCACTTGTTGGGCCACTTGAGATCCATTCAAGCATTTTCCTTTTTTGGCCATCATCTACCTTTGTTCCAGTTGTTCATGTCCGTAAAAAAGGGAGCACATCGGATAGTCCACGGTAAGTAGTAGACATCTTACTTTTGCTGGAAGATGATCTATCTTCAGCAGATGTTAATGGAGCTTTGCCACCTTCCCCACGGACAAACCCTTTTTTTCCTTTTTCCACACGCCTCTTCCCCTTTCCACCAGCATCTGTCATTTTGCCACTCATTTTGATAGCAACAAGATTGTGCACTTAAAATGTGGTAGTAAAAATTGAGAGGTGGTGTAGATTTCAGCGGTGGTCTAGCTTTATTAACAGCAGAATAAACAACAATAATTATCCCTGACAATGCAACTACGGCCCTTAAACTGGCAGCAGTGTTTGCTAGTATAATGGCTTAGTAACAATGAGTTTGAGTGTGCAATGCAGGCAGACGTGCTGCAAATATCTTTGCACTAGTGGGACAATACAGAAGTCCAACAGCCACGTTTAGGATGCCACTAAGTTCACTCAGTGTTTGCTAGTATAATGGCTTAGTAACAATGAGTTTGAGTGTGCAAAGGGCAGGAGGGTACAGTGCCAGGGTTGTGGGTCTCTGGGTAGAGGAAAGGAAGCCTGCCTTTCTATGCCTCCTAATGGGGAAATGCAGCGAGGAAATCCCTGACCTTAGCTACACAGATGCTGTCATTTTGTGTAGCTGTTAAACTCTGTTTTCACGGACCTGTCACCTATGGCTCTGACCCTGCCGGTATTAGCCCTTAGAAGGACTGATAGAAAGTGCTATCCCTATGCTGTACAGCGCTGTGTATAGAGCGTACACAGCAGTATCGGAGCTAGGCGCTGCGCCAGCGCTGACTGACACCAAGGACACAGAAGGCAGATAATGGCGTGCTGGAGGAAAATGTCCGTTTTTATAATGCAGGGACATGTGACATGGACATCCTATCACACATGCCGGTGCTTCTCTGGCTAAAAGTCCACTTAGCTGTGTGTGTGTCTGGGATTGGCTGACATGCTGGCCCGCCCCACTACACGCGCGCGCTTAGGGAAGGAAGACAAGGAAAAAAAAAAAATGGCGATCGCCATTATCCATACAGCAGTGATCTGAATGCGCTGTTCCCGCACACTATACACTGAAATTTCATAATAGTGTGAGTCACAGAGTGACTCACACTATTACAGCGGAAAGCCAGCTAGTAATTAGCTGCTCTTTTTGCTGCTAGAACCGTTCTCGAACGTATCTAGAACTATCGAGCTTTAGCAAAAAGCTCGAGTTCTAGTTCTATCTAGAACAGCCCCCAAAAGCTCAGATCATTACCTGCTATGATTTTCTCCACTGAACTCGTGTCATCAGCGCTTCTCACTGAGTTCCATGCCCGCAGCATTATCACCTCAAGTCTTGCGAGCAGCCAGAGGCTGTGACTAGCGGTAACATTATGGACCGCTCGCGATACTTCGCGTGACAACGTGGCAGTCATTGAACTCAATGACGAGTTCTTACATCACTAGTTCAGTGGAGTTCATCACCGCAGGTAATGAACTGAACTAAGCTCATCACGTCGGCGTTTTGCTTGCCCTGCGGTGACGTGGCCTGACCTAATGATGTTAGCTCAGGTCACTGCACTGCTCTCCCAGCCAATGGGGAACATTTTGTTCTTAATTGGCTGGGACAGTGAGTATGAATCGTCGTGGGACACCCTTATTGGATTACGCCAAACCTGGATTTTTTTCTCTTCAATAAATTGGTGAAAGAGGGAATGTGTTGAGTTTTTTTTTCAAATAAAAATGTGTCTATTTTTTTTTATTAACTGACTGGGTTAGTGATGTCAGGTATCTGATAGATGCCGTGACATCACTAATGCCAGCGCTTGATGCCAGGTGACTTTACACAGCTGGTATCAAACCCATATATTACCCCGTTTTGCACCGCACCACGGCAACAGGATGAGCTGGGATAAAGCACCAGAATTGGTGCATCTAATGAATGCACCGCGTTTGGGGTAGCTGCGGCCTGTTATTTTTAGTCTGGGGAGTGTCCAATAACCATTAACCTCCTTAGTATGAGAATACCAGACCACAGCTCTCCGCTTTACCTTGGCTGATGATCCAGTTTGTGGGGGGGGGGTTCCACGTCAGTTTTTTAAATTTTTTTTGGCTAAGTACAAGGCTAAACATTTTTTAGTGCCACATGAAAGGCACTAAAGCGTGCAAGATTACAAAATGCAGGGGAGTGGGACATTATATTTGTCTGTCTCATCTTTCTATCTATATATCTTTCTATCTATCTATCTATCCAGCTATCTGTCTTTCTAGCTTTTGACTATGTGTAACCCTCCTTCCGTTTTTTTGCAGTCTGTAAAAAAAAACCAAAAAAAACAGAAGGCACACCAACCGTAAAGGGAACGGAACGGATGCGGATGTCTCACAGATGCATCCGTGGAAAAACAGGACCATTTTTTGTGGACCACAAAAACGGGATGGTCGTGTGAATGTACCCATATCAAAATTCTCAATTCTGAGGTAAAATCTGTATTCAGTGAAGATTTTCCCATTACTAAGATAGAAGAACAGCAATTACAGTCTCAAGAGGTTCACTAGAGCATCCACACACTGCAAGATCCAGGCCAAGGGATAGGTGCTTCCAAGTATGGAACTTGAAAGAGCAGAATATAAGATAATGGTCACAGTAGGAGCCAGACTACTACAAGCCTGACCATCACCAGCATGCTCAGGCACATATCATCCAAACACAACTAGGTGGGCTGAATGCCTGGATCCACAATCATTTTCTGCGGATGACCCCATTGCCTCTTTCCCTGTGCTACGTGTTGGTCAATCCCTTGTGCAGGACACAAGCTCGGATGCCTCGCGCCTTGAAGCTGTCTTTGCACATTCGCAAACACCATCAGCAAGTATGTCCACTTCCTTGTCCTAGGGCAGCACTAGCTGGCCCTACCCAAGGCCTTGGAACGCAAAAGGAAATACTCAGCCATCCACACAGGCCCAATACCTGCACGTAACCTTCGATCCTCACAAGACCTCCTTCTCTACTCCCCTCTCATTTCCTCTTCCCACCATCGCATCCAAGATTTCTCCCGTGCCTCCCCCATACTCTGAAATGCTCTGCCTCAACACATCAGACTCGCGCCTACCTTGACAAGCTTCAAAAGGAACCTGAAGACCCACCTCTTCTGATAAGCCTACAACCTGCCGTAACCCTCAGTCTGATATAGCGCCGCACGACCAACTCTACCCTCACCTACTGTATCCTCACCTATCCCTTGTAGACTGTGAGCCCTCGCAGTCAGGGACCTCTATCCTCCTGTACCTGTCTGTGTCTTGTATCGTTTATGATTATTGTACTTGTCCCTATTATGTACACCCCTTTCACATGTAAAGCGCCATGGAATTGATGGCGTTATAATAATAAATAATAATAATAATAATCACTAAACAGCCGCATTTCCAGACTGCTTCTCCTTGAAATGTTGCTGTTCAGGCTTGTGGACACTCTCTGCAACCTGATGGTGGCAGCCGACTCTTGGTACTAAGTCTCCAGCTGCAAATATTTCTACCAATGTGCAGTCCCCACCTTACACAAGCACATGACCCATAACATCACCTATGCTCTCACCAACGCAGTTACTGACGAGGTCCACTTAAAGAAGTTGTCCAGTTACCAAAACTGATTTTTTTTTTTTCTGATAAATCTTGCTAATATGTGCCTCTCCACACATCTATCATGTTTTTTCAGCAATATTACCTGTTATTGTGCACTAGCAGCACATCCTCATTGCTGGCTCCAGCTCTGGTGGGGTTAATCTCTCTTCTGACTTCCTGGGTTCAGTTCCTACAACTCCCATAATTCTTTGTGGCTCTAGGGCTGTGCCTAAAATTATCTAAGACACCCACTGTGTCTAACACACCCACTCTGCTCTCCACCCAAAGACCAAAGTCTCCTCCCTGCCTCTTCCCTGTGGATGCACTGAGAGCAATCACACAAAGACAGCAGCAGCTCTGCACAGCCAGGGGAAGAAAGCGTCTATCTCCTGCTTGTAGTTCATAGTCTGTGTGTGGTGTGTGTGCCTGTGTGTGCCTGTGTGTGCCTGTGTGTGGTGTGTGTGTACAGAAATTATGATTATTAGCCGGCGCAACATGTGAAAAAAATAACTGGGCAAAAAAAAAATGAAGGCGTGATGAGATTGCTTTTTTCCCTCTTGCCTAGTCTGTGTGTCATCCGTATCATCTGTGTGGCATGCATTTTGCAGGCTACTTTCACATCAGCGTTTTTTTGACTGTAGCCAAACAACCGCAAACCGCATATGACCGGATCCTGTGGATTAAATGTGAAGCGCATGCAGCCGTTATTTTACATGATCCTTCTGCAGTGGAACACAGAATTTATCATCCGGCACTGGAGTCAGCTAAACTCCTGATCTCACAACCCACACACGCTGCAATGGCTGCAGGTGGGCTCATTCACATGACCGTTCCGTTTGTCCTGGTCAGTTCCTGTTTTTTTTGTGGACCCACGAACAGGAGCATCTTTTCAATGTCTTTTGTGTAGAATCGGATGGCACACGGTAGCACCTCCATGTACATCCGATTTTACAAAAAAACCACATCGGATGCCGTATGTCCGCTCCGTTACTATGGAACATGTCCTATTCTGTTCCGTAATAACGAACCGTGACTCAATACAAGTCAATGGGTCCGCAAAATTCCCGGAAGCAACACGAAAGCACTTCCGTGTGACTTCCGTCGGGTGCCAGTGCAGTCTGTGTCCCGCTCCAGCCCCAGCCCCGCGGCTGCCCGCACAGCAGTGTCAGCAGCCGCGGGGATGACAAGCGCTACCGTCAGGTTAGTAAGTTCATTACCTGCGGTGATGAAGTCCTGCACTCCTGACGTCAGCGGTCGTCACTGCCTTCTATGCCCGCCGCTTGTTACATCACCTCTTGCTGTCTACCCGAGACTGTGACTAGTGGTGACGTCATGGGCCGCTCGCGATACTTGGTTTCTGAAGGCGGCGGTCATTGAACTCAGTGACAGCACTGCTGTCAGGAGTTCAGCGATCATTGCAGGTAATGTACCTCGCTAACCTCCTGACAGCAGCACTCGTCATGCCCTGCAGTGACCTGGGCTGACCTATTGATGTTAGCTCAGGTCACTGCATGGCTCTCCCAGCCAATAGGGAACATTCTGTTCTTCATTGACTGGGACAGTGACTATGGTATGGATCATCGTGGGAACCCCTTGGATTACACCAGACCTGGATTTGTTTTTCTTTTTAATAAATTGGTGAAAGAGGGAATGTGTTGGGGAGTGTTTTTTCAAATAAAAATGTGTTTCTTGTCTATTTTTTTTTTATTACTGACTGGGTTTGTGATGTCGGGTATCTGATACACGCCTGACATCACTAACCCCAGGGCTTGATGCCAGGTGACATTACACATCTTGTATCAACCCCATATATTACCCCAATTGCCACCGCACCAGGGCAACGGGATGAGCTGGGATGAAGCACCAGGATTGGCGCATCTAATGGATGCGCCACTTCTGGGGCGGCTGCAGCCTGCTATTTTTAGGCAGGGGAGTGTCTAATAATGGTGGACCTCCCTAGTCTGAGAACACCAGACCACAGCTGTCCGCTTTACCTTGGCTGGTGATGCAATTTGGGTGGGGACCCCGTGTTTTTTGTTTTAAATTATTTATTTAATTTAAAATAATAGCGTGGGGTGCCCTCTGTTTTGGATTACCAGCCAAGGTGAAGTTGCCAGCTGTGGTCTGCAGGCTGCAGCCGTCTGCTTTACCCTAGCTGGCTACAAAAGATAGGGGGACCGCATGTCATTTTTTTTTATTATTTATTTATTTTTTGGCTAAATACAAGGCTAAGCACTTTAGTGCCACATGAAAGTCACAAAAGGGTGCCAGCTTAGAATATGCAGGGGGTTGGGATTTTATATATGTCTTTCTCATCTATCTAACTATCTATCTATCCCTCTATTCATTCATTCATCCCTATATCTCTCTCTATATCTACTCATCTATTTATCTTTCTTGCTGCTTCTGTTTTTTGCGGTACGCAAAAAAAAAACGGAAGGCACACGGATGCCACATGGATGCCACACGGATGCATCCGTGAAAAAAAAGGACCGTTTTTTACGGCCCTCAAAAACGGAACGGTCATGTGAATGTAGCCTTAACAGCAGTCAATGCCTGATGCTGATCACATGTGACCGTATGCGGGCTGTGTGTACAGGAGTTCAGCTAAGTTCAGATCAGCTGACTCAAGTGTCAGCCGATTAGGCTGGGGCCACACGGGGATTACTGCAATCCCCTCGCATTACATTCGTCTCACGCTCAGTACAGCGGAGCCGAGTGTCATGTGTGTGTCCCTGCGACTGAAGTCCGACTGTGTGAGCAGACCTCAGCTGCGAGGGGCAGTCAGGCACTCAGGAGGGGTGGGAGGGATTTCTCTCCCTCTCTCGTCCGTAGTCGGCTATTGCGATTCTCGCTCTGCACTTGCGGTACACCGATGTACCGCAAGTGCAGTGCGATTTTTCTCTCACCCCATACACTTCAACTGGTAAAAGAGAAAGAGTCTTGCATTACAATTGCAGCATGCTGCGATTGTTTTCTCGGTCCAATTAGGGCTGAGAAAATAATTGCTCATGTGTGCTGACACACAGGCTAATATTGGTCCGAATGGAATGCGATGTTTTTTCACACTCCACTCGCACTGTTTTTCTCGCCGTGTGGCTTAGACCCTACTTGTTCTGTGTCCCCCTGCATCCATTGCAGCGCGTGCGGGCTGGAGTTCAGCTGAGTTCAGATCAGCTGACTCCAGTGCTGGACTGAACTCAGGTGACCTCACAGCCCGCACACGCTGCGATGGATGCAGGAGGACACAGACCAAGTAATTGGCCGACACTGGAGTCATCTGATTACTTGTTCTGCTGGCGCTGTGGTCAGGAGTAGGGATGAATGAGCAGTAAAATAAAAAAAAGTGTGGGCTCCCGCTGCATTTTCTATTGCTAAGGGTAACCCAAGCAGCTACTGGCTGCTAACCACCGTTGCTTGGTGTTACCTTCACTGGCAATGGAAAATCCAGGGAAGCCTTTTTTTTTTTTTTTTTTAATATAAAGGTTTTTGCCTAAAAACTGTTTTAAAAAAAATTACGTGGGCTTCGCCACATTTTTTGTACACTAGCCAGGTACAGCAGGCAGGAACGGGTTGCCCCCAACCCCCAGCTGCTTATTTGTACCCGGCTGGGAACCAAAAATATAGGGAAGCCCGTATTTTTTAATTATTTCACTTATTTCATGAAATAATTAAAAAACAAATGACATGGGCTTCGCCATATTTTTGTGTCCAGCCAGGTACACCTAGGCAGCTGGGGATTGGAATCCGCAGCACAGGTTACCCCGAGGTTTCTGGGTGCCTCTGCTGCGAATTGCAATCCGCAGCCGCCCCAGAAAATGGCGCTTTCATAGAAGCGCCATCATCTGGTGCTGTATCCAACTCTTCCAGTGGCCCTGGTGGCAGGTGGCACGCTGGGTAATAAGGGGTTAATACCAGCTATGTTTTACCAGATGGTATAAAGCCCGAGATTCTTAATGTCAGGCCAAGTTTGACCCGGCCATTAAGAATCTCCAATAATGGGTTAAAAAAAAAAAGACACCACACAGAGAAAAATACTTTATTAAAAATAAATACACAGACACAGTAGGGACTCCATGTTTATTACTCCCTCTCATCCCTCCACGATTGAGAGATTTCTGTACTGACCATGCCAGGAGAGAGCGAGGGAAAAGAGAGAGGGAGGGAAAAGAGAGAGAGCGAGCGAGAGGGAAAAGAGGGTGAGCGAGAGGGAAAAGAGAGCTAGCGAGAGGGAAAAGAGAGAGAGAGAGGGGGAGGGAAAAGAAAGAGCGAGGGAGGGAAAGGAGAGAGAGAGGGATAAGAGGGGGCGAGGAGAGAGGGATAAGAGGGGGGCGAGGAGAGAGGGATAAGAGGGGGCAGAGAAGAGAGGGATAAGAGGGGGCAGAGAAGAGAGGGATAAGAGGGGGCAGAGAAGAGAGGGATAAGAGGGGGGCAGAGAAGAGAGGGATAAGAGGGGAGGGGGAGAAAAGAGGGGTGGGAGAAGAGAGTGGGGGGAGAGAAGAGAGTGGGGAAAGAAGAGAGGGGGGAGGTGCTCTGTCACCAACTTGCTCCACTCTGTGACTTGTGGTGCAGGTGACAGAGTGGAGACAGTTGGTCCCATGCAGCAGGACAGGTGACAGAGCAGAACGGTGACATGCTCTGCTCTGACACATGCGGTGCTGCATGGGACCAGCTTGTCAGTGTCTTGCTGCGCCCTGTAGTGCTGCTGGGAGGAGCGCGCATGATCACACCACCCGCTCTCCTGACATCGCAGCAGACCGGGCGGATGGAGAGTGAGATCAGATACTTACGTGACAGGGGGGATTTCAGCTGAAGAACCCCCCCTGTACTCCACTGGCGCCCCATGCCTCACCATCTGCCGGACGCCACCGCTCCACACTGTGCCATCCTCTGGATCCTCCCCTCGATGCTGGGCTGTGACGTGCGGTAGTCACCGCCCATAGCCCAGTCAATCACTGTGAGTGGCGCCAGTTTCCTGTGACGTACCCGTCTAGTTTGAGAGCCCGGAATTGACAGGACGTAAGAGGATACCAGCGGCCACAGCACCAGGGGGTCATGTGACAGGCACTGAGCGTGCAGGATAGTGCCGCTCAGTGCCAGAACTGGAAATAGAAGCAAATGAAGAAAACGCCTATAATGGTAAGTAGAACTCATAGAGAAAATAAAACCCTTTAACCATGGACACATAGACCAGTACTTGTGGCCATGAACGCTACATTTCCCTGACGGCACACTGAGTGAACCTTGTGGAGTCGGGAACTTTCAGCTTGGGTTGGGACACATGCTACTGACACTTACAATTTTGTCACGGTTTCCTCCACCTCTTATTCCAGTTTCGGTGCAACCTCCTCCTCCATCTACAAATTGTTGTCCCTATCAGTCGCAAACTGAAAGCACTGCAGCACTGCTTTGGTCAGACAGCAACAGTATCTGCTGAAACTCATATCTTAAAGTGACAAACAGCATACCGTCACAGAGTTGTTGAAAGGTCTAACACAGACCAGATAAATCTGTGGCTCTCTCCATTGAACCTCCGACTAGGATTGGTAGGGTTTGATAATGGCCTTAACCTGGAGGTGGCTCTGAAGCTTGGGAAGATGACACATGTACCATGTCTGGCCCATGTGTTCAACTTAGTGGTGTAGCGCTTTCTGAAAACCTGCCCAGATTTGCCTGAGCTACTTGTGAAGGTGCATCACGTAAGTTAACTACAGTTGCCACTTGTCTGGCAGTGCTGCAGCAGCGCTTACAAGTGCCAGCTCAACACTAATTTGCGGCCTATTTCCTTCCCTAGTTTAAAGTCAGAAATTAAAAGTTTTCAAAATTGATCCACAATTGGAATCATAGGGTCTTATGTAAATCTGTTGCTGGCTGTATTGATATTACTCCTGCCCATTTTGGCAAGGCCTCACACTGTCTGCATCTCCATTACCACTTTAAGAGTCAAAAATTAAGTGTTATCAAAATTGATCCAAAACTGAAATCAGTGAGTCTTTTGTACCTCTCTTCTGGCCTGTATTGCCATTTCTGATGCTTATTTTGGCTAGGCCTTGCACTGCCGTCAAGTCCTCCCACTTTGAGAGTCATGAACTAAAGGCCCAGTCACACACAACGACTTACCAGCGATCCCGAAAACGATGCGACCTGATAGGGATCGCAGGTAAGTCGCTGGGAGGTCGCAGGTGAGATGTCACACAGTCAGATCTAACCAGCGATGCAGGAACAATACAGGTCGCAGTAGCGACCTGTATAACGATCTCAGCAGTCACTGTGACCCTGTCACACAGTGTCAAACACAGCGATGTGTCCTGCCCAGCAGGACGTCGCCTTTGAAGAAAATGGCCTGGACCATTCTGCAATGACTAGCGATCTCACAGCAGGGGCCTGATCGCTGGTAAGTGTCACACATAACGAGATCACTAACGGGATCGCTACTGCGTCACCAAAACGGTGACTCAGCTGCGATCTCGCTAGTTATCTCGTTATGTGTGACAGTACCTTAAGAGTGGTTTTAAAATTGTAAGAAAAATGGAATCAGAGTGTCTTCATTACACCTGTTGCTGGCTGTATTGCCATGCCTCTTGGTCGACTGGGTAGACCGCACGTCTGGGTCCACAGTCATTTTCTTCGAGTGACCACACTGCCTCTTTCCCCGTGCTACTTGCTTGTCAATCCCCTGTCCAGGATGCAGGCATGGATGCCTCCTACCTTGATATTATCTTTGCACATTCAAGAACACCATCAGGAATCATGTACACTTCCTTGTGCAAACACAACTTCTAGCTGTCTCTGTGACGCCCTGGCTTATCAGGTCGTCACAGGGTATTGTGCAATCTGCCCTTCTGTGCAATATCCACCTCCTCGTTGGTTACGGGTCCCTAACCAAATGGTGTTGCCAAAGACCAGCTAATCAAAATTCTAAGAACACTCTGCACCACACGCACCAGACACACCAGTGGACGGCCTGAGTGGAATAGGGTCGCCTACTTGGGGGGGGTTAAGGGGAGGTCAGGAGTGTCAGGAGCAAGTCAGTTGAAGTTGGAGGTGAAAGTGAGAAGAGGTCAGGAGCCGGGCTCTTTGGAACAACTAGGTAGCAGACATTGGTCTGGGGCTAGTAGGAGCTGGACCCCCAGTTGCAGGATCGTGACAAGGGGCATGGCATTGTCGTGCTGGACAGCTGGCGGCCTTGTACCATCACCAGGCTGGGACCAGGGCACGACGGGGTACGTGGACCCTAGGTCAGGGAGTAGCTTCAGGCAAGCTGACAATTTACCCGACGAGAACGGAGCCTTCAAGATCCGCTCTCCACCCGCTCCAAAATCGGGGTACTAGCGCAACGAGAGGGATAGGACTTTCCACAAATATGGTCCAAGAAATCCCAAGCATGAACCCTGAGAGCAAACTCCCTCAGTTAGCCATACTGGGGAGCGGGACCCGACTAGTTTCAGGCTACAGGGACCAACCAGAGAGAAACGAGGTGCCAAAGGAAAGGTCACAGATCAACAGGCAACACCAATGGAAACGGGACCCAGGCGTGCTCCCCCTCAGCGGCAGCAGTGTCCAGAACTTTGGTTTACTACAGTTGTCAGTGTCAGCGTTATTGGACTGAGTGAGTACGCAAGTGACCCTTACCTGCCCAACGGCATCTCCCTGTCACCATCACCGAGTCCTGGGGCATTACCGCTACCCGTGGAGGGGTTAAACACCTGGCTGTCCACTCCATCACCACCAGGTACTCCCAGCCGCAGCGGTGGTACTCCACCTTACCACACACCACGGGTGGTGTCACAAACTATTCCAGACAACATCCCCTGTAAATACCCCCTTCTGTTTCTATTCGAGTGGCCGCGAGACCTCCGGGTCCGGACGCCCCTCGAGCCACCGCGGATCTGGATCCGAGCAGCCCGGCTGCTGACACGGGGGTGGCACATCTCTACCCCAGGCCTTTGAACGCAAGTGTTAATACGAAGCCACCCACAGTCCAAAGCACTAAACGGCAACATTTCCAGACTGCTTGTCCTGCAAATGTTGGCATTTAGGCTTGTCAACACTGATGATTTCCACAACCTGATGGTGGCAGCAATCCTTCATACCTGATCCCCAGCCCTAACTATTTATCCCTGTGTGGCGTCCCAACATTACAGAACTTTGTGTTCCTTAACATCATCCGTGCCTTATACTCATTTTGGTTATGTCTTGCTCTTTCCCAGTTCCAGAGTCATTACGAGTGTTTTCAAAATTGGAAAAGAAAATGGAATCAGAGTGTCTTCTGTAAGTCTGTTGCTCCCTGTATTGCGATTCTTCATGTTCATTTTGGCTAGGCTACGCACTGCCTGCAGTTCCTTTCCCAATTTGGAAGTCATGAATTTAGACTGTTTTTAAAATTGTAAAAAAAAAATTGAATCAGTGTGTCTTCTGTAACAATGTTCCTGTCTGAAATGCCATTCATCATGCCCTTTTTGGCTAGGCCTTGCACTGTCTGCATTTCCTTTACCCCTTTTAGAGTCAAGAATAAACAGTGTTTTCAAAATTGATCCAAAACAGGAATCACAGTATCTTCATTACATGTGTTGGTGGATGTATTGCCATGACTCCTGGTCAACTTGATTGGGCCAAATGCTTGGTTTCACAATCATTCTCTGTGGGTGGTCACACTGCCTTTTCTACTATGTTACATGCTGCTCTATCCCCTGTCAAGGATGCAGGTGTGGATCCCTCCTACCCTGAACCTGTCTTAGTACATTTGCAAAAACCAGCAACAAACATGTCCACTTCCTTTTATCATTGCAGTGTCCATCTTTTTCTACCCCAGGTCTTGGAGCGCAAACTTTGATAAACAATCACCCTCCGACAGTCCAAAATAATGAACAACCACATTTACAGCTGGCTTTCCCAGATGGCATTCAGACACTGATGATTTCCGGAAACATATAGTGGTGGTCAGGGGCTGGCTGGCAAACTTTGGCCTTGGGGGCAGGCACACAGCAGTGGCCGAAAAGCAGCGGCCCAAGAGCAGTGTCCCAGCCTTATTATATTTACATCTGACTGCTTCATTTAGGAAGTAGAGGTTACAACATACCTCCCAACTTTTAAAGAAGGAAAAGAGGGACAAAGTTTGCGGCGCGCATAGCGCGCCGCGGCAAATTTTTAGGCCACGCCCCCTAACCACACCCATTTCACAGTCACGCCCATATCCACTCCCCATCCACACCCATTCAGCACAAACACGCAGGCAGCCGGCGGGCCTCCAGCACGGACACGCAGGCAGCCAGCGGGCCTCCAGCACGGACACGCAGGCAGCCGGCGGGCCTCCAGCACGGACACGCAGGCAGCCGGCGGGCCTCCAGCACGGACACGCAGGCAGCCACAGTGAGGCGGCCGGTCGCCTTCACAGACAGGCGGCCGGCCGCCTTCACAGACAGGCGGCGGGCCGCCCGCACAGAGAGGCGGCCAGCCGCCCGCAGAGAGAGGCGGCCGGCCGCCCGCACAATGAGGCGGCGGGCCGCCCGCACAGACAGGCGGCAGGGGGGCGCCCGCACAGACAGGCGGCAGGGGGGCGCCCGCACAGACAGGCGGCAGGGGGGCGCCCGCACAGACAGGCGGCAGGGGGGCGCCCGCACAGACAGGCGGCAGGGGGGCGCCCGCACAGACAGGCGGCGGGGGGGCGCCCGCACAGACAGGCGGCAGGGGGGGCGCCCGCACAGACAGGCGGCAGGGGGGCGCCCGCACAGACAGGCGGCAGGGGGGCGCCCGCACAGACAGGCGGCAGGGGGGCGCCCGCACAGACAGGCGGCAGGGGGGGCGCCCGCACAGACAGGCGGCAGGGGGGCGCCCGCACAGACAGGCGGCAGGGGGGCGCCCGCACAGACAGGCGGCAGGGGGTGAGGGGGGAGGGAGGGAAATCAGCGCTGGGGAGATTAGTTTACTGTACCAGCAGCAGCACAGGCAGCGCTCCTCTCTATGCCACGTCTACTAGGATGGTAGGAGGGAAAAGCAGGGAGGCGGAGAGAGAGTGGGTGGGCGGAGCCCGGGAGCCGGCCGTCCCGCCCGTGGCAACGGGACAAACAACGTAAAGCGTGAAAGTCCCGCTGTATCCGGGACGGTTGGGAGGTATGCAGCATGTTAGAATGTGTACATAAGATCCCGCTGGTGGTGGCCGCAGCTTATAGGCCCCAAATCTGGTGACAGGTTCCCTTTAAAGTGAACCTGTCAGGTGCAATATGCACTCAGAGCCAGGAGCAGTTCTGGGTGTATATTGCTAATCCCTGCCTAACCGTCCCTGTATACACTAGCATAGATAAAGAGATCAAGAACAAATATTTTTAAAGATCTTATATCTTATGCTAATGAGCGCGGGGACTAGTCACAAGGGCGTTACTTCACTTGGCTAGTCGGCTCGCATAGCATGTTAGCATGTTATTACGCCCCTGTGTGAGTACTAACACGCTATATGAGCCGACTAGCCAAGTGAAGTAACGCCCTTGGGACTAGTCCCCGCGCTAATTAGCATAAGATATAAGCTCTTTAAAAATACTTTTTCTATAGATGCCTTTATCTATGCTAGTGTATACAGGGACAGTTAGGGAGGGATTAGCAATATACACCCAGAACTGCTCCTGGCTCTGAGTGCAGATTGCACCTGATAGGTTCCCTTTAAAGGGAAACTGTCACCAGAAATTTAGCAAAAAAAATAAAAGATTCCCCTCTGCAGCTCCTGGGATGAATTCTGGAAAGGTTCCTGTTGCTATTGTGCCCCCTTTGAGACCTAAAATAATACTTTATGAAGTCTTACCTTTTTGTATGCAAATCTGTTTTTATGGTCACGGGGGCGGGCTGCCTGGCGTCCGTTATTCCCCCTCCTGCCGTTGTACGCCGTCCCCCATTGCTCATTTCCATACATGAGGACGCCTTCCTCATGTAACTGTCCTCCTGAAGTTTTGTGCATGCCCAGTGCCACTCTCGCGGGAGTAAGCACTGTGCAAAGTGTGAACGCTTTTGAGGTGATTGCGCAGGCGCGAGATTATGGGCGGCGCTGTGATTGTCATCAGCAGCGTTATCCAAGTACCCACCCATAATCTTGTACCCACGCTTCTCACTCTGCCTCCACTGTTATGCGCAAGCACTGTCCATATGAACCATGTTACCTATTACCGTGGGCGCGAGATTATGGGCGGCGCTGTGATTGTCATCAGCAGCGTCATCCAAGTACCTGCCCATAATCTCGTGCCCGCGCTTCTCACTCTGCCTCCACCGTTATGTGCAAGCACTGGCCATATGAACCACGTTACCTATTACCATGGGCGCGAGATTATGGGCGGCGCTGTGATTGTCATCAGCAGCGTCATCCAAGTACCTGCCCATAATCTCGTGCCCGCGCTTCTCACTCTGCCTCCACTGTTATGCGCAAGCACTGTCCATATGAACCATGTTACCTATTACCGTGGGCGCGAGATTATGGGCGGCGCTGTGATTGTCATCAGCAGCGTCATCCAAGTACCTGCCCATAATCTCGTGCCCGCGCTTCTCACTCTGCCTCCACCGTTATGTGCAAGCACTGTCCATATGAACCACGTTACCTATTATCATGGGCGCGAGATTATGGGCGGCGCTGTGATTGTCATCAGCAAAGTCATCCAAGTACCCGCCCATAATCTCGTGCAAGCAGTAATAGGTAACATGGTTCATATGGCCAGCACTTGCGCATAACGGTGGAGTCAGAGGGAAAAGTGCGGGCACGAGATTATGGGCGGGTACTTGGTTAACGCTGCTGATGACAATCACAGCGCCGCCCATAATCTCGTGCCTGCGCAATCACCTGAAAAAGCGTTCACATGCGCAAAACTTCAGGAGGACAGTTACATGAGGAAGGCGTCCTTGTGTATGTAAATGAGCAATGGGGGACTGCGTAAAGCGGCAGGAGGGGGAATAACGGACGCCAGACAGCCCGCCCCCGTGACCATAAAAACACATTTGCATACAAAAAGGTAAGACTTCATAAAGTATTTTTGTAGGTCTCAAAGGGGGCACAATAACAACAGGAACCTTTCCAGAATGCAGCCCAGGAGCTGCAGAGGGGAATCTTTTATTTTTATTGTGAAATTTCTGCTGACATGTTCCCTTTAACTGGTAGAGGAGCCAGGATAAAGCAGAGCTGAAGCTGTTGGGAAGCTAGGACCCAGCAGCTCTGCTCCACAGGCAGGAGACCACTGATCGGTAATAGAAGCCTGCAGATGTCACTCTGCATAGGTTATTGTCACTGCTATCTGCAGGAGATAAGTGCTGATTGCACGGTCTCCTCAGCTTCCTGACTCCCCGCGTGTCTGCAGCAGTGAGAAGCCGCACACGGGGAATCAGAGAACAGCTGCAGACAAACGCAGGCTCCGGGACTGGGGGCGCCGGCTCTGGTGCAGGGGGGGGGGGGCTCTGCTGCAGGGGGGGGGTCGCTCTGCTGCAGGGGGGGTCGCTCTGCTGCAGGGGGTGATTCATACCTCAGCAGCAGTCACAGGAGTAGGTGCTCGCTCGGCTCTGTAATGAATAGTAGAAGGGAGAAACAGCGAGGCGGGGCTACAGTGGGTGGGTGGAGCCGTGACAAACAGCCTCACGGGCGGGAGCCGGGATCAAAGGCTCAGAAGAGGGACTGTCCCGCTGTATCCGGGACGGTTGGGAGGTATGGTTACAAGGCTTTAAAAAGATAAAACCAGAGTAGTGATGGAATGATGAGATAGTTCTGGTCAAATGTAGACTAAATTCTCCTCCAGTTCTATTAGTGTGCTACCAAGAGAGCTACCTGTATGTAGGTACTTATGCTGTATACAGGGGCTATATGGAGGTTCCTGCTTTATATTGGAGGCTATATGGGGACCTCATGCTTTATACAGGGGCTATGTGGGTGCTCATGCTGTATACAAAGGCTGGGGTATGTGGGGGCTCATGCTGTAAATATGGGCTATGGGGGTGCTCATGTACAGGAGTTATGTGAATGCTCATGCTTTATACAGGGGGCTCCTGCTGTATACAGGGGCTGTGTGAGGGCTCTTGCTGTATACAGGAACTATGGGGGTGCTCATGCTATATACAGGAGGTATGTGAATGGTCATGCTTTATACAGGAGCTATATGGTGACTCATGTATACAGGGGCTATGTTACGGTTGCTGTGGCTCTGGAGACTATGTCCGGATTTCTTGCTACTGCACATGTGCAAGCGCTGGAGACTAAAGGCCCTGTCACACACAGAGATAAATCTGCGGCAGATCTGTGGTTGCAGTGAAATTGTGGACAATCAGTGCCAGGTTTGTGGCTGTGTACAAATGGTACAATATGTCCATGATTTCACTGCAACCACAGATCTGCCAAAGATTTATCTCTGTGTGTGACAGGGCCTTAAGTCCTATCTTGGAGCCATTGCACATGTGCGGGTGACATCATCGCTGACACGAGGTCACATGTCTCTGACACCTTCTAAGCTGATTGGCCACTTGTCATGTGCTTGTGACACGTGGTCACATGTCTCTGACACCTTCTATGCCGATTGGTCGCTAGTCATGTGCTTGTGACGCTTTGCTCGGTGATAGGCCAGCGTGACGTCATTGCTGTCATTCTGGCAGCGGATTGGCTCTGGTGTCCTCCATCTTGGATGAGGCACAGAGTCTATATAAGACCCTGAAGCACGCCGCCTGGCGCTCAGTCCTCTTGGTTCATGCATGAGGGTAGACGCCCTGTGCACGTCCCTCTAGGCATCTCTCTGTCTATGTTAGGTGAGCGCTACCGGCAGGGTAGCGTTCTTATACCTTACAGCTTCGGCTGCAGTCCGTATCCTTACCTCTTAGTGGAGCGGACATAGGCAGGTGCCTGAGGTACATGGTCCGGCTGGGCCTTGTGATTCTACTCGTAGGTGGACGTTGCCGCTAGGGTAACGTTCCTTATACTGCGTCTGGCAGTTGTTTGTATCCTCGCACACTAGGGGAGCGAACAGAGATAGGAGCTTTGTGCGGCTTATGCTGCTGTCCGTCTCTTTTGCGCCACTAGAAGAGCGGACCTAGGCAGGTGCCATATCTAGTGGTTCGTGTCCTCGCACACTAGTGGAGCGTACATAGGTAGGAGCTTTGTGCGGCTTACGCTGCTGTCCGTTTCTTTTGCACCACTAGAAGAGCGGACCTAGGCAGGTGCCATATCTAGTGGTTCGTGTCCTCGCACACTAGTGGAGTGAACGCAGGTAGGAGCTTTGTGCGGCTTACGCTGCTGTCCGTCTCCTGGCACTACTAGAGGAACGGACCTAGGTAGGTGCCATTTCAAACTCACTGCTTTTGTCTCTGTGATCTTTAACAGAGACCATTCCACACACCCTCCAAGTAAGAGAGGAATTGCTTTATTTCCTAATTATATTCCTATGTGAGTTTAACAGAGGTATTGCACTCTGCACTTGTGCTATTATTTTTTACAGTGGCACACTTATATACCCCTTATCCTCTGCCATAGTCTGCAGCAGAGTCTTTGCATGGTGGACCCTGACTGTCTGACATTCCTTTAGGTTTTATTATCAGACAGCCCCTCGTAACATTAGGACTGAGCCAAGGGTCTGGCAGTTATGGCAGAATATCAGCAGTTACACCGTTACATACAAGTACTTGAGTCGCGGCTCAAGAGTATAGAGGATAAACCTCAGACCATGGTGACATCTGCACATGATCCTCGACTTGCTCTGCCAAAAAGATATTCTGGCGATGCCAGATCATGTCGTGGTTTCATTAGTCAGTGTCAGATACACCTAGAGGTCAACTCTTCTCGCTTCTCTACGGAGAGGTCCAGAGTAGGCTTTATCATCTCCTTACTTCAGGACAAAGCCTTAGAATGGGCGACTCCCTTATGGGAGCGCTCTGATGTGGTTACTCTGAGACATCAGGACTTTCTTTATGCTCTTAAAGCGGTATTCATGGGTCCGCAGGTTACCCATGATGCGGCCCTGAGACTCTTAGATCTATCTCAGGGTTCGTTATCCACTAGTTCTTTTGCCATTTCTTTTAGAACTCTGGTGGCAGAACTAGATTGGCCAGAGAAGGTGTTGATTCCTATCTTCTGGAGAGGGTTGGCAGGCTATGTCAAGGATGCCCTTGCTACTCGTGAGGTCCCTGCTTCTCTGGAGGACTTGATCACAGTAGCAACGAGGATGGACGTACGCCATAGGGAACGTAGACTCGAGGTCTCTTCCTCACGCCCTAAGCATCGGGCTATTCCAGTTGTTGAGGGTCCACTACCATCTTCCTCAGCATCTGAAACATCTCCCACTCCTATGGAGTTAGGTCATACGTCCTCCAGACTACGCAAGTCTGGTCCTCCTATATGTTACGTATGTCGTCAGGCTGGGCACTATGCCAACAAGTGTTCTAGTCGTCAGGGAAACTCCCAGGCCTAGTAACCATTAGAGGGGGGTTACTAGAGACGTCTTCTGCACCCTCTAAGTGTAGTATCCCAGGTCAGCTCTCATTCTCTGAGAATACATGGCCTATTATGGCTTTTGTGGATTCCGGAGCTGACGGGACTTTTGTGTCCTCAGGATTTGTAAAGAGACACAATATTCCCTCTATCATGTTAGAGGCGCCTATTCCTGTCCGTGTTGTTAATGGGACTATGTTGTCTAACTCCATTACATTGAGGACAGTTCCCTTGCGCCTTTCCCTGCCTCAGGGTCACATAGAGGAGATTTCTTTTCTTGTTTTGCCTGAGGGTATAGACGACGTCCTTCTGGGTCTCCCATGGCTTCGGACTCATGCTCCTCACATTGACTGGGAGTCCGACAGCATTATTAGTTGGGGTTCAAAATGTCAGTCCCGATGTCTTCCCTTACCACCTAAGGTCGTTGCGGTTGCATCAACTGATCTCTCTCCCATACCTACACCCTATTTGGATTTTGCTGACGTGTTCTCCAAACAGGGTGCTGAGGTTCTTCCACCCCATAAGCCGTATGACTGTGCCATAAACCTTATCCAAGGTTCGGTTCCACCTAAGGGCAGGGTTTACCCCCTGTCGATACCTGAGTCGGAGGCCATGTCGACCTATATAAGAGAGAGTTTAGAGAAGGGGTTCATTCGTAAGTCTGTCACTCCCGCGGGAGCTGGGGTTTTTTTTCTTCGGAAGAAAGAGGGTGATTTGCGTCCCTGCATAGATTACAGGGGTCTCAACGCAATCACAATAAAGAACAAATACCCATTACCTTTAATTTCGGAGCTCTTTGACAGACTGAGGGGAGCTCAGGTTTTTACGAAGTTGGATCTGCGGGGTGCGTATAACTTGGTACGAATTCGAGAGGGTGACGAATGGAAGACCGCTTTTAACACCCGAGACGGTCACTATGAATACCTCGTCATGCCTTTTGGTTTATGTAATGCACCCGCAGTATTTCAGGACTTCGTAAACGATGTGTTCAGAGATTTACTGTTATCCTCCGTCGTGGTGTATCTGGACGACATCCTGATTTTTTCTCCTGATCTGGAGACTCATCGTCAGGATGTCGTTCGTGTCCTTTCCCGTTTAAGGGAGCACTCTTTGTTTGCTAAACTCAAAAAATGTGTACTCGAGCAGTCATCCTTGCCTTTTTTGGGCTACATTATCTCACAAGAGGGTCTGGCTATGGAACCCGGGAAGCTCTCTGCTGTCCTGGAATGGTCTGAACCTCATTCCTTGAAGGCAGTGCAACGCTTCTTAGGATTCATAAATTATTACAGGCAGTTCATACCCCATTTCTCTACTTTGGTGGCCCCTTTGGTGGCCTTGACTAAGAAAGGTGCTAATCCAAAAGTCTGGTCTACTGAGACATCCCAGGCTTTTGAGGCAGTAAAAAGACACTTTTCAACTGCTCCCGTTCTTCAAAGACCCGATGAGAATAAGCCCTTCCTCTTGGAGGTTGATCCCTCTTCAGTGGGTGCTGGTGCGGTCTTGTATCAAAAGAACGGTGCAGGTAGAAAAAGGCCGTGTTTCTTCTTTGCTAAAACCTTTTCACCGGCAGAGAGAAACTATACCATTGGGAATAGGGAACTGCTCTCCCTGAGATTAGCCTTGGAGGAGTGGCGTCACTTGCTGGAAGGAGCGAAACATCCTTTCCAGGTCTATACAGACCATAAGAATCTGACGTACTTACAAACCGCTCAGCGTCTGATTCCTCGCCAAGCCCGCTGGTCCTTGTTTTTCTCTCGCTTTCACTTCTCCATCAACTATCTGTCTGGGAGTAAGAATAAAAAGGCAGACGCTCTGTCTCGCTCTATGGTTTCTACCCAGGAAGAGATTGACGAACCTCGTCTTATCCTTCCCTCCAGGGTTTTTCATACGCTCTCCCCTGTGACGTTAGACCAAATCCCACCGGGCAAGACCTTTGTGCCGCCTGATCGACAGAATGATATACTGTCGTGGGCCCACACCTCAAAGGTGGGTGGGCATTTTGGTTTTAGGCGGACACGAGAGTTACTGGAGAGGTGGTATTGGTGGCCACACTTAGCCAGCCACGTCAAGAGATATGTCGGTTCCTGCTACTCATGTGCTCGCAACCGTCCATTACGGCAGAGACCGGCTGGGCTCTTGCATCCTTTACCAGTACTAGATAGACCATGGGAGGTGGTAGGCATGGACTTTGTGGGTGATCTTCCATGTTCACAGGGACATAGATTTGTGTGGGTCATTACGGACCATTTCTCCCGGATGGTTCATCTCGTACCGTTATCGAGAATCCCGTCTTCCAGGGTACTAGCCAAACTATTCCTCAAGCATGTCTTTAGGCTTCACGGGATGCTAGATCGTATCATTTGTGATAGAGGCCCGCAATTTGCTTCTTGTTTCTGGTGAGATCTTTGTAGCCTTCTGCAAATTGAGTTGAATCTCTCTTCGTCATACCATCCGGAGACCAATGGTTTGGTTGAGCGTACCAATCAATCCATGATTATATACCTTCGACACTTTGTTGCTGAGAACCACGATAACTGGTCCTCCCTCCTACCCTGGGCAGAATTTGCCCTTAACAATTCGCTGGCTGAGGCCACTGGGCAGACACCATTCATACTCAATAATGGGCAACACCCTAGGGTACCGGTACCGTTTCCCGCTGCTGCACCTTCTCCTCTTGTGGCCGACTGGGCAACTAATACCAGAGAGGTTTGGGATCGGACTCAAGAGTCGATCCAAGCAGCTAAGGACCATATGAAGACGGTGTCCGATCGGTTTCGTCGCCTGGCTCCTGTCTTTTCTCCAGGGGATTTTGTGTGGCTCTCTGCAAAACACGTGAAACTTAGAGTGAGCTCTGTCAAATTTGCTCCTCGCTTCCTGGGTCCTTATGAGGTTCTTCAACAGGTAAATCCTGTAGTCTACCAATTGAAGTTACCCGTCCATCTTAGGATCCATGACAAATTCCATGTTTCACTGCTAAAGCCAGCTATTTTACCTCACGCTTGTGAAGTGCACTCTCCTGCCTCTGATTCCTCTCGCTCTAGCTATGAGGTACGAGCCATAGTTGGTTCTAAGATGGTTAGAGGGCGCAGGTTCTTCTTGATAGATTGGGAGGGCTATGGCCCGGAACATCGCTCTTGGGAGCCTGAGGAGGCTGTCCATGCTCCCGACTTAGTTGCCGATTACCTGCGTCGCTGGGAGGGGGGCCCTTGAGGTACTGTTACGGTTGCTGTGGCTCTGGAGACTATGTCCGGATTTCTTGCTACTGCACATGTGCAAGCGCTGGAGACTAAGTCCTATCTTGGAGCCATTGCACATGTGCGGGTGACATCATCGCTGACACGAGGTCACATGTCTCTGACACCTTCTAAGCTGATTGGCCACTGGTCATGTGCTTGTGACACGTGGTCACATGTCTCTGACACCTTCTATGCCGATTGGTCGCTAGTCATGTGCTTGTGACGCTTTGCTCGGCGATAGGCCAGCGTGACGTCATTGCTGTCATTCTGGCAGCGGATTGGCTCTGGTGTCCTCCATCTTGGATGAGGCACAGAGTCTATATAAGACCCTGAAGCATGCCGCCTGGCGCTCAGTCCTCTTGGTTCATGCATGAGGGTAAACGCCCTGTGCACGTCCCTCTAGGCATCTCTCTGTCTATGTTAGGGGAGCGCTACCGGCAGGGTAGCGTTCTTATACCTTACAGCTTCGGCTGCAGTCCGTATCCTTACCTCTTAGTGGAGCGGACATAGGCAGGTGCCTGAGGTACATGGTCCGGCTGGGCTTTGTGATTCTACGCGTAGGTGGACGTTGCCGCTAGGGTAACGTTCCTTATACTGTGTCTGGCAGTTGTTCGTATCCTCGCACACTAGGGGAGCGAACAGAGGTAGGAGCTTTGTGCGGCTTATGCTGCTGTCCGTCTCTTTTGCACCACTAAAAGAGCGGACCTAGGCAGATGCCATATCTAGTGGTTCGTGTCCTCGCACACTAGTGGAGCGAACGCAGGTAGGAGCTTTGTGTGGCTTACGCTGCTGTCCATCTCTTTTGCACCACTAGAAGAGCGGACCTAGGTAGGTGCCATATCTAGTGGTTCGTGTCCTCGCACACTAGTGGAGCGAACGCAGGTAGGAGCTTTGTGCGGCTTACGCTGCTGTCCGTCTCCTGGCACCACTAGACGAACGGACCTAGGTAGGTGCCATTTCACACTCACTGCTTTTGTCTCTGTGATCTTTAACAGAGACCATTCCACACACCCTCCAAGTAAGGGAGGAATTGCTTTATTTTCTAATTATATTCCTCTGTGAGTTTAACAGAGGTATTGCACTTTGCACTTGTGCTATTATTTTTTACAGTGGCACACTTATATACCCCTTATCCTCTGCCATAGTCTGCAGCAGAGTTTTTGCACGGTGGACCCTGACTGTCTGACATTCCTTTAGGTTTTATTATCAGACAGCCCCCCGTAACAGGCTATGTGAGGGCTTATACTGTATATATGAGGTTATGTAGGAGCTCATGCTGTATACAGGGACAATATGTGGCTCATGCTGTATTCTGGGTCTGCAGCATCTCCAGAGCTGTATACTCTCAAGCACATCTGAAATGTCATTGGTTGCAATATGCAAAGGCAGCTGCCAGCAGCGGATATTGATGATTTCCATTCCCAAGTAGTTTGGCAAAGCAGAATATTTCTCAGACAACCACTAATAATGTCATTGATAGCAGCCAAGGAATGTGGGTACGTATATTTCTGCTTGTGATGCTCCAACTAAATGCTGAATAAATCGAGATGTTTATTACAAGTTTTTCATCATTTGTCTATCAATCTTGTGATAGAACAGAATTCAACTACTATTCCTTCTTGGTGTTGCAATTTCAAAGTTGAGCAGTGTATATTATTATTATTATTATTTATTTATAGAGCACCATTAATTCCATGGTGCTGTACATGAGAAGGGGGTTACATACAAAATACATATACAAGATACAGTAGACAGACTAGTACAGAGGGAAGAGGGCCCTACCCTTGCCGGCTTACATTCTATAGGTATATATAAAATCACAGTCACATCTGATTGACAGGCCAATTATGTGCAGAATTAACTAACATAATTTATTGGAATATATAATTACATTTTATAGAACTATGTAAAATCATTTCTCTAACAACAGCTGCTGGAGCTGAACTCATTGCTGTTAATGACTTAACCCTCCGTCACATACAATAGGCCTGACAGGCACATCTCTTTTACTTTCATTTCTCCTTCCACACCAGATTGTGAGGAAATCCCCTCCCTCCAGGTAGACTCCTGTCTCTAGCAGCTCTGTGAAACCTCAAACCACAGTTGGACTGCAGAGCTTCAGGAGGACAGATATAACTGCGCTAATCTCTCAGGCTCATTGTATGTGAACACGTCACACTCAATAAGGTTGGTATTTTATGTTTTTATTCATCACATGCTCTGCAAGTGTAATTTCAGGATCTAATTCTGATTTAATATGTGTTTAATAGTACTTAAGGTACCTTAAAATTAAGTTTGTTTCCATAAATTTTCTTTGTAGAGTTTTTTTGACAGAGTCGAACTGGGGACTATTTGGCGGGAGTTTTGAAATGTTTGTATTTCAGAGTTATTAGTTTTATGTTAAGTAAATGGTAGTGATGAGCGAGTACTAAAAAGCTCGGGTGCTCGAAGCTCGGGCCGAGCCTCCCAAGATACTCGTGTACTCGGCCCGAGCAACGAGCCCAATGTTATCCTATGGGAGACCCGAGTATTTTTGTGAAATGACCCCCTCGGCAGCATGGAGAAACCCTAAAAATGTCACAAAAGTCTCAGAAGAGTGCTCAAATGACATGGCAACAGCATGGGGAAGACCCCTTGAAGCATTTATCACTGAAAAGTCACAGCTGTGAACAATTTTGTCCGCGCTTTACGCCATTTTTACGGACTCACCAGAAAACCTTCCAAAATGACCCCAAAATGATTTTTCATGGCGGAAATGTTAAGGGCACATACCCAATAGTGAGATAGAGCTGGTGTATGTTACTTTTTGAGATTAATACATGAAAGATTTTACGTGAAAACATTGTGTGGCACTCCGATGTCCCTGAGAAGAGACGTACATGAAGGCCTCTTGAGTCTAATGTGCCCATTTTGAGGAAGTGAGTCTTTGTAGTATTTTCCTTTGCCAGGGCAGTCCAAAATTGTGAGGTTCACCAATGCCCCTGCATACAGACGTGCATGAGGGCCTGTAAACCTGAAGTGCCCATTGTAAGGAAGTGGGTCTATTGTAGTATAGCCCTTAGGCAGGGCAGCCAAAAATTGGGAGGCTCCACATTGTCCCTGGATAGAGACGTGCATGATGGCCTGTAAACCTGAAGTGCCCATTGTAAGGAAGTGGGTCTATTGTAGTATAGCCCTTAGGCAGGGCAGCCAAAAATTGGGAGGCTCCACGTTGTCCCTGGATAGAGACGTGCATGAGGGCCTCAAAACATTAAGTGTCCATTGTCAGGAAGTGGGTGTATTATAGTATAGCCCTTAGGCAGGGCAGCCAAAAATTGGGAGGCTCCACGTTGTCCCTGGGTAGAGACGTGCATGAGGGCCTCAAAACATTAAGTGTCCATTGTCAGGAAGTGGGTGTATTATAGTATAGCCCTTAGGCAGGGCAGCCAAAAATTGGGAGGCTCCACGTTGTCCCTGGGTAGAGACGTGCATGAGGGCCTCAAAACATTAAGTGTCCATTGTCAGGAAGTGGGTGTATTATAGTATAGCCCTTAGGCAGGGCAGCCAAAAATTGGGAGGCTCCACGTTGTCCCTGGGTAGAGACGTGCATGAGGGCCTCAAAACATTAAGTGTCCATTGTCACGAAGTGGGTGTATTATAGTATAGCCCTTAAGCAGGGCAGCCAAAAATTGGGAGGCTCCACGTTGTCCCTGGGTAGAGACGTGCATGAGGGCCTCAAAACATTGTTCCCATTGCAAAGGAGCGGGTCTCCTGTCGTTGTAATGTCCATTCTGCAAAGAATGGGCGAAAAAATTTACCACTGGGGGTATACCTGAAACAAAGGCCTAAGTATTGCAATTTGTAACGGTCATCATCATGGTGGCGCATGAGGAGAAGGAGGAGCAGTCCAGCGATTATCCAAAGTCCAGAAGTGTGTACCCATGGGTGAGTGGAGGTACATGGCAAACTTTAAATTCCGCTCTCATTTGCTGGTGGTGTGGTGAAGTCTGGCCCAATCCAACCCTTGTTCATCTTGATCAGAGTCAGCCTGTCAGCATTTTCAGTTGACAGGCGGGTGCGTTTATCTGTAATGATTCCACCTGCGGCACTAAAAACACGCTCTGACAAAACGCTAGCAGCAGGGCAGGCCAGGACTTCCAAGGCGTAGAGAGCCAATTCATGCCACGTGTCCAGCTTGGATACCCAATAATTGTAAGGCACAGAGGAATGTCGGAGTACAGTTGTTCGATCTGCAAGGTACTCCTTCAGCATCTGGGCAAACTTAGGATTTCTTGTGGCACTACCCCGCACCTCAGGGGCTGTGGTACGTGAGGGGCTGAGAAAACTGTCCCACATCTTAAAGACTGTTCCCCTACCTCTGGCGGATTGGACTTGTGCCTCTCTTGGCTGTACGCCTCGGTTGTCCACTGATTCATGACCTATGCCGCTAGCGTTTTGTGAGGGGAATGCTTTGCCTACTTCCGTGACTATGGCCTTCCGGAACTGCTGCATTTTGGTTGACCTCTCCTCCACGGGAATAAGAGACAAAAAGTTCTCCTTGTAGCGTGGGTCTAACAGTGTTACCAACCAGTAATGATTGTCGGCCAAGATGTTCTTAACGCGAGGGTCACGAGACAGGCAGCTTACCATAAAGTCAGCCATGTGCGCCAGACTCTTAACAGCCAGGACTTCAGTAGCCTGACCAACAAGATGACTGAACATGCTGTCCTCCTCCTCCTCCTCCTCCTCCTCCTCATCTACCCTGTCCTCTGGCCAGCCACGCTGAACCGAGGATATGACTGGTGTGCATGTCATATCCTCAATTTGGCCGGAGAGTTGCTCCATGTCTTCATCCTCCTCCTCGTCATAGTCCTCCACTGCATCACCCACACCCACTACTGTTTCTTGCTGCAACTCATCGCGCTCCGCCTGCAATGCATCATGTTTGTTTTTCAGCAGAGACCGTTTTAGAAGGCAGAGTAGCGGTATGGTGACGCTAATAATGGCGTCATCACCACTCACCATCTTGGTGGAGTCCTCAAAGTTTTGGAGGATGGTACATAGGTCTGACATCCATCTCCACTCCTCAGGTGTTATGTGTGGAGTTTGACCCATTTCCCGACGGCTTAGGTGATGCAGGTACTCAACAACTGCCCTCTTCTGCTCACATATCCTGACCAACATGTGCAGAGTTGAATTCCAACGCGTGGGGACATCACACACCAGTCTGTGAGCCGGAAGATGCAAACTGCGCTGAAAGCCGGCAAGGCCGGCTGAAGCAGTAGGTGACTTTCGAAAATGTGCAGACAGGCGGCGAACTTTTACCAGCAGATCAGACAGCTCTGGGTATGACTTTAGAAACCGCTGAACCACGAGGTTGAGCACATGGGCCACGCATGGAACATGTGTCAGCTGGCCTCGCCTCAAAGCCGCCACCAGGATCCGGCCATTGTCACACACGACCTTTCCTGGCTTTAGGTTCAGAGGTGTGAGCCAGTGATCTGCCTGCTGTTTCAGAGCTGTCCACAGCTCTTCTGCATTGTGGGGTTTGTCACCTATGCAGATTAGCTTCAGCACAGCCTGTTGCCGCTTCGCCGAGGCAGTGCTGCAGTGCTTCCAGCTTGTGACTGGTGTGGAGGGTACAGTGGATGAGGATGCGCAGGAGGAGGAGGAGGCTGAAGAGCATGACATTCCGGAGCTGTAGAGTGTGGGTGAAACACTGACTGAGGTAGGGCCTGCAAACCTTGGTGTGGGAAGGACGTGTTCCGTCCCTCGCTCAGACTGGGTCCCAGCTTCCACAATATTAACCCAGTGTGCCGTCAACGAGATGTAGCGGCCTTGCCCACAAGCACTTGTCCACGTGTCTGTGGTTAGGTGGACCTTGGGTGAAACAGCGTTGTTCAGGGCACGTGTGATGTTTTGTGACACGTGGTTATGCAACGCGGGGACGGCACACCGGGAGAAATAGTGGCGGCTGGGGACCGAGTAACGTGGGACAGCTGCCGCCATCAGGTCACGGAATGCTTCTGTCTCCACCAGCCTAAAAGGCAACATTTCCAGCGCAAGCAGTCGCGAAATGTTAGCATTTAGAACTGTGGCATGTGGGGTGTTGGCAGTGTATTTGCGCCTGCGTTCAAAGGTTTGCTGAATGGATAACTGAACGCTGCGCTGGGACAAGGACGTGCTTGATGATGGTGTTCTTTCTGCGTAGGCAACTGCAGGTGCAGGAGTGGAGGAGGCTTGTTCGCAGGCAGCATGGACAGGGGATTGGCTCGCATGCACAACCAGCGAAGACGTAGCAGTGACATCAGCAAGCACTGCTCCTCGACTCTGTTGTACTTCCCACAAAGTCGGGTGCTTGGCTGACATGTGCCTGATCATGCTGGTGGTGGTCAGGCTGCTAGTTTTGGTACCCCTGCTGATGCTGGCACGGCAGGTGTTGCAAATGGCCTTTTTTGAATCATCTGGATCCAACTTAAAAAACTGCCAGACTCGGGAAGACCTAACATTTGTACAGGCACCTTGTGTCGTCGTGTTGTTCCGGGGAACGGTTGCCTGACTTCTGCCTGGGGCCACCACCCTGCTTCTTACTGCCTGTTGTGATGCTACGCCTCCCTCCCCCTGTGCACTGCTGTCCTCGCTCTGCATATCCTCCTGCCAGGTTGGGTCAGTTACTGGATCATCCACCACGTCGTCTTCCTCTTCCGCACCCTGCTCCTCCTCCTGACTTCCTGACAATTGTGTCTCATCATCGTCCACCACTTGTTGAGACACGTTGCCAACTTCGTGAGAACGTGGCTGCTCAAATATTTGGCCATCTGTACAGACGATCTCCTCATGACCCACTTCAATATGAGCTGGCGAGAGGCCAGAATGTGTGAATGGAAACGTGAACAGCTCTTCCGAGTGTCCAAGTGTGGGATCATTAATGTCCGAGGAGGACGTGTACTCAGCCTGGTGGTAGGAAGGAGGATCAGGTTCAGAAATGTGCGGTGCAGTATCACGGCTACTGACACTTGACCGTGTGGAAGACAGAGTGTTTGTGGTGGTGCCAATCTGACTGGAAGCATTATCTGCTATCCAACTAACAACCTGTTGACACTGGTCTTGGTTCAAGAGCGGTGTACTGCTGCGGTCCCCAAGAATTTGGGACAGGACGTGCGAGCGACTAGATGTGGCCCTTTGTTGTGGCGAAATTAGAGCTTGCCCACGACCTCGGCCTCTGCCTGCACCACCATCACGTCCACTTCCTTGTTCCTTGCCAATGCCCTTGCGCATTTTGCAATGCTGTGCACTGCTGACGTGTATATTCACTACTTGTGCGTTATATCAAAGTTTGTGGAAATTGCACACAAGTGCACCTGTACGCTGCCACCAACAGGCACACACGTGCGGTTTTAAAAACCAAGCACGGACGCAATAAGAACCTAACAGGTTTTTTTGGGGAGCGACAATTACAGACAAGTCAGACACTATCTGGACTGTTTTACACTGTGTACACCAGCCCCAGATATGATGAAGGCTGGTATACGGTCACCACTACCCTGCCTGCCTGCCTGCCTGTATACTGGTACAATAGTCCTGACAAGGACTCTTCTGGTCACTAGCCTGTATTCAGACCTGGCTATACCCTGCCTGTATATAGCAACAATAGTCCTGAGAAGGACTCTGCTACTGTACTCCGACCTGGCTATACCCTGCCTGCCTGTATACAACTAGAATAGTCCTGAGAAGGACTTTTGGTCACACTGTTTGCAGCCCTGCAACTGAAAAAGCTATAAAGGGCCGCAAAGCTTTCCCTGAATCAGCGACACTCTCCCTGCACTGACTGTCTGGATAGCTGTGAGCAGAGCACAGTGCGCCGGCCGGTATAAAGGCTCGGTCACGCTGTGCAGGCCGGCCAATCACTGCAATTCCACAACTAACAGGGCTGTGGCATTGCAGTGGTCTGCCAGCCAATCCCTGCATGAGGGCTGGCTCTCAAAAGAGCGCCAACATGCAGAAATGAAGACCACGAGTACAGCACGAGTATCGCGAGATTACTCGGTCCCCGCCGAGCAGCCCGAGTACAGCGATACTCGTGCGAGTACCGAGTAGTTACAAGCATGCTCGCTCATCACTAGTAAATGGGGTTTTTTTGCACCTGATTATGTGTAGTCTCTTTTATTACATCCCTATGAAGGTCACTGATCACTTTTAGAGCACTGAAATTGCAAACATTAGATATTATAGGTATTTTTCTAGCCTGCGCCTGACAGTCACATTGTATGTGAACTCGTTAGAACTGATATTGTATGTGACGGAGGGTTAAGTACCACTGTCAATCCCTAACTATGGAATTTAAAGTGTGCAGTCAAAGAGCGCACCATTCCATGCACCCATCACCCCACCTTCCACTACTCCCCTAGTAATGATGATTACCCTAGTAATGATGATTACCCTAGTAGATGAGTGCTGATGGGTTGCCATTCATAAGGGAGCATGATTTTTTATTATTTACTGCTGACGATCTCAGGTTCAAGTTCCCAAAACTGACAAAAAAAAGTACATAAACGGTAAGAAATAATGTAAGATAAGAATGTTTTTAAAAAAACAGAAAACAAATTCACATCACCTTCCCTCTTCCCCACTAAAAGATTGACATATATTGTTTATATATACAAGGGTGGTCCAAAAGTAGGTGGACAGTATGTGTAATAGGGTTATCAAACATGGTGTAAAGTGAAACTTACTCAATTTCCCTTAGCAACCAATCAGATTCCACCTTTCATTCTTCACAGACTCTTTGGAAAATGAAAGGTGGAATCTGATTGGTTGCTAAGGGCAACTGAGTCAGTTTCACTTTACACCATGTTTGATAACCCAATTGCACATACTGTCCACCTACTTTTGTTTCACTCTGTTTTTATATATATATATATATATATATATATTTATTTTAATATGTTAACGGCCTAATGTGGACTGAAAAGTCATGATATTTGATTTGATTGCACTATTAAAGATATTCCTACTTTTAGATTACAAGGAGTGCTGGCACACTTCTTATTAGTAAAAAAATAAATGTCCAATCTCTAAAAATATACAGTGAATTATGCTGATCGGTAAATACCGCAGAGATTTTTTAAAAAATCGCAACTCCACTTATTTGATTACCACAGCACAGGGAAAAAAAAGGTATATATACCTACAGTGGGGATAATATATACAGTGGAACCTTGGATTACGAGCATAATTGGTTCTGGGAGTGCGCTCTTAAACCAAGCTACTCTTATATCAAAGCAAATTTGCCCATAGGAAATAATTGAAAAGCAGACAATGCGTTCCACAACCCCAAAATACTGTATTTATACAAACTCATTACAGTAATACAAAATAATGTGCTGTATTCATATACAAGTATTATAGTACACTAATACAAAGTACTGTAAAATGCAGTAAAAAAAACCATAAAACAAATTAAACTGCACATTAACGTACAATGGAATTGTTGGTGTGCTGGAGGTACACTAGAGAGAAAATATAGTGTATAAATATGGCAACCTTTATTCTAGTACAATACACAAAAAAACACACCCCAAATCTATTCTGCACAAAATAAGGTCAGAACTAAGCCAAATGTGGGGTAGGAATACTGCACAGGCAATTAGATTACAGTACAAGCAATGGGCTGTACTGGTTAGCAGAAAGAAAGTACAATACTGTATCCACAAATGCTAATTCATAGGCATGCTATATAGTATATACTGTACTGTACAATGGTGTACGGTATACAGTATACAGTACATATGTACAGACAGTTACCTCCAGAGCGGATCAGAGCACGGTGAAAGGATGGATCCGAAAGTGTGCACGGTATTTGGTCTTATTGCAAATCATTGCTCTTAAGCCAAGTTACAAATTTGTAAAAAGCTTTGCTTGTCGTGCAAAACACTCTCAAACCAAGTTACTCTTAATCCAAAGTTCCACTATATTTGATACAAAAAATGATAAATATTAAGGATCTACCACACTTTTAAGATGAAAGCTAACAAGGTTGCTAGTAATAATGGAGTACTTGCCTGTAGGAAAGCCTCTATCATTAACCCACCAAAGCCAGTTTCCTTTTAAATCGGTTAGGACACATTTTCCTACAGGCAAGTTCCCCATTATTGCTAGCAACCTTGTTAGCTTTCATCTTAGAAGCGCGGTAGAGGCTTAATATTTATAATCTTTGTATCTTCTTTTTGACAGGGATACAGAGCCCCTGCCTTCTACCTGCAGCTTTACAGTCAGATCAATAAAGATCTTTTTGTATTTCCCCCTGGTAGTTTTTTGTTTATAAGTATTCGATACACTGTCAATTTTGCAAGTATTCCCACCTAAAAGTACTGGAGAGGTCTGTAATGTTTAGCGTAGGTACACTTCAACTGTGACTGACAGAATCCCCCCCAAAATCCCGAAAATCACATTGTATGATTTGTAAATATTTAGAATTTTACTGCATGAAATAAGTATTTGATCACTACCAACCAGCAAGAATCGTGGCTCTCACAAACCTGTTATATTTGTTTAAGAAGCCCTCCCACTCTGCACTCATTACCTGCATTGATTGCACCTGTTTGAACTCGTTACCTGTCCACACACACAATCATACTCCAACCTCTCCACTATCTATGACCAAGAAGAACTGTCTAAGGACACCAGGGACAACATTGTAGACCTGCACAGGGCTGGGATGAGCTATGGGACAATAGGCAAACAGCTTGGTGAGAAGGCAACAACTGTTGGTGCAATTATTAGAAAATGGAAGAAACACAAAATGACTGTCAATCTTACTAGGTCTGGGGCTCCATGCAAGATCTCAGGCCATGGGGTAAGGATGATTCTGAAAAAGGTTAGGAATCAGCCCAGAACTATATGGGAGGACCTGGTCAATGACCTAAAGAAAGCTGAGGTCACAGTCTCAAAGATTACTGTTAGTAACACACTACACCATCATGGATTAAAATCCTGCAGAGCACGCAAGGTCTCCCTGCTCACGCCAGCACATGTCCAAGCTCATATGACCTTTCACCAATGACCATCTGGATGAGTCAGAGAAGGCATGGGAGAAGGTCATGTGGTCAGATTAGACCAAAATAGAACTTCTTGTTATCAACTCCACTTGTTGTGTTTGGAGGAAGTAGAAAGATGAGTACAACTCCAAGAACACGTCCCAACTATGAAGCATGGGGGTGGAAACATCATACTTTGGAGTGCTTTTCTGCAAAGGGGACAGGATGACTGTACCGTATTGACTGGAGGATGGATGGGATTATGTACGGTGAGATTTTGACCAACAACTTCCTTCCCTCAGTAAGATCATTGAAGATGGATCATGGCTAGTCTTCAAGCATGACAGCCAGGGTAACTAAGGAGTGGCTCCGTAAGAAGTATTTCAAGGTCCTGGAGTGGCCTGACCAGTCTCCAGACCTGAACCAGGGTCGGACTGGGGTGCCAGGAGCCTACCAGGAAAATTGACTATAGGGACCCACACTATAGCTACCATAAACAATTTTATTACTTGTTCAGTTTCGGCTTCTCGCACTAAAACATGTGCCTTTTAGCAAACTATACAGTGTGCAAAAGAGAACTGTATTGTGCACTGCACTATAGCAAAGGATTTCTTGTAGCATCTTATTTATTGTAGTTACAATCAGTAGCAATTTTTCTTACACATGGACATTCCTTGTCCTAGGTAAACCACCAAGTCCATCAGCCAAACAATATTCAAAGTGAAACAAAATGCTATCCAGCATTATCAAATGGAAAAGTTTACTAAAATGAATCCACCTATGCCCCCATCTATCCACCCATATAGGGTATTTCCCAATTGCCTTTGGAAATACCCTATGAGAGTCAATATGTTGTGGTGTGAAGCATTACCACTCCAATACTTGATTTGAACAGTCATTCTGTGGGGACAGAGGCCCTTTAAAAGCATCACTATGGTTTCCAAATTAGTTTTACATGGTGGATAAACCTTTTACTAGTCCTGTGTATTCTGGCAATACTGCTTTATAGGCAGATCAGATCATTTATATATATATATATATATATATATATATATATATATGCACCGTATTTTTCGCTTTATAAGACGCACTTTTGTTCCCCCAAATTTTGGGGGAAAGTAGGGGGTGCGTCTTATAATCCGAATATACGGGGGGGTGTATATATATATATATATATATATATATATATATATATATATACAGAGTCCAGGGGAGGTGGAAGCTGCTCTGGATCGGTGCTGAGGGCTGCTGGGGGGGCTGGTGGGGGCAGGTGAAGCTGCGGGCGGCAGCATTTGATCTCCTGCTCCCGCTCATATAATATGCACAGCCGCTGTCCATTACCCTGGTGCTGAAACCGCATCGCGGTGACGGGCTGGGACAGGGGCGCATATTATATGTGCCTGTGCTCCCTTTGATGGCACATGCCTCCCCCCTGTGTTAGCTATGGCCCCCATGCTGCTGCCCATAGTAAAATAATAAACTCTTTACTCACCTCCTCCTGCGTATCTGCCCGGTCTCCCTCCTGGTGCTGTGATCATGCACGCAGAGATATCTCTCTGCTGTCCCGATCACATGACCGCACCGAGAACCAGGAAGTAGGAAGTGCAGGAGACAGGAGCAGCTCAACCCCACGGAGGGAGACACGAGACAGGACAGTGCTGCAGAAGGTAAGGGAAGAGTTTATTTTACTAAAAGCAGAAACATGGGGGCGATATCTAACACAGGGTGCTGTGTGCCTGCCACAGTGGGTCTGTGTGCCAGCCACAGTGGGCCTGTGTGCCAGCCACAGTGGGCCTGTGTGCCAGTCACAGGGGGCCGTGTGCAGCATTAGTGGGACGTGTGCCAGCCACAGTGGGCCGTGTACGCCAGTCACAGGGGGTCGTGTGCAGCATTAGTGGGCTGTGTGCCAGCCACAGTGGGCCGTGTGCGCCAGTCACAAGGGGCCGTGTGCAGCATTAGTGGGCCGTGTGTCAGCCACAGTGGGCCATGTGCCAGCCACAGTGGGCTGTGTGCCAGCCACAGTGGGCTGTGTGCCAGCCACAGGGGGCCATGTGCAGCAATAGGGGGCCTGTTTGCCAGCCACAGTGGGCCTGTTTGCCAGCCACATTGGGCCATGTGCCATCCACAGGGGGCCATGTGCAGCAATAGGGGGCCTGTGTGCCAGCCACAGTGGGCCTGTGTGCCAGCCACAGTGGGCCTGTGTGCCAGTCACAGGGGGCCGTGTGCAGCATTAGTGGGCCGTGTGCCAGCCACAGTGGGCCATGTGCCAGCTACAGTGGGCCGTGTGCCAGCCACAGGGGGCCATGTGCAGCAATAGGGGGCCTATGTGCCAGCCACAGGGGGCCGTGTGCAGCATTAGTGGGCCGTGTGCCAGCCACAGTGGGCCTGTGTGCCAGCCACAGTGGGCCTGTGTGCCAGCCACAGGGGCCATGTGCCAGCCACAGAGGATGTGTGCCAGCCATAGGGGACATGTGGCATCACTGGGGGACGTGTTCAATATAAGGTGGCCATATCCAGATTAAGGGGGCTAATTTTAGGATGAGGGGGCTATGAGGGACATATACCCTATATTATTTGTTAGATGGACACTGGCATTATAAGACGGACCCCATTTATTAAAAAATTCTCTATTCCTTCACCAAATTTGGGGGTGTGTCTTATAATCAGGTGCGTCTTATAAAGCGAAAAATACGGTATATATATCCTGTGCTACCATCACATATAGAGGCCCCCCTGAAGAGTAAGTACATTTAGCCTAAGATAATAATACTGACACTGGGGGTACAGAATAAGGACACGGACACTGGGGGTACAGAAAAATGAAACTAACATTGGGGGTACAGGGTAATGACACCGACACTCGAGGTACAGGATAATGACACTGACACTGGGAGTACAGGATAATGACACTGACACTGGGGGTACAGGATACTGACACTAGGGTTACAGGATAATGACACTGGGGTACAGGATAATGACACTGGGGGTACAGGATAATGACACTGACACTGGGGGTACAGGACACTGACACTGGGGGTACAGGATAATGACACTGACACTTGGGGGTACAAGATAATGACACTGACACTTCGGGTACAGGATAATGACACTGTACCTGGGAAATGAGTACTAAATTTTAAATTACATTAAATTATAAAATGTTTGGTTTTACGAAATGGGAACCTTGGAATAGTTTTTTTTGTATCCGGCAACCCTTTTAAATAAAGTGTCAGCAAATATGTAACAGAACATGGTATGCTATTTTATAGAATTCATCTATCACATGTTGCAGTCATCCATACTGTGTAACATTCCTTTATTTCAGGTTTATTTAGAGTTTAGACCAAACAATGGTTAAAAAAAATCCTTCACTACGCCTACTGTTACGTTTCGCCCCCATCAACAGTCACACATGCTAGCCTCAGTCAAGTTCAAATACAGTTAGGTCCAGAAATATTTGGACAGTGACACAAGTTTTGTTATTTTAGCTGTTTACAAAAACATGTTCAGAAATACAATTATATATATTATATGGGCTGAAAGTGCACACTCCCAGCTGCAATATGAGAGTTTTCACATCCAAATCGGAGAAAGGGTTTAGGAATCATAGCTCTGTAATGCATAGCCTCCTCTTTTTCAAGGGACCAAAAGTAATTGGACAAGGGACTCTAGGGGCTGCAATTAACTCTGAAGGCGTCTCCCTCGTTAACCTGTAATCAATGAAGTAGTTAAAAGGTCTGGGGTTGATTACAGGTGTGTGGTTTTGCATTTGGAAGCTGTTGCTGTGACCAGACAACATGTGATCTAAGGAACTCTCAATTGAGGTGAAGCAGAACATCCTGAAGCTGAAAAAAAAGAATAAATCCATCAGAGAGATAGCAGACATGCTTGGAGTAGCAAAATCAACAGTCATGTACATTCTGAGAAAAAAGGAATTGACTGGTGAGCTTGGGAACTCAAAAAGGCCTGGGCGTCCACGGATGACAACAGTGGTGGATGATCGCCGCATACTTTCTTTGGTGAAGAAGAACCCGTTCACAACATCAACTGAAGTCCAGAACACTCTCAGTGAAGTAGGTGTATCTGTCTCTAAGTCAACAGTAAAGAGAAGACTCCATGAAAGTAAATACAAAGGGTTCACATCTAGATGCAAACCATTCATCAATTCCAAAAATAGACAGGCCAGAGTTAAATTTGCTGAAAAACACCTCATGAAGCCAGCTCAGTTCTGGAAAAGTATTCTATGGACAGATGAGACCAAGATCAACCTGTACCAGAATGATGGGAAGAAAAAAGTTTGGAGAAGAAAGGGAACAGCACATGATCCAAGGCACACCACATCCTCTGTAAAACATGGTGGAGGCAACGTGATGGTGTGGGCATGCATGGCTTTCAATGGCACTGGGTCACTTGTGTTTATTGATGACATAACAGCAGACAAGAGTAGCCGGATGAATTCTGAAGTGTACCGGGATATACTTTCAGCCCAGATTCAGCCAAATGCCGCGAAGTTGATCGGACAGCGCTTCATAGTACAGATGGACAATGACCCCAAGCATACAGCCAAAGCTACCCAGGAGTTCATGAGTGCAAAAAAGTGGAACATTCTGCAATGGCCAAGTCAATCACCAGATCTTAACCCAATTGAGCATGCATTTCACTTGCTCAAATCCAGACTTAAGACGGAAAGACCCACAAACAAGCAAGACCTGAAGGCTGCAGCTGTAAAGGCCTGGCAAAGCATTAAGAAGGAGGAAACCCAGCGTTTGGTGATGTCCATGGGTTCCAGACTTAAGGCAGTGATTGCCTCCAAAGGATTTGCAACAAAATATTGAAAATAAAAATATTTTGTTTGGGTTTGGTTTATTTGTCCAATTACTTTTGACCTCCTAAAATGTGGAGTGTTTGTAAAGAAATGTGTACAATTCCTACAATTTCTATCAGATATTTTTGTTCAAACCTTCAAATTAAACGTTACAATCTGCACTTGAATTCTGTTGTAGAGATTTCATTTCAAATCCAATGTGGTGTCATGCAGAGCCCAACTCGCGAAAATTGTGTCACTGTCCAAATATTTCTGGACCTAACTGTACATGGGCAAACATTTTCCATTTTGAACTGGAGACATGAAAACAAATATATTATTTACTATATATTAGTTTTTAGTATATGTAATTTAAGTAATTTTTTTTACTAATTGTGCAAATGAAGGAGGTGCTGGTTAAGGATATTAATATACTTAATCCTCTCAGTTGGACCCAAATTTCGTTTTTTTGCTTTTTACTCGCTTTTCTCTAAATTCCATAACTTTTCCTGTTGACAAAGCTGTATGAAGGTTTGTTATTGGAGGACATGTTGTAGTTTTGAATTGCATCTTTCGTTTTTCCATATAATGTAATGACAATGTAATACTGTGTATTTTCCCTGCTGGGACTGACACTCTTCTAAGAAAAAGCAGGTGGTAGACCCGCAAAACGGTCATTGAGGTGAGGGCACCTCTCACTACAGAGCTGTGTGGCCCAGATACTAGTTTTAGGTAAGAGTCTGGTATAGTTAAGTGCATATAAATTGACACTGATCTATATACTATATTGCACCTGCACTTTATGCACTTACTCACTTTATCCTGCCTGTATCTGTTTACTACTAGAGTTGAGCGCGGTTCGTGGTTCGTGGTTCTCCAGTTCGCGGTTCGAGTGATTTTGGGGGGTGTTCTAGATAGAACTAGAACTCGAGCTTTTTGTTAAAAGTTCGGCAGCTCGAGTTACGTTCGAGAACGGTTCTATCAGCAAAAAGCCTAGTTAATTACTAGCTAGATTTTCACTGTAATAGTGTGAGTCACTCTGTGATTCACACTATTATCAAATTTCAGCGTATAGTGTGCGGGGGCTGCGCGTTTAGATCACTGCTGCTGGGATAATGGCGATTGCCTTTTTTTCTTTTTTTTTTTTCTTCCTTCCCTAAGCGCTTGTGTAGTGGGGCGGGCCAGCATGTCAGCCAATCCCAGACACACACACACGGCTAAGTGGACTTTTTGCCAGACAAGCAAGGGCATGTGTCATAGGCTGTCCATGTCACATGTCCTTGCATTATAAAAACGGACATTTTCCCTCAGTACGCCATTATCTGCCTTCTGCGTCTGGGTGTCAGTCACCGCTCACGCAGCTCCTGTCGCCGGTCCAGCTGTGTACGCTATACACACAGCGCTCTACTGATTAGGGACAGAAGTTTATTTCAGCCCTTGTCAGGGCTAATTACATCTGGCTCAGAGCCATTGGTGACAGTCAGGTCCGTGGAAACGCTGTATATAGCTTCAGATAACAGAGTCTGTGTAGCTAAGCTCAGGGAATTCGTTGCTGAATTTCACCATTAGGAGGGATAGAAAGTGAGGCTTCCTTTTCTCTACACTGACCCACAACCCGGCCACTGTACCCTCCTGCACATTTTTGCAAAGCCATTTTAATTTAAAAGAGTGCTGCCAGTTAGTGCCAACCAAAGCGTGGCTGCTGTACTCCATTATTGTGCTACTTGTGCCAAGCAAGTCCCACCACCCCTGCATTCTCCCCTCCTGCACATTTTTGCAAAGCCATTTTAATTGAGAAGAGTGCTGCCAGTTAGTGGCATCCAAAAAGTGGCTGTTGGACTCCATTAGTGTCCCACTGGTGCCAAGCAATTTCCAGCACCTCTGCACTGCACCCTCCTGCTCATTTTTACTAAGCTATTATAATAGCAAATACTGAGGAAACTTAGTGGCATCCAAAAAGTGGCTGTTGGACTCCATTAGTGTCCCACTGGTGCCAAGCAATTTCCAGCACCTCTGCACTGCACCCTCCTGCTCATTTTTACTAAGCTATTATAATAGCAAATACTGAGGAAACTTAGTGGCATCCAAAAAGTGGCTGTTGGACTCCATTAGTGTCCCACTGGTGCCAAGCAATTTCCAGCACCTCTGCATTACACCCTCCTGCTCATTTTTACTAAGCTATTATAATAGCAAACACTGAGGAACCTTAGTGGCATCCAAAAAATGGCTGTTGGACTCCATTAGTGTCCCAGTGGTGCCAAGCAATTTCCAGCACCTCTGCATTGCACCCTCCTGCTCATTTTTACTAAGCTATTATAATAGCAAACACTAAGGAAACTTAGTGGCATCCAAAAAGTGGCTGTTGGACTCCATTAGTGTCCCACTGGTGCCAAGCAATTTCCAGCACCTCTGCATTACACCCTCCTGCTCATTTTTACGAAGCTATTATAATAGTAAACACTGAGGAAACTTAGTGGCATCCAAAAAGTGGCTGTTGGACTCCATTAGTGTCCCACTGGTGCCAAGCAATTTCCAGCACCTCTGAATTACACCCTCCTGCTCATTTTTACTAAGCTATTATAATAGTAAACACTAAGGAAACTTAGTGGCATCCAAAAAGTGGCTCTTGGACTTTATTAGTGTCCCACTGGTGCTAAGCAATTTCCTGCATCTCTGCATTGCACCCTCCTGCTCATTTTTACTAAGCTATTATAATAGCAAACACTGGTGCCAGTTTAAGGGCCATAGTTGCATTGTCAGGGATAGTCAGTGTTGGTTCTTCAGCTGTCAATAAAGCTAGAACACCTCTGCAATCTACACCACCTCTCAATTTTTACTACCACATTTTAAGTGGCCAATCTTGTCGCTATCAAAATGAGTGGCAAAATGACAGATGCTGGTGGAAAGGGGAACAGGCATGTTGGAAAAGGAAAAAAGTTTTTGTCCATGGGGAAGGTGGCAAAGCTACATTAACATCTGCTGAAGATAGGCCATCTTCCAGCAAAAGTAAGATGTCTACTACTTTCCGTGGACAATCCGATGTGCTTCCTTTTTTACGGCCTCGAAAAACTGTAAGGAAGGTAGATGATGCACAAAAAAAGCACATGCTTGAATGGATCTCAAGTGCTCCAACAAGTGCCCTCTCCTCCACCTCAACTACCGCATCCAAAAAAAACCAGTCCTCTGAGTTGTCATCCCAATCACACTTGCTTTCTCCCAGCTCTCAAGTCTCCATCCGCCCTGCACAGTATGGTGGAACAGAGATGGCTGAGTCTGCCGAGCTGTTCAGTCACATTATAGACTTGGAATCAGAGGTATGCTCCCAAGCTACAGTGAGTACAGACCAAGAAATGGTCTGCTGTGATGCCCAGAACCTTTGTGACTCAGATTCAGGCCGTGATGACCATGTTTCTGAGCATAATGTTGACCCTTATTCACAAACTGTAACACTTGTTCTTAGAGACAACGAGGAACATACTGATGACGATGAGACGCAGATACCAGATTGGGATGACAACTTAAATATTCGGTCAGGGCAGGAAGAGGCTAGGTCTGAGGGTGAGAGGAGTGCAAACACAACGCTTGATGAGGAAGTTCTAGATCCCACCTACTGTCAACCCACATTCAGACACTCGAGGAGGTCAACAGAGGTGGTAGAGGAGGATGCTACTGACGACGAAGTTACCTTGCGCCTTCCTGGACAGAGTCGGAGTACCAATAGCACGTCTACAACTGCATCCTCACCAACCGCTCTGCCTCTGAGCACTAGTCGGGGTGACTTAGCAGGTCGCATGTCCTCTAAGCCTTGCCTAGCCTGGTCCTTTTTTGACCTTGCAAAGGATCGCCCAAATCATGTGATCTGTAAAATTTGTTGGGAATATGTTAGTAGAGGCAAAAACCTCAGCAGTTTGACAACTTCTTCCATGAATCGTCACATGAATAAATATCATATGTCCCAGTGGGAAGCTCACCGTGCTGCAATGCAGCCTAGTGGAGTGGACCATCCACCGCCTGCCCCTTCCAGTGCATCCGCGTGCTCTTCATCTTCTAGGACTGTGGGGACAGCTGTCACACCTGGTTTTCCATGCACACCTTCCATCACTGTAACCGCAAAAGGCAGTTTACTTGGTAGATCATCAGTTGGTTTTGAAGGGGAAACAAGTGCGTGTGTACAGCTCTCTCAGACATCGATAGCACCAACGTTGGATGAAGGCAACATCATGTCTACGCCTGCACTTTCCTCACAAACCTGCATTTTTCCAGGGACACCCTACTTACCACTGTCTACACACAGCAGCCAGATCTCTGTCCCTCAGATGTGGACAAATAAAAGGCCATTTCCTGCGACCCATGACAAAGCTAAGAGGTTGACTTTATCCCTCTGTAAGCTCTTGGCTACCGAAATGTTGCCTTTCCGCCTAGTGGACACACAGGATTTTCGAGACCTTATGTCTGTCGCTGTGCCCCAGTACCAGATGCCCAGTCGCCACTACTTCTCTAAGAAACGTGTGCCTGCGCTACACCAGCATGTCGCACACAACATCACCGCTTCCTTGAGAAACTCTGTGTGTGAGCGGGTGCATTTCACCACCGATACTTGGACCAGTAAGCATGGACAGGGATGTTACATGTTGCTGACTGGGCACTGGGTAACTATGGTGATCGATGGTGAAGGGTCTGCTGCACAAGTCTTCCCGTCCCCACGACTTGTGTGTCAATCCTCTGTCTGTCCAAGTTCCTCCACTGCTTCTGCCTCCTCAACCTCATCTGGGTCCTCCACCTCCGCCCCAAGCCTGCCTGGTCAGGCTACCAGCGTTTTAACTGCGCAGAAGGAATCACGCACCCCTCATTACTTCGCTGGCAGCAGAGCACAATGACATCAGGCGGTCTTTATCTTGAAATGTCTTGGAACTAAGAGTCACACAGCGGCTGAGTTGTGGGCAGCTCTGGAGACTGAGTTTGGTAAATGGTTGTCTCCACTCAACCTGCAGCCTGGTAAGGCCGTGTGCGACAATGCTGCAAACCTAGGTGCGGCCCTTAGCGTGGGCAAGGTGACACACGTGCCTTGTATGGCTCACGTGTTGAACCTTGTTGTCCAGCAATTTTTAACACACTATCCCAGCCTAGATGGCCTTCTGAACAGGGCACGAAAACTGTCTGCTCACTTCTGCCATTCAACCGCCGCAGCTGAGCGACTTGCATCGCTCCAGAAGTCTTTCGGCCTGCCGATTCATCGCCTGAAATGCGATGTGCCGACACGCTGGAATTCGACTCTCCACATGTTACAGCGACTGTGGCAGCACCGCCGAGCACTGGTGCAATACGTCATGACGTATAGCCTGGGCCAACGAGATGCAGAGGTTGGGCAGATCACCCTCATGGAGTGGTCTCAGATCAAGGACCTATGCACCCTTTTGCACAGTTTCGACATGGCGACGAATATGTTTAGCGCTGACAATGCCATTATCATCATGACAATTCCAGTCATTTACATGCTGGAGCACACGCTAAACACTATTCAGAGTCAGGGGGTGGGACAACAGGAAGGGGAGGAAGTACAGGAGGATTCATATGCGCAAGGGACAACAACATCACCAAGGTCCAGACGTTCATCATCACCAAGGCGGCAGGCATGGGACAAGGATCAACAAGGGCGCATGGTAGCAGGCAAAATGTTGAGGAAGGTGCAGGAGAATATGAAGAAATGGAGGACGAACTGTCCATGGACATGGAAGACTCAGCGGATGAGGGAGACCTTGATCAAATTTCAGTGGAAAGAGGTTGGGGGGAGATGTCAGATGAAGAAAGAACGGTTAGCACCTCTATGCCACAAACACAGCGTGGACTTGGTCCGCATGGCTGCGCAAGACACATGAGCGCCTTCTTGCTGCACTACCTCCAACATGACCCTCGTATTGTCAAAATTAGAACTGATGATGACTACTGGCTTGCCACACAATTAGATCCCCGGTACAAGTCCAAATTTTGTGACATAATTCCAGCCATAGAAAGGGACATACGTATGCAGGAGTATCAGCAGAAGCTGTTACTCGATCTTAGCTCGGCTTTTCCACCAAACAACCGTGGTGCACGGAGTGAATCTCCCAGTTGTAACTTGACAAACATAGGACGGTCTCGTCATCAACAGTCTAACCGTATCAGCAGCACCGTATCTGCTGCTGGTAACAGCAATTTTATTGAATCGTTTCATAATTTTTTTAGACCATCCTTTGCAAGGCCAGCAGAGACAAGAAGTCAGACACAGTCGACGGCTGGAGAGGATGATACGGGAGTATCTCCAAATCAACATTGATGCCATGACTTTGCAAATGGAGCCTTGCTCATTTTGGGCTTCAAATCTTGAAAAATGGCCAGAGCCCTCCACTTACGCCTTGGAGATCTTCTCGTGTCCACCTGCCAGCGTTGTCTCAGAACGTGTCTTCAGTGCTGGTGGGTGTGTGCTGACAGATAAGCGCACGCGTCTGTCCAGTGACAATGTGGACAGACTAACGTTCATCAAAATGAACAAGTCATGGATCCGCAAGGAATTTACTACCCTTGTGTCATCCTGGGGAGAGTAAATGCTTGTGGATTTTGAATGTGCTTGATGCAAATCTACCTGTGAAGTGTACAACTGGAGCACAAGTGCTGCCACTGAAGGAGTGTCTGTGTGGCCCAATTTTTGGAAAAAAGGGAGACTCTGCTTGGAGTAACCCTTGCTGTGTTTTTAAAAAGGAGCCAAGATGAACAAGTCATGGTTCAGCAAAGACTTTGCTACCTACCCCGGTGTCATCCTGGGGACAGTTAAGGAAGGCGGATTTTTGAATGTGCTTGATGCAAATCTACCTGTGAAGTGTACAACTGGGGCACAAGTGCTGCCACTGAAGGGGTGTCTGTGTGGCCCAATTGTTGGAAAAAAGGGAGACTCCGCTTGGAGTCACCTTGCGGTGTTTTACATGATTTTAGAAGGGCATGCCATGCCTATATCTGTTTCTCGTCCTCTTTTTCCTCGTAACGCTGTTTTGTTTTAGCATGAGAATTTGTTCTTGTCACTTTCCCATGTGTTTGTGTTGTCTTTTGAGTTGTTTGTCACCTTTTAGACACCTTTTGAGGGTGTTTTCTAGGTGTTTTTATTTGTTTGAGATTGCCTCCCATTGTTTCCTATGGGGTTCGAGTGGTTCGCCGAACTGGTTCGCCGAACCGAACTCGAACGCGAACTCCGTTCGGCGAACCAAGCTCGAGCCGAACTGCGACCGGTTTGCTCATCTCTATTTACTACTAGACCTTATGTGCATGAGTATTATAATTCTGGTGCTTACTGGTGCTGCACTTTATCACCATTCTGGCATTTTTTGCACAGTTGTACTTTTTTTTAATCTGTTTTGATAAAGTTGTATTTTGTGGCACATTTATACTCCTTTCTTTTTGTGTGTGATATATGTCGCGGGCGGAGGAGGGGACGCTGCGGTCTCCCACTGCTCTGGTCCGACTGCTACTGCTGCTGCTCGGTGGTGGCTCGAGTGGAGGGCCGGATCCCGGGGACTCAAGCGGCGTTCCTCGTCCGTGAGTGAAAAGGGTGGGGATTGATTGTGGGGATTGGATATATTGTCCGTGACGCCACCCACGGTTGTGGTGATATTGGTGATATCACCGCTGCTCTGGACGGGGATCCCGGGAGCGATGACAGGGAGCAGCCTGGATGTTAGTTCTCCCCTCCGTGGGTAGGAGGTTGGTTGTCCCGGGGCCCGGTGATAGGGTAGGGATGGATGGCAGGCAGGTTGCGGGGCCTGGTGAGGTGCAGGGTCGCAGGGGCAGCGCTGTGCCGCACGGCACGGTGGTACTCACTCAGCCAATGATGAAGACACAGTTCTCGGTAAAACACTCGGCTGGATGGACGGGTCCCACAGACGGCTGCGGTGGTTTCTGCTCCCGGCAGGTTGATGGTGACTGCCTTTTCCTGCACCTGTGTAGTGTTTGGTTCCAATGGGTTCCCACCGGTAACCCGCTCCCCAGCTTGGATATGGGCTGGAGGAGCCCCTTTTGCCCGCAGGCTCTGGCCCTGGGAACGGTAGCCTTGGCGGTGGCGGTGTTTCCCTCTCATGGTTGGACGGTTGCCTTCTGACGGGACTTGGCTGCTGGGAAACCCAGGAGGTTCCCTTCGCTAACGGATTTGGCAAATTTACGGCGACTCCTAGCCTTGCCGGGGTCCGTAAGCCCCTGCCAGATGGTGCTGACTTCTCTTTGTGTACCGGTCCGGTACCGCCGGGCCACCGCCTGTTACGGTTGCTGCGAGCACTGGAGACTATGTCCAGATTTCTTGCTACTGCACATGTGCGAGCGCTGGAGACTAAGTCCAGATTTCTTGCTACTGCACATGTGCGAGCGCTGGAGACTAAGTCCAGATTTCTTGCTACTGCACATGTGCGAGCGCCGGAGACTAAGTCCTATATTGGAGCCATTGCACATGTGCGGGTGACATCATCGCTGACACGAGGTCACATGTCTCTGACACCTTCTATGCCGATTGGTCGCTGGTCATGTGCTTGTGATGCCTTGCTCGGTGATAGGCCAGCATGACGTCACTCCTGTCGTTCTGGCAGCGGATTGGCTCTGGTGTCCTCCATCTTGGATGAGGCACAGAGTCTATATAAGACCCTGACACATGCCGCATGGCGCTCAGTCCTCTTGGTTCATGCATAAGAGTAGACGCTCTGTGCGCGTTCCTCTAGGCATTCCTCTGTCTATGCTAGGTGAGCGCTACCGGCAGGGTAGCGTTCTTATACCTTACAGCTTCGGCTGCTGTCCGTATCCTTACCTCTTAGGGGAGCGGACATAGGCAGGTGCCTGAGGCACATGGTCTGGCTGGGCCTTGTGGTTCGACTCGTAGGTGGACGTTGCCGCTAGGGTAACGTTCCTTATACTGCGTCTGGCAGTTGTTCGTATCCTCGCACAGTAGGGGAGCGAACAGAGGTAGGAGCTTTGTGCGGCTTACGCTGCTGTTCGTCTCTTTTGCACCACTAGAAGAGCGGACCTAGGCAGGTGCCATATCTAGTGGTTCGTGTCCTCGCACACTAGTGGAGCGAACGCAGGTAGGAGCTTTGTGCGGCTTACGCTGCTGTTCGTCTCTTTTGCACCACTAGAAGAGCGGACCTAGGTAGGTGCCATTTCGCACACATTGCCTTTGTCTCTGTGATTATTAACAGAGATCATTCCACACACCCTCCAAGTAAGGGAGGAATTGCTTTACTTTCTTATTATATCCTTCTGTGAGTTAACAGAGGTATTGCACTCTGCCATAGTCTGCAGCAGAGTCTTTGCACGGTGGACCCTGACTGTCTGATACTCATTTAGGTTATTATCAGACAGCCACCCGTAACACCGCCCGTCCACGGTCCTTGCGGTAAACTCCAATCGGCCACTCCTGCAGACGGTCACCACCGTCTGCCAACCTTGCTGATCCGTCCGGGCCACACACCCGGACCCACTTCTGTCTGCTCCACTACCACTTTCCTTCCTTCCACTTTCTCCTCCACAACTAAACTGTTTACTTTTCCCGCCTCCAGGACTGTGAACTCCTCGGTGGGTGGGGCCAACCGCCTGGCCCACCCCCTGGTGTGGACATCAGCCCCTGGAGGATGGCAACAAGGGTTTTGTGTTTGACTTTGGTGTGCCTGACCGGGAGTGTGGGGTGTGTGGGTGTTGTTCTCTGTGGCCCCTGGCTTGTCCAGGGCGCCACATATATATCTATTTTTTCCATGTATGAGAAGAGCAGACTTTTTTTTTTAATCAGACTTTGCAAACATTGTGGTCCAAGGGTCATCAGTTTTTCTCCTAACAAAATTGCTCCACCTTCTCCTTTCTGTCAGTTTGTGCAAATCAGATGTCATCTAAGTGCAGTTTGATTTTTGCAAGGACTCATTGACTTAAGGGTACTTTACACGCTGCGACATCGCTAGCGATCTCGTTAGCGATGTGACACGCCAGATCGCAGGTGTGATTTGCCGAGATCGCACATGTGACCGGCTCTACAAAACGACCTATGTGCGATCTCGGCAAATCTTATCTGCGATCTAGCGTGTCACATCGCTAATGAGATCGCTAGCGATGTCGCAGCGTGTAAAGTACCCTTTACACTGGCAATTTTGATCCAACAATAAGGAAAATACAAACCACTCTGTATAGCGTAAAACACTGCAATCCCAATAATATACATTTACGTGTTTGGATGTAAAGTGAAAAAATGCGGAAAAGTGCACAGGGAATGAATACTTTTTCAAGGCACTGTACGTGTCTTTGTGCACTGTATCTCATACAGGAATTAATATACAGTACAGCCCTGCGGATTGTATTACAAATGACGGGATTAGATACACTTTTCTGCAGATTGTATCACACATGGTAGGATTACATACATGGCCCAAAGGACTGTATGCTACATGATAGGATTTGATACACAGTGGTGAGTACACGTCACTGGACAAAATCACCACTAGAGCTCTAATGCCCCGGACCTATGCTCCTCATTCTGCAGTAACTACTGTGATATAAACACTGCAATGACATGGCAGCTCCACTTAGATCACAGTAATTACAGGAGACAGGGACATTGTAGCTCAACGCATAGTGTTGGGCGGGCTACAATACAGTGGTGGTGGGTTCTATCTACAGCTGTAAACTGAGCACCCCAGTGGGCATGCCTAGTTCCCACGACAGAGGGGTTAGGGTCAATGACCGACTGCTGTCTCCTATGGCCTGAGGTTGCAACATTTGCTGTGCATTTGCAGCCCTCAGTGGCTAAGTTGAAAAGTTATTATAAAAAGCACTATTTAATTTTGTACACTTATTAATTAACTTTTTAACATAAATTCAATGTTAAAAAAAAAAAAAAAAAAGAGACACATTGCCTTTAAAGTAAACTTTTAGTGATGTCGCTGTGCAATAAAAGACCTGGGTGCTAAAATAACTACAGCTGAAACCACAAGTTTACATACACTGTCTAAAAAGACACATATGCAAGTTTTTCTCACTATCTGACATGAAATTAGAATAAACCTTTCCCTTTTTAGGTCAATTAGTTTGAGCTAAAAACTTTTTATATTTGCCAAATGTCAGAATAATGAGAGAGAGAGAGAGAATGTTTTAAGGCATTTTTATTACTTTCTGCAAAGTCAAAAGTTTACATACACTAAGAGTACTATGCCTTTAAATGATATGGGACAGACCATATGATATCATGTCTTTGGAAGCCTCTAATAGGTTTATTGGCAACAGCCAATAGGGGACCCAACTTGTATGAAGACATTTTCAGGCGGACGTATCTAGAAGAGAGCCATACCTTGTCTGGAAGGAGGGAGCATCTAGGTGTCCAGAGCAGACTTGGTCTCTGTACAGATGTCGGAGAAGCACTTCACGAGGAAATCGGCTGCTGGATTGCCAGAGGAACACACCACAGGACACAGAATTTTGGTTTGCTGCCCATAAACCACTTTGAATGGAGACTTGGCTGAGGACTCACTCATATGATTGATGTAGGAGAACTCTGCCCAAGGGAGAAGCTTGACCCAGTCGCTGTAGTGCTTATTTACTAAATGGCAAAGGTAGTTTGTCAGGACCTGGTTAACATGTTCTACGTGGCTATTTTACTGTGGATGATAGGCCGATGAAAAGTCCAAAGCGACATCCAGCATCTTGCAGACAGCTCTCCAGAACCACGCCATGAACTGGACCGCTCTATCAGACAAGATGTTGAAGGGCAAACCGTGTAGCCGGAAGATATGCTGGATGAACTGCTCAGTGAGAACCGGAGTGGACGGTAACCCGGCAAGTGATGTAAAGTGGGCCATTTTGGAAAACTTCTCCACCAAGACCCAGATGATGGTGCACCCAGGGGACCTTGGCAGGTCCATGATGAAGCCCATACGATATGTTGCCATGAAACAGATGGCACCAGTAAAGGAAGCAGAGGACCCGAAGGAAGTGTCTTCTGAGTCTTATTCCGGGCACAGAAGGAACAGGATGAGACGAACTCCAGAATGTCCTGATGTAGTTTAGGCCACCAGTAATGCCGAGAGATCAGGTCCAGAGACTTCCTCTGACTGACATGACTCTCCAGTCTGGAGGAGTGTCCCCACCGGAGGACTCGTTCTCTATCTGACTCTGTGACAAACGTCTTACCGGGGAGTTATTGGTGCACATCAACTGGGGCCACCATCAGCTTGGAGGGCTCTATGATGTGCTGAGCTTCTTCCTCCTGGTCCATCAACTGAAGTGTCTGAGACAGGACTTTGGCCTTGACATTTTTCTCAGCAGGACGGAAGTGCAGGACAAAGTTGAAGCAAGCAAAGAACAGCGACCAATTGGCCCATCGCGGGTTCAACCTCTGAGCTGACTGGAGATAGCACAAGTTCTTGTAGTTGGCGTAGATGATGACACGATGCACTGACCCCTCCAGTAGATATCGCCACTCCTCCAGGGCTAACTTAATAGCCAGCAACTCTTGGTCACCAATTGTGTAGTTACGCTCTGCTGTAGAGAAAGCCCTGGAAAAGAAACAACAGGTTATTGTCTTACCCTCAGCTGTCTTTTCAGTAAGAACTGCACTGGCATCGGAGCAAGAGGCATCCACTTCCACGACAAATTGCTTGCTGGTGTCGGGTCTGTGCAGTGCTGGAGCAGAAGCAAAGGACTATTTGAGCGACAGGAAAGAGTCTTCTGTCTCTGAGGTCCATCTCTTCGAGTTCTCCCCTTTGCAGGTCAGAGCTGAGATGGGGCGAGTCAGACATGAGAAATGTGGGGCGAATTGACTGTAATAAAAAGCAAATCCCACGAACCGTTGGCTAGCCTTCAGCCCATCCGGACAGGCCACTTCAGTATGGTCTACACCTTGTCCGAGTCCATCTTCAGGCCAATATCAGAGACTATGTAGCCTAACTAAGACGAAGTTTGCTCAAACAGGCACTTCTCAAGTTTGGCATAGAGGCATTTCTCCCGCAACCTCTGAAGACCCAGCTGAACATGCCTTTGGTGAGTTGACAGCTCTGGAGACAAGATGAGGGTGTCACCCAGGTACACTACTACACAAGTGTAGAGAAGGTCTTGGCATACATCGTTCACGAATTCCTGCAAGACGATGGGGACATTACTAAGCCCGAAGGGCATCACCCGACATTTGTAATGTCCATCACGAGTGTTGAAAGCCGTCTTCCATTTGTCACCTGACCGGATCCGGACCAGACTATACGCTCCCCAGAGATCGAGCTTAGATTAGATCTTGGAACCTCGAAGACAGTCAAACAGTTCAGGAATAAGAGGAAGCAGGTATTTATTTTTTACTGTAATCTTATTCAACCCTCAGTAGTCAATACAAGGTCAAAGAGACACGTTGTTTTTTTTTTCCAAAGAAGAAGCCTGCTCCGGCGGGAGAAGAGAACTTTTGGATGAAGCCTCTGGCCAGCTTCTCCTTTACATATTCGGACATGGCTTGCGTCTCTTCCTGCGACAGGGGGTAGATTTGCCCATGAGGAGGAGTCAACCCAGGGAGAAGATCGATGGGGCAGCAACGTCTCAGCCTCCTTCTTATCAAATACGTTGGTGGAAATCCAGTAGGCGGATGGCAGACCCAGAAGATTAGCTGGCACGGCTGGCGGGTGAGTGGGATGCACCAGGATCAGACACTCAGACACTTATCATGGCAAAGCACTCCCCATCGGAATATATCTCCTGAGTCCCAGCCTAATACCGGCTTGTGCAACCGAAGCCATGGTAACCCCAGCAGCAGGGTATGAGCCATCCTAGGAAGCACGAAGGCAATCTGCTCAGAGTTGCATCTCCAGGATCTTCTCACATCTCCCGGAGCTTGGTGATGAACCGGATGGACTCAGGAAGAGGCTTCTCATCCAAGGAGGAGATTGGTATGGGATTGGCAAAGAACCGGACAAGAATCTAATGATCCTCCACGGACTTCTGGATAAAGTTCCCGACAGAGCCAGAGTCCAAAAACGCATGCTCCATAAATTGGGTGAAACCACTGGACATGGAGAAAAGAAGAGGACTTGGCGTGACCTAAGGTGGCCTCTCCGATGGACCTTAGGTTTGACAGTTTCCCAGCTTCGGTGGATATGTGAGAGGGTGAGAGTGTATTAATGACCTTTATCCACTGTGAAATGCTGCAAAATGCTTATTTACTGTTCATTGTATGCATTGTAACTGACCAGCCACAAGAGGCTGCCTTTTTGCATCTGCATTTGACTGTTTGGTTACTATAGCAACATCTCAACAGACTTCTGCTGTGGACTTGGAGAGCTGATGAGGTTGTGTATATGAGCTGAAGGGAGAGCGATGAGTCTGGACTCTGCGACACGGTCCACCTCCATAGGCTCATGCGGGGTAGTGTTCCTTGTGGGATGAGGCAACATGGGATGCTGGAAGGTGGGTGCCAGACGTGAGGTTCTCCTCTCTCGGGTAACCTCTCTGGCACGCTTTAAAGCGTAAGTCAATACGGGTTGCCAGGGAGATCAGGTCTTCCAGGGTGGAAGGTACATCCCGGCCAACTAGTTCGTTGTTGATTCTTCTAAATAATCCTTCCCAGAAGGCAGCTACCAACGCCTCGTTGTTCCACCCGAGTTTGGAGGACAGGGTGCGGAACTTGATGGCGTACTGTCCCACCATGAGATTCCCCTGGAGGATTCTCATGAGTGAGTGACGAGGCAGTAGAAATGAGATGTCCTGGTTCGTTAAATACTTTGCAGAAGGTAGCTAGGAAGGCGGATAGATGTTGAATGATCGGATCGTTCTACTCCCAGAGGGGATTCATCCATGCCAGGGCCTGTCCGGGAAGATAAGTCATGATGAACACCACTTTGGAGAGGTCCGTCACCAGTTGCAGAGGTGACAGCTCGAAGGGCAAGGAGCACTGGTTGAAAAACCCACAGCACAATCTTGTGTCACCTCCATACATTGGTGGAGAAGCCAGGCGAGATCTGGAAAGACAAGTTGGTGACTCCACAGGCTCTGGCGTAGCTCAGGGAACTAGGATTTGCCGAGCGTACAGACGAGAGTGCATGGATGCCATGTATTCGGACATGCGTCTCTGCGCTTCATGCTAGCAGGAAAGTTCCCTTTGCATCTCGACAAGCTGGGGAGTATCCAAGGATCCGGAGGCTTTCATGGACGCCAAACGGGATTCAACAGACTTCATGTATGCTGCTAGCTTTGCCTGAGTTTTTGGTTGGCGGGTGAGCTCTTGCTGCATGTCTGCCAGGTGGGTAGGCTTGGTTCTGGTGGAGTTCATGGTCTGAGCAAACTGTTATGGACGCCAAAGGGTGGCGAGCATCCAGGAGTGGACCCACTGGGCCATACACCGGACTCCCCTGAAGGAGCAAACAGTAGTGAACGCCTATACAGGAATTGTCTGGCGCAGCAACAGTGGGCCTAAATGCATGACACCAGGAACCAGTCGGCTCTTTCGCACTGGTAAAGTCTCTTAATATCCTGTGCTGGTGTGCTCAGATGTGGCAGCACGGAGATAGTAATTTGGACTTGGCAGCAGATGTGGCAGTCAGAGGAGATGGTTCAGACATGGCAGCATGGAGGTAATGGCTCAGACGTGGCAGTATGGAGGATATGGCTTAGACTTTGAGGCACGGAGGTGATGGTAGAGAGCAGGCTGTAAGATGAGGCATAGGTTAGGAACACAAGACTGGTACTAGGACACAAATAGCAGAAGTAGACACAGTAGCATAATGGGACCTGAGAACTAGCAACACACTAACTAGTAGGCAATGATGTTCAGGTACCTCCTCTAAGGGAAGGTAATCTTAAATACCTTCCAGGGTGAGCTGACTTCCAGGAACTCGTCCGCGTAATGAGACTTTGGCCGCGCATGCACCCTATGGCCGACGTGTGGCCTGGAAGCAGGAGGAGGCCACGGCAGACCTTGGGATGGGCACAGAGCAAAAGGAGCAGTGAGGCAGGTGAGAAGGGCTCTCCCGCCGAAGATTTGGAGCGGGGGCATGCGAAAATGCTGTGCTAAGACCGGGCGCTACAATATCCTGTGGTATGCTAAAACTAAAATTGAACTGTTTGGCCATAATGACCATCGTTATGTTTGAAGGAAAAAAGAAGTGAAGCCTAAGAACACCATCCCAATTGTGAAACACGGGGATAGCAGCATCATACTGTGGGGTTGTTTTGCTGCAGGAGCGACTGGTACACCTCACAAAATAGATGGCATCATAAGGAAAGAAGATTATGTTGCAATACTGAAGTAACATTTCAGGACATCAGCCAGGAACTTAAAGCTTGGGCGAAAATGGGTCTTCCAAATGGACAATGACCCGAAGCTTATTCCCAAACTGGTTACAAAGCGGCTTAAGAATAACAAAGTCAATGTTTTGGAGTGGCCATCACAAAACCCTGATCTCAATCCTATTGAAAATGTATGGGCAAGGCTGAAAATGCAAGTGCGAGCAAGGCAACCTACAAACATAGCTCAGTTACACCAGTTCTGTCAGGAGGAATGGGCCCAAATTTCTACCAACTATTGTGAGAAGCTCGTGGAGGGATATCCAAAACGTTTTACGCAAGTCATACAGTTTAAGGGCAATTGTACCAAATACTAAGTATGTAAACTTTTGACTTTGCAGAAAATAATAAAAATGCCTTAAAATATTCTCTCTCTCTCTCTCACTATTCAGGTTTATTCTGATTTCATGACAGATAATGAGAAAAACATGCACATGTGTCTGTTTAGATAGTGTATGTAAACGTCAGTGTATGTTAAACTGTATACTAGTTTGGAAGTAGTAGTATTTTCTCTTGATAATCTAATGAGGTGTTTTTAGGAAAAGGCGATATATTGTTGCTTCAGACTAGAGACCTCCAACTCTGCATTCAGTTTTCAACTTTTTGTAAGAGATGACAGAATAGTCTTGCAATTGTAATTGTGTTAAAGCAGGGATTCACACCTTTCTTTGGCAAAGGGCCACATTATCAAACTGAACCACTAACATGGTGAACATGGTGAGTATTAAAAAGGGATATTACCATTTATGACATGCATGGCATATCAAAAGTATATACCATAATTGTCTGTAAGGTTCTTTGGGGATTAACCTTCATCAGGCTGCATAATTTTAAAACGTTAACAGTAGAGTTGAGCGCGGTTCGTGGTTCGTGGTTCTCCAGTTCGCGGCTCGAGTGATTTTGGGGCATGTTCTAGATCGAACTAGAACTCGAGCTTTTTGCAAAAGCTCGATAGTTCTAGAAACGTTCGAGAACGGTTCTAGCAGCCAAAAAACAGCTAAATCCTAGCTTGGTTTCTGCTGTAATAGTGTAAGTCACTCTGTGAATCAAACTATTATCACATTTCAGTGTATAGTGTGCGTGAACAGCGCCTTCAGATCACTGCTGTTTCTATAATGGCGATCGCCATTTTTTTTTTTTTTTTCTTGTCTTCCTTCCCTAAGCGCGCGCGTCTTGTGGGGCGGGCCAGCATGTCAGCCAATCACAGACACACACACACCTAAGTGGACTTTGAGCCAGAGAAGCAACGGCATGTGTGATAGGATCTGCATGTCACATGTCCCTGCATTATAAAACCGGACATTTTCTTCACGAACGCCATTATCTGCCTTCTGCGTCTTTGGTGTCAGACATCAGTGTCGCAGCTCCGTCCTCCTGAGTCCTATAGCCGATACAGCTGTATGCGCTGCATACACAGCGTTAGACAGCTTAGGGAGAGCACATTCTAGCAGTCCTTTTAAGGGCTCAAAGCGGCAGGGTCAGAGAGCCATAGGTGACAGGTCCTGCAAACAGCAACAGCGTCTGTGTAGCCCAGGTCAGGGATTTCCTCCCTGCATTTCACCATTAGGAGGGAATAGAAAGGCAGGCTTCCATTCCTCTACCCAGAGCACCACAATCCTGCCACTGTACCCTCTTGTCCTCTGCACACTCCAACTCATTCTAAGTAAGCCATTATACTAGCAAACACTCAGTGTACCTAGTGGCATCCTAAACGTGGCTATTGGACTTTGCTATAGTCCCACTAGTGCAAAGACATTAGCAGAGCACATCTGCCTGCATTGCACACTCCAAGTTTTTTAAACTAAGCAATTTTACTAGCAAACACTCAGTGTACCTAGTGGCATCCTATACGTGGCTATTGGACTTTGCTATAGTCCCACTAGTGCAAAGACATTTGCAGAGCACGTCTGCCTGCATTGCACACTACAACTTTTTTAAACTAAGCAATTTTACTAGCAAACACTCAGTGTACCTAGTGGCATCCTATACGTGGCTATTGGACTTTGCTATAGTCCCACTAGTGCAAAGACATTTGCAGAGCACGTCTGCCTGCATTGCACACTACAACTTTTTTAAACTAAGCAATTTTACTAGCAAACACTCAGTGTACCTAGTGGCATCCTATACGTGGCTATTGGACTTTGCTATAGTCCCACTAGTGCAAAGACATTTGCAGAGCACGTCTGCCTGCATTGCACACTACAACTTTTTTAAACTAAGCAATTTTACTAGCAAACACTCAGTGTACCTAGTGGCATCCTATACGTGGCTATTGGACTTTGCTATAGTCCCACTAGTGCCAAGACATTTGCAGAGCGCATCTGCCTGCATTGCACACTCCAACTAATTATAACGAAGCCATTATACTAGCAAACACTCAGTGTACCTAGTGGCATCCTATACGTGGCTATTGGACTTTGCTATAGTCCCACTAGTGCAAAGACATTAGCAGAGCACATCTGCTTGCATTGCACACTCCAAGTTTTTTAAACTAAGCAATTTTACTAGCAAACACTCAGTGTACCTAGTGGCATCCTATACGTGGCTATTGGACTTTGCTATAGTCCCACTAGTGCAAAGACATTTGCAGAGCACGTCTGCCTGCATTGCACACTACAACTTTTTTAAACTAATCAATTTTACTAGCAAACACTCAGTGTACCTAGTGGCATCCTAAACGTGGCTATTGGACTTTGCTATAGTCCCACTAGTGCAAAGACATTAGCAGAGCACATCTGCCTGCATTGCACACTCCAAGTTTTTTAAACTAAGCAATTTTACTAGCAAACACTCAGTGTACCTAGTGGCATCCTATACGTGGCTATTGGACTTTGCTATAGTCCCACTAGTGCAAAGACATTTGCAGAGCACGTCTGCCTGCATTGCACACTACAACTTTTTTAAACTAAGCAATTTTACTAGCAAACACTCAGTGTACCTAGTGGCATCCTATACGTGGCTATTGGACTTTGCTATAGTCCCACTAGTGCCAAGACATTTGCAGAGCGCATCTGCCTGCGTTGCACACTCCAACTAATTATAACGAAGCCATTATACTAGCAAACACTCAGTGTACCTAGTGGCATCCTATACGTGGCTATTGGACTTTTGTCAATTCACAGTATTGGAACGTTATTTGCATGACATCTGCCTGCATTGCACACTCTAACTTTTTTAAACTCAGCCATTATACTAGCAAACACTCACTGTACCTAGTTGTATCGTAAACGTGGCTATTGTACTTTTGTCAATTCACAGTATTGGAACGTTATTTGCAGGACATCTGCCTGCCTTGCACACTCAAACTTTTTTAAACTCAGCCATTATACTAGCAAACACTCACTGTACCTAGTTGTATCCTAAACGTGGCTATTGTACTTTTGTCAATTCACAGTATTGGAACGTTATTTGCAGCACGTCTGCCTGCATTGCACACTCAAACTTTTTTAAACTCAGCCATTATACTAGCAAACACTCACTGTACCTAGTTGTATCCTAAACGTGGCTATTGTACTTTTGTCAATTCACACTACTGCAAATCTATGTGCAGCACCTCTGCATGACAACCTCGTGCTCTGTTTTTAATAAGCTATAATGATAGCACAAAATACTGCCATTTTGTGGCATCATAGAACTGGCTGTTGTATTCCATTAGTGCCCCACTGGTGACAAGCTATTTCTAGCACCTCTACATCACACCCTCATGCACATTTTGCTACGCTAATGTTATATCAAACTCATGGAATTCATTGCTGCATTTCATAATTCGGAGGGATAGAAAGTCAGGCTTCCTTTAGCTTTTCCTTCTGTTCATAGACAGCATCTCCAAGACAAATTTCCCCTCCACGTCTAAGTGTGGAGAGGCAGCTAGTGCGCATGCGTGTGCCGATGTACCCCAGCTGCAGCATAATTACAGTGTTTCGCCTAGTGAGTATGCTCAGCCTGACTGTGCCATTCCTGACGCTAAGTTTTCATTTCGGGATACAGCGCATGCTCCCACACTAAGTGTGAAAAGCCTCTTTGCACAGGTGCTTGCATTCCGTGCCGGGTATAAGTCCTGTTTTGGGCATAGACACCATGCTAAAGCTGATAGTCTTTTTTCAGAGACTGTATTTCATGCTACTGAGCATGCTCAGGCACTTCCTGCATCAGAGACTAGGTCCGGTAATGAACTCTTTGGCCCTGGCCCTGATGTGGGGGTCCCATATAGACCACAGGGCATCAGGTGTCCTCCAAAATGGCTTGCAGAGGCCCACACCTATGACTTGTCACCGCATTATTGATGCTCAGACGATGACTGGTGAGGTGTTTGGGTCATGGCAGCCATGAGGTCATCATTGAAGTTGCGTTTCCAAATAGGACGCTAGTTATGCCACTCATGACGTGTCACTCTACTTTTGTCTCCAGGAGGTGCATTGTGGTTCACCCTGGTTTGGGGCGGACCCAGGTTATAAAAGGGGCTGGAGCCAACAAGGAGGTGCGCAGTCTTCTATTATGCTCCGAAAGAGCACACCTCCATGTGTTGAACCCATTGCGGCTTTAGGCCAGAGGTAGGCAGGGATCGGGTGGTGGATGCAGGCCACCACCACAGTTGGTAACGCAGAACGGTTAAGACCAGCTCCTGTCCTAACAGTCCTGCTTGTGCAGCCCAGTGGCATTAACAGGCCTGCTGCTGCTGATGCGCCTGCTGTCCACAGGTGTGGCCCCTACGCACACGGTCAGCGTACTCAATGGCCCCTGTGTTGTTAACAGGGAGTTCCTGGGCTGGGTGGGCATGTGGACCCTGTGACGCTAACAGGGCTCACAGTCTCCAGATCCGAATGGCGTCTAACTCGGTTCAGGCTACTATTAGTTTCATAGCCACACAGCTCTGTATCCTCCACCAAACCTTCAAGTTGCCAACCTCTCCTTTTCCAACTGGGAGCACGGTGGACACTGACTGCTGATGGGGATATATACCTTTCTCTTTCTTTTCTTATTAATTTTCGTTATATAGCGGTCACAGATTATATACCACTTTATCCAAATCTGCCAGTCCCACTGTAACAGATGTTGTTTCTTCAGCAAATGTTACAGTTGCTTAACCACCAAATCCACGGACCAAAACTTTTTTCCCCTTTCCAACACACCTGTTCCCCTTTCCAACAGCATCTGTCCTTTTTCAACTCATTTTGGGATATGACCAAAAGTGCAACTGTGCAGGGACACCGTACTCAACGCCATCTCAGCACAGCAGCCATCCCTCGGTCCCTCCGATGTGGACAAGTAAAAGACCATTTCCTCCTATCCATGACAAAGCGTTGAGATTCACTCTGTGCAGCACTGGTGTTTAGTGGACAAGTAGATCTAAGATTGCGTACCACATTCTGCAGATACTCCTGTATACGTGCGTCTATTTCTATGGCAGGAATTAGTTCGCCAAATTTTGTCTTGTACCGGGGATCTAACAGTGTGGCAACCCAGTATTCAGGATTAGTTCAAATTCATACAATCCGAGGGTCATGTAGGTAGTGCAGCAAGAAGGCGCTCATGTGTCTTGTGCATCCAGGAGGACCAAGTCCTTGGTGTGTTGGTGGCAGAGAGGTGAGAATCGTGCATCCTTCCTCTGCCCTCTCCCCCCAACCTCGCACAACCGAAATATGAGCAAGCTCTCACTCATCTGCTGAGTCTTCCATGCCCATCGCCAGTTCGTCCTCCATTTCTTCATGGGCTCCTGCACTTTCATCAACACTTTTTGCTGATACTATGCGCCCTTGTTAATCCCTCTCCCTCACCATGACTGCCGCATAGGTGCCGCTGACCATCTGGACCTCGTAGATCTTGTTATCCCTTCCGCATATGACTCCTCCTGTACTTCCTCCCCTTCCTCTTGTCCCAACACCTGACTCCGAATAATAATTACAGTGTGCTCCATCATGTAGATGACCAGAATTGTCACGCTGAGAATGACATTGCCAGTGCTAAACATCTTCGTCGACATTTCAAAACTGTGTAGCAGGGTGCATAGGTCCTTGATCTGACACCACTCCAGCAGCGTGATCTGCACCACCTCTGGATCAAGTTATCCCAGGCTATATGTCTTACCGTATTTCAGCAGGGCTCTGCGGTGCTGCCACACACGCTGCAACATGTGCAGATTCCAATTCCTGCGTGTCGAAACATCGCATTTACGGCGTTTAACTGCCAGACCCTAAGACTTCCGGAGTGATGAAAGTTGTTGAGCTGCTGTGTGCGCACGATGGAAGTGAGCACATAGCGAGCGTGCCCACTGCACAAGGCCATGTAGGCCGTGATGGTGTTTTAAAAATTGCTGGCGAATTCGGTTCAACACGTGAGCCCTAAAAGGCACGTGTGTCACATTGCCCTGAGGATGGCCCGCAGCCAGGTTTGCATCATTGCCGCACACGGCTGTTAAGTCACCAACGGAGTCCGCTCCGTCAATTTGTACTCCGGTCGCCAGGTGACAACGTGTTCCTTTCATGAATAGTGCTGATGATGGGAGAGTAGTCGATGCCAGCGGCGCAGGTGGACGCAGGTTATGCTCACCCACTGGGCTGCATTACCTTGACAGATGCAGAATCTCTGGCTGAATGTAGCTGGTGGGTATCTCACAGATGAAATACCATCATTCAGCTACAACCAATGGGAAGACACCACACCCTTTTTTATGCCCATCCTGTCTGCAGACCACTGCCAGACATAGCTATGAACCTCTGGTTAATTTTACCCCCAGTTCAGTTTTATGATTTTGTGTGCTTGTTACCTGACTACTTTTCCTGCTTGCTGTTTATGTACCTTGTTGGCCGATACGCATTTCACCTCTGCTTGTTTTCTGATTCTTTCCTGGCCGTCCCATTCTGTTCCTGTTCCTCAATTAATGTTTTGACCCTGCCTGACTACTATTCTCTGTAATAGCGGTGTGACTCACATTTCCCATACATTTCAAAGTAAAACTTTGACCGCCTGATGGCATTGAGCTCTGCTGCCAGCATAGTAAGGAGGTGTGTGGTAGTCCTTGTGCGCAGTTGCAAGGAAGGGTGGCCTGACCACACAGGGTTTGCGCCAAGGTAGAGGACCCACACGAGGTTGAAGAGGCAGAAGCAGTGTATTAACTTCTACATACAGAACAAGGATTGAAACAACTCGTGGGGACGGCAAGACTTGTACAGCAGACCCTTCTCCATCTCTCACCATAGTTTGCCAGTGCCCAGTCAGTGACAGGTAATGACCCTGTCTATGCTTACTGGTCCAAGTATCTGTGTTGAAATGCACCCTGTCGCACACAGATTTTCTCAAGGAAGTGGTGATGTTGTGTGCGACATGCTGGTGTAGCGCGGGCATGCTTTTCTTGGAGAAGCAGTGGTGATTGGGCATCTGGTACTGGGGCACAGCGACAGACATAAGGTCTGTAAAATCCTGTGTGTCCACTACGCGTAAAGGCAGCATTTCGGTAGCCAACAGCTTACAGAGGGATAGAGTCAACCACTTAGCTTTGTCATGGGTCGCAGTAAGTGGCCTTTTATTTGACCACATCTGAGGGACAGAGATCTGGCTGCTGTCTGTAGACGGTGTTGAGTAGGGTGTCCCTGGAAAAATGCAGGTTTGTGAGAAAAGTGCAGGCGGAGACATGATGTTGCCTTCATCTTGCCTTCAGATCTGTTCATCTTGTATCATTTTTAAAAAACACAGCAAGCAAGGGTTACTCCAAGCGGAGTCTACCTTTTTTCCCCAAATTGGGCACACAGACACCCCATCAGTGGCAGGACTTGTGCCCTAGTTGCAAACAGGATGTTTTGATTTGCATCAAGCACATTCCAAATCCACAAGCATTTACTCTCCCCAGGATGACACAGGGGTAGTAAATTCCTTCTGGATCCATGACTTGTTCATTTTGATGAACGTCAGTCTGTCCACATTGTCACTGGACAGACGCGTGCGCTTATCTGTCAGCACACACCCAGCAGCACTGAAGACACGTTCAGAGACAACGCTGGCAGCTGGACACGACAAAATCTTCAAGGCGTAACTGGAGAGCTCTTGACATTTTTCTAGATTTGAAGCACAAAAGGAGCAAGGCTCCATTTGCAAAGTCATTGCATCGATGTTCATTTGGAGATACTCCTGTATCATCCTCTCCATCCGTTGACTATGTGACACACTTGATGTCTCTGGTGGCCTTGCAAAGGAGGGTCTAAAAAAATTATGAAAAGATTCCATAAAATTGCTGTTACCAGCACCAGATACGGTCCTACTGGTACGGGTAGACTGTTGAAGATGACGAGGCCGTCCCATGTTTGTCAAGTTACAACTGGGAGAATCACTCCCTTCACCTGCACGGTTGTTTGGTGGAAAAGCCGAGCTAAGATCGAGTAACAGCTTCTGCTGATACTCCTGCATACGTGCGTCCCTTTCTATGGGTGGAATTATGTCACAAAATTTGGACTTGTCCCGGGGATCTAATAGTGTGGCAAGCCAGTAGTCATCATCACTTCTAATTTTGACAATACGAGGGTCATGTTGGAGGTAGTGCAACAAGAAGGCACTCATGTGTCTTGCGCAGCCATGCGGACCAAGTCCACGCTGTGTTTGTGGCATAGAGGTGCTAACCGTTCTTTCTTCCTCTGTCATCTCCCCCCAACCTCTTTCAACTTAAATTTGACCAAGGTCCCCCTCATCAGCTGAGTCTTCCATGTCCATGGACAGTTCGTCCTCCATTTCTTCATGTCCTCCTGCACCTTCCTCAACATCTCGCCTGCTACCATGCGCCCTTGTTGATCCCTGTCCCCCATGGTCCCATGCCTGCCGCGTTGGTGATGATGAACGTCTGGACCTTGGTGATGTTGTTGTGTCTTGCGCATATGAATCCTCCTGTAGTTCCTCCCCTTCCTGTTGTCCCACCCCCTGACTCCGAATAGTGTTTAGCGTGTGCTCCAGCATGTAAATGACTGTAATCGTCATGCTGATAATGGCATTGTCAGCGCTAAACATATTCGTCGCCATGTCGAAACTGTGCAGAAGGGTGCATAGGTCCGTGATCTGAGATCACTCCATCAGGGTGATCTGCCCCACCTCTGCATCTCGTTGGCCCAGGCTATACGTCATGACGTATTGCACCAGGGCTCTGCGGTGCTGCCACAGTCGCTGTAACATGTGGAGAGTTGAATTCCAGCGTGTCGCCACATCGCATTTCAGGCGATGAACCGGCAGGCCGAAAGACTTCTGGAGCGATGCAAGTCGCTCAGCTGCGGCGCTTGAACGGCGGAAGTGAGCACTGCAGACAGTTTCCGTGCCCTGGTCAGAAGGCCATCTAGGCCGGGATAGTGTGTTAAAAATTGCTGGACAACAAGGTTCAACACGTGAGCCATACAAGGCACGTGTGTCACCTTGCCCAGGCGAAGGGCCGCACCCAGGTTTGCAGCATTGTCGCACACGGCCTTACCAGGCTGCAGGTTGAGTGGAGACAACCATTTATTAAACTCGGACCGCAGAGCTGACCACAACTCCTCAGCTGTGTGACTCTTATTCCCAAGACATGTCAAGCTAAAGACCGCCTGATGCCGTTGCGCTCTGCTGCCAGCATAGTAATGAGGGGTGCGTGATTCCTTCTGCGCAGTGAGAACGCTGGTGGCCTGACCAGGCAGGCTTGGGGCGGAGGTGGAGGACCCAGATGAGGTGGAGGATGCAGAAGCAGTGGCGGAACTTGGACAGACAGAGGATTGACACACAAGTCGTGGGGACGGCAAGACTTGTGCAGCAGACCCTTCACCATCTATCACCATAGTTACCCAGTGCCCAGTCAGCGACATGTAACGTCCCTGTCCATGCTTACTGGTCCAAGTATCGGTGCTGAAATTCACCCGTTCACACACAGAGTTTCTCAAGGAAGCGGTGATATTGTGTGCGACATGCTGGTGTAGCGCGGGCACACCTTTCTTAGAGAAGTAGTGGCGACTAGGCATCTGGTACTGGGGCACAGCGACAGATATAAGGTCTCTAAAATCCTGTGTGTCCACTAGGCGGAAAGGCAGCATTTCTGTAGCCAACAGCTTACAGAGGGATAGAGTCAACCTCTTCGCTTTGTCATGGGTCGAAGGAAGTGGCCTTTTATTTGACCACATCTGAGGGACAGAGATCTGGCTGCTGTGTGTAGACGGTGTTGAGTAGGGTGTCCCTGGAAAAATGCAGCTTTGGGAGGAAAGTGCAGGCGGAGACATGATGTTGCCTTCATCCAAAGTTGGTGCTATCGATGTCTGAGAGAGCTGTACACACTCACTTGTTTCCCCTTCCAAACCAACTGACGACCTACCAAGCAAACTGCCTGTTGCGGTTACAGTGGTGGAAGTTGTGGGTGGAAAAACAGGTGTGACAGCTGTCCCCACAGTCCTAGAAGATGACGAGCGCGCGGATGCCCTGGAAGGGGCAGGCGGTGGATGGTTGGCTCCACTAGGCCGCATTGCAGCACGGTGAGCTTCCCACCAGGCCATATGATATTTATTCATGTGACGATTCATGGAAGAAGTTGTCAAACTGCTGAGGTTTTGACCTCTACTAAGATAACCATGGCAAATGTTACAGATCACATAATTTGGCCGATCTTTTTTTATGTCAAAAAAGGACCAGGCTAGGCAAGGCTTAGAGGCCATGCGACCTGTTGATCCACCCCGAATAATGCTCAGAGGCAGAGTGGTGGCTGAGGATGCAGTTGTAGACGTGCTACCAGTGCTCCGACTGTGTCCAGGAAGGCGCCAGGTTACTTCGACGTCGGTTGCATCCTCCTCCACCGCCTCTATTGACCTCCTCGAGTGTCTGACTGTGGGTTGACAGTAGGTGGGATCTAGAACTTCATCATCAATTGTTGTGTTTGCACTCCCCTCCCCCTCAGACCGAGTTTCTTCTTGCCCTGACCGAATATTTAAGTTGTCATCCCAATCGGGTATCTGCGTCTCATCTTCATCAGTATGTTCCTCATTGCCTATAACCACAGTTGTTGGAAAGGCAGCATTTTGGTAGCCAACAGTTTGCATTTTATGAAAGTCAACCTCCAAGCCATGTCATGCCCTTCTAAAAGCATGTATAACACAGCGAGGGGACTCCAACCACAGTCTCCCTCGTTGCCACTCACTGGGCCACACACACCCCACTTGACTGGCATCGGTTGAGCCCCCTTTTGAAAAAGAAAAAGATGCTTTGCATGAAGCACTCTCAAAAATACGCGTGCCTTTCCCGTCCCCTGGCTGACCCCGGGGAAGAAAAGTCCTCTGAGAGCCATGACTTGTTCATCTTGGTTCTTTTAGAAACACAGCGAGGGGACTCCAACCACAGTCTCCCTCGTTGCCACTCACTGGGCCACACACACCCCACTTGACTGGCATCGGTTGAGCCCCCTTTTGAAAAAGAAAAAGATGCTTTGCATGAAGCACTCTCAAAAATACGCGTGCCTTTCCCGTCCCCTGGCTGACCCCGGGGAAGAAAAGTCCTCTGAGAGCCATGACTTGTTCATCTTGGTTCTTTTAGAAACACAGCGAGGGGACTCCAACCACAGTCTCCCTCGTTGCCACTCACTGGGCCACACACACCCCACTTGACTGGCATCGGTTGAGCCCCCTTTTGAAAAAGAAAAAGATGCTTTGCATGAAGCACTCTCAAAAATACGCGTGCCTTTCCCGTCCCCTGGCTGACCCCGGGGAAGAAAAGTCCTCTGAGAGCCATGACTTGTTCATCTTGGTTCTTTTAGAAACACAGCGAGGGGACTCCAACCACAGTCTCCCTCGTTGCCACTCACTGGGCCACACACACCCCACTTGACTGGCATCGGTTGAGCCCCCTTTTGAAAAAGAAAAAGATGCTTTGCATGAAGCACTCTCAAAAATACGCGTGCCTTTCCCGTCCCCTGGCTGACCCCGGGGAAGAAAAGTCCTCTGAGAGCCATGACTTGTTCATCTTGGTTCTTTTAGAAACACAGCGAGGGGACTCCAACCACAGTCTCCCTCGTTGCCACTCACTGGGCCACACACACCCCACTTGACTGGCATCGGTTGAGCCCCCTTTTGAAAAAGAAAAAGATGCTTTGCATGAAGCACTCTCAAAAATACGCGTGCCTTTCCCGTCCCCTGGCTGACCCCGGGGAAGAAAAGTCCTCTGAGAGCCATGACTTGTTCATCTTGGTTCTTTTAGAAACACAGCGAGGGGACTCCAACCACAGTCTCCCTCGTTGCCACTCACTGGGCCACACACACCCCACTTGACTGGCATCGGTTGAGCCCCCTTTTGAAAAAGAAAAAGATGCTTTGCATGAAGCACTCTCAAAAATACGCGTGCCTTTCCCGTCCCCTGGCTGACCCCGGGGAAGAAAAGTCCTCTGAGAGCCATGACTTGTTCATCTTGGTTCTTTTAGAAACACAGCGAGGGGACTCCAACCACAGTCTCCCTCGTTGCCACTCACTGGGCCACACACACCCCACTTGACTGGCATCGGTTGAGCCCCCTTTTGAAAAAGAAAAAGATGCTTTGCATGAAGCACTCTCAAAAATACGCGTGCCTTTCCCGTTTCCTGGCTGACCCCGGGGAAGAAAAGTCCTCTGAGAGCCATGACTTGTTCATCTTGGTTCTTTTAGAAACACAGCGAGGGGACTCCAACCACAGTCTCCCTCGTTGCCACTCACTGGGCCACACACACCCCACTTGACTGGCATCGGTTGAGCCCCCTTTTGAAAAAGAAAAAGATGCTTTGCATGAAGCACTCTCAAAAATACGCGTGCCTTTCCCGTCCCCTGGCTGACCCCGGGGAAGAAAAGTCCTCTGAGAGCCATGACTTGTTCATCTTGGTTCTTTTAGAAACACAGCGAGGGGACTCCAACCACAGTCTCCCTCGTTGCCACTCACTGGGCCACACACACCCCACTTGACTGGCATCGGTTGAGCCCCCTTTTGAAAAAGAAAAAGATGCTTTGCATGAAGCACTCTCAAAAATACGCGTGCCTTTCCCGTCCCCTGGCTGACCCCGGGGAAGAAAAGTCCTCTGAGAGCCATGACTTGTTCATCTTGGTTCTTTTAGAAACACAGCGAGGGGACTCCAACCACAGTCTCCCTCGTTACCACTCACTGGGCCACACACACCCCACTTGACTGGCATCGGTTGAGCCCCCTTTTGAAAAAGAAAAAGATGCTTTGCATGAAGCACTCTCAAAAATACGCGTGCCTTTCCCGTCCCCTGGCTGACCCCGGGGAAGAAAAGTCCTCTGAGAGCCATGACTTGTTCATCTTGGTTCTTTTAGAAACACAGCGAGGGGACTCCAACCACAGTCTCCCTCGTTGCCACTCACTGGGCCACACACACCCCACTTGACTGGCATCGGTTGAGCCCCCTTTTGAAAAAGAAAAAGATGCTTTGCATGAAGCACTCTCAAAAATACGCGTGCCTTTCCCGTCCCCTGGCTGACCCCGGGGAAGAAAAGTCCTCTGAGAGCCATGACTTGTTCATCTTGGTTCTTTTAGAAACACAGCGAGGGGACTCCAACCACAGTCTCCCTCGTTGCCACTCACTGGGCCACACACACCCCACTTGACTGGCATCGGTTGAGCCCCCTTTTGAAAAAGAAAAAGATGCTTTGCATGAAGCACTCTCAAAAATACGCGTGCCTTTCCCGTCCCCTGGCTGACCCCGGGGAAGAAAAGTCCTCTGAGAGCCATGACTTGTTCATCTTGGTTCTTTTAGAAACACAGCGAGGGGACTCCAACCACAGTCTCCCTCGTTGCCACTCACTGGGCCACACACACCCCACTTGACTGGCATCGGTTGAGCCCCCTTTTGAAAAAGAAAAAGATGCTTTGCATGAAGCACTCTCAAAAATACGCGTGCCTTTCCCGTCCCCTGGCTGACCCCGGGGAAGAAAAGTCCTCTGAGAGCCATGTCCACATTGTCAGTGGACAGACACGTGTGCTTATCTGCCAGCAGACCCACAGCAGCACTGAAGACAGGTTCCGAGAGAACGCTGGCTGCAGGACACGACAAGATCCCCAAGACGTACGTGGCGAGCTCAGGCAATTTATCAAGATTGGAAGCCAAGAATGAGCAGGGCTCAAGTTGCACAATAATGGCATGTTTCCTTGCATATACTCATATATCTGTGTGTCCTCCTCTTTTTCCTTGTCCAGCTCTTTTGTTTTCGCATGAGTATATGTCCTTGTCACTTTCCCATGTGTTGTGAGTTGTTTGTGACCTTTTGGACACCTTTGAGGGTGTTTTCTAGGTGTTTTTCTGTGTTTGTGATTGCCTGCCATTGTTTCCTATGCAGTTCGAGTTCGGTTCGTCGAACGTTCGACGAACCGAACTCGAACGGGAGGTCCGTTCGGCGAACCAACCTCGAGCCGAACCGCGACCGGTTCGCTCATCTCTAGTTAACAGCGACCCCTTATCTCGGAAGGGGGTGGAGATATTTTATTGAAATTTGGCCAATATATTCTGGACCAAAACTGCAGAGATGTCACGAAATTTCAGCCCTCTACGGCTTTTGGAAAAAAAAATTATTGCAATTTTAAAACAGAATAGTTACAATTGTACCTATTCAGCCGGACGAAGGTTAAATTAGCGCACTTTGCGCTTCCGACCCTCTGATGATGAAACTAGCAGTCAAATTATCTCCTTTGTGATATATGCACCAGCACTACTGTCTCCAACGTAAAGTATTTATAGCAGTCTACCAGTGGCATAACTAGAGTCCAACGAGTGCAGGTGCAAAATTTTAACCTGGGACCCACTTGCATGTTGATCAGATGAATGGGCCCTTGTTGCGTTCCAAATCCTATAAAGATATTGGAATACATCTTTTTTCTCTCAATTATACCTGAAGAAGGCTGAAAGATAAAACATCCGAGCCGAAACGCGTTGTATAATTAACCATATTTTAATGTACAAATAAAATATCTCTTTACTTATTTGTATATTGGTCCAGTCATATGACCGAAAATCATCCAATATGTTCCACCATTGGTAGCAGCAGCGCCGCAAGACTGGTAATTGCCTTTGGAACATTTAAAAAAATTAAAAATGATTCTTCTCACCTTCACCTGAACCCACGATGTGCAGCCTTCTTTTCTACAGCTGGCACAGCAGTTGGCAGCTGAGTTCGTCAAGTGAGCGATGCATATCAGTGATGTCATGCATCACCCACAGTAGGCACACCGAACTCAGCTGCCAACCTCTTCACCAGCTACAGAAGAGGATGCAGTATGTCATGGGCACAGGTGAAGGCGAGAAAAATTATTTTTTTATGTGACTGGCATGCTGACGTCAGCTGCCAGCCTCTCATTGGCCTGTGGCGTGTATTCCAGTGTAGTGACCCAGCAGATCTTTGCGCCGCAATACATATCACTTAAATGTGCATCCAAGGACGCACATACAGTAAATGTAGTTGCTGGAATCGGTAGAGCCTCCTTCTGCACAGGCCTGGTTGCAGTCGCACCCTCTGTGTCTGCAATCATTATGCTCCTTTAGTCTCAGTGTATGCTATGTGATGTATACTTTAGACCTCCCACTACTTAAGTTCTATAAACATTACATGATCAGCAGAGGCATAGCTAGAGGTTTGGTTCAGGGAGAGCAAAACATATGAGTGGGCCCCTAACTAGGTAACCTCCATTACATCTATGGTGATGCACCAAGATTGTGATATAGGAGATCCTCAGATAATGATTGCGCTATTATGAAAAATAAATCACTATGCAAAGATCAACACTGAGATGAATGCCATACATTAACTGTATAGTCGTAGAAACCAGTTCTGTAGAACATGTAAGAGATTGGAGTAGAGTTATACGTAGTGACTTAAAGCTGATGTTCCTTGTTATGGAGTAGTTTACTTTTCCCATCTTTTCCATCTGGCTTAGACCGACATAACAACTTCTTCCAGCGACTCCATTTATTCCCATGCTGAGCTGCTGCTATCGTATATGTCCCTATTACTGCACATGTTGTTAGATACAATACCTTTGCTCCACTTACTGCCACACGTAATAATAATGTCCACCACTGTGTCCTATACAAAGTAAAATGCCTCCCTTGTGCCTTCTAGATGGTAAAATTGCACTCAAGAAAATATTAATACCATGTACAAGTGCCCTACAAAACAATATCCACATTTTACCCCTAGAAAGTAACAATATCTTATGCACACCTTTGACAGTAACAATACTCTGAGTAGCCCTATAGCATTAATGCTTCTTAAGTGTCCACTTAACATTTAATAATGTTTCCTGAGTCCCCCGATATACAAGCTCTAAGGAGGGGGACTTGTTTTCGTGTTCCCCCTGAAGACACCAATCGCATTGTTGTAATGTGAATTATGTCTTAAGTCATAGTGGAAGTAATGTGTCATGTGAATTTTGATGTAATGTGTCATAGTGCTTTATGCACTAGGCTGATAGTATTGTTAGAAGTAGTTAATAGTTGGGCCTAGCCCATAGAGGAGTGGCTAGGAAGTAGGGAAAGGGACAGTTTCCTATAGAATATCAGATAGGGTATGACCGGAAAGGTGTGCTTCTTCCTTTCTTCCAGTCCTCCAAACATAACATCCTCCAGGGATCTAGAGGATTTCTCCTCTGTCAACCCCATAGTTGCCCTGACCGACTTGACCAGTGTCCATATATCATCAATGGAGAAGCACGGCCTGCCTCCCATATCACTATCTGAGAACGAGGAGTCTGAGTCTGAAACCATACCGGAGGAAGATGAGGAGGCAGAGGCAGAGTCAACCGGTTTTGATTTTTTTCCTCTTTAAGAAAGCCTTCATGGAATCCTGTACCTCTGAGCGGATAGGCGATCGGACGTCCGCTGAGAGTCCCGGAGATTCCTCTGCAATTGTGCGACGGATACACGCCTGACACAATTTCTTCTGCCATTCCTCCGAAAGGTGTTCTCTACATAGGGGGCACTCCTTATGCTTCTTTTTGGACATTGATTTTTTAGGGGCCTAAGAAGGGCAGACAAAAGCAGGGAAAAACCCCACAAGGGAACTATGAGTAAGGTGACATTCACGAAGATCACTCACCATCATAGGAATCAAGGGTACCGGTTTTGAAGGCTGTTTTGGAACATCCACAGGTCTCACAGGAGCTGTAGAGTCACGAGAGGATCGGCTGTCATGGCTGCCATGGCCCGTCCAGCCAGTGTCACTAGAGCGGTCATCAGGTTTTCGGCTCTGCTGACGACGTACCGGAGAGTGCTGCTGCTCATCAGTATCCATAGCAGAGCACAGGCATCAGCACTTGACAGAGCCAGAAGTGCCTTTTTAAACGCAATCCTCCGCCTTCCGGTCCCAGGAGAGGCTCCTCCCCATTGCCCCACGCTCCCCACTGTGCCTGGACAGGAGCATCCGCAGCCCTGAATGGCAGGCCGCATGCCCCGCAGCGTTGCCTGGGCGCCGCCATCTTCAGCCGGTGACGTCATGGAAGGCCTGCCTCCATCTCCCAGCGTGCCTGCCGCGCGGCCGCGCACCCGGAAGTCAGAAGCAGAATGTAGCGCAGGGCGGGGAGGAAGGAGCGGCGGACCGGGATCCCAGGAATGGCTCCTGACGCATGCCCCCGCACGGACACCAGGACCCCAAGGGCAGGTGGACGGTGCTTCCAGCCCCGAAGAACAGTGCTACTCACCCCGTTCTTCCAGACACCAGACGGGGCTGGGTAAGGAGACTACTTTTCTTCACTTCACCGCCGGTTTACAGAACAGGGGTCCCCCATCAAGGACAGGAAACCAACTGACGAAGGGGAGAGGTACCGCCATTTTATTCAGAATGGTTTCCTGTCCTCGCTGGGCGGATCCCTCTCTCACGTGGTGCTGTCATGGGTGAGGGGAAAAAACACATGGATAAAACAGGATGTGATGTCATCCGAAGAAGGACAATGTAAACTTAAACAGAAGAATGGTTGAAACAAGAAATGACATCAAGAAAGCTTTTTTTTCTTTTTTATTAATATATCTTTATTGACAGTCTTTTAACCTTGTTGCATGGAAAAAAACGCACCCACAAAAAATGCTGCAAAAATGCATCAAAAACCACACCAAAACCGCAGGTGGATTTTAGTGCATTTTTTTGCCAAAAGGTGCAGAAATGGTGCAGAATTCCTGCACCAAATCTGCAGCATGTGTACATACCCTTAAGGTTAATTCTCTCCTTTTTGGACCCTGCTGATATCTTGGCAGTTCAATCGCAAGTCCTAATCTCCTCTCCTTGTGTCCATATTTTCCTACATTCTACCTTGATTTGTTGCGAGTGATTCAGTTGCCTGTAAACTTTCTAGATTGCAAGCAGTCGGCTTGTAATCTCCCATGGAAACACACTGTTGTGTGTGTTGCTGTCTTTCTCCCAAAGTCATCTTGGAGATACGTGTCTGTTTTGCATTCCCTTGTTTATCTGCCTTGTGTGTTCTTTAGGACTTAGTACAAACATCTCACCCAGTCACTACCTAGAGCTCACTTTAGGGTCAACTATGGCCTAGGTATCCTGATTGGTGCATAGGTGCGGAACCTATCTAGGAATGCCAGGGGAGCCAGCGGTAGGTTTTCAATAGTGGTCTCCATCTTACCCTTCCCTAGTGACAGGGTCTCCATCTTGCCCCCTCATTTCACCATTTGTTTGGTGCTCCCCCCATACCAAGCATGACAACAGAGCTCTTTGTAACTACTCCAGTGTCCAATGGCTTTAACACTTTATTTGTCATTGACATTGTGCTTGGTGATGTAAGCCTTTCATGTAACTACTCAGCGTAAAAACCAGTGTCATGAAGCTCCCAGCACACAGTTTTTATGCTGATGTTAATTCTTGAAAAGGTATGGACAGTGCAATTATTGAGTGAGCAGAGTGTTGGTAATGTGTATTTATTTTATTTATTTATTTTACTCAGTTATATAGCGCTATTATTCCACTGCGCTTTACAAATGTTATCATCACAGTCCCCATTGGGGCTCACAATCTAAATTCCCTATCAGACTGTCGTGGAGGAAACCCACACAAACACTTGTATGCCTCTCAGCACTCAGAGACCCTAATCCGCATCTTCCTATGGACTGCCATCTCGCGACTGTGTGGTTCTGATTCCTAAATACTTCTAATTTTCATTAACTCCACTCACAGTTGATTTTAGAAATTCCACTAATTGACATTACAATGGTGGCTTTCTTAATTTAGAGCACCGTAATCTAACTCAGTAATCTCTTCACAATGAGCCTTTCTTCCACTTTTAGTGGAAGATTGCATGGCTAGAGACTTGTTTTATACACCTGTGGCAATAAGAATGAATTAGAAAAATCAGAAATATTTTTATTTATTTTTTTCTAAATGTTGCCATTGAAGGCCTTTGGATCTTAAATTAGCCTGTGTGTCCAGACTGGAGTTTAGCTTTTGTTGCATATTTATTCTAAGGTTGGGAATATATGATAACATTTGCCACAAGACAGGTCTTATGACTAAAGATTGCTCTGTAGCATGACTACGCTGCACCGTAAGGCAGGTGAATACCATGACTACAACAAGCATGTCGCAAAAAGTTGTAACCAGTTGAATTTAATTGTTACTTGCTTGTTGCTGTTGCAATACCCTAGTTATTGCAATGCAACCCCATTGACCAGTAGCATGCCGCGATGTAGCAGCAGTACATGTGATCTTTGGCTGCATAACATTTGTCACAATGTAGTCCCAAACTGAAAAAATTAAAGAGGTGGTTCACTACTTATTTTTCTAAGTCACATTGATATAATGTTGAGAAACAAGGCTTCTGTCAAATACCTTGTGTTGACAATAGTGCCTGTGAGCGACGCTATTGCAATCTGCTCATCCCCTTCTCATGCTTCCCCGGGATCCGTGATCTCTGATATCCGATGATGTCACGTCAACTTCCAGTTGACCTGACATCACCGCGGCCAGCCCCAGTCTTCCTGAGTGACTGGGCTGTGGGCGACATTTCACCACTCGTCACAGCTCAGCATCACAGTGCAGCATCTCCCTGCTCTCTCCTTCACTGCAGAGCTCCACAGCAGGAGCGATGCTGGGCTGTGATGTTGGGCTGTGACGAGCGATGAAACATTACCCACAGCTCAGTCACTCATGGAAGCCTGGAGCCGGCCGCGGTGATGTCAAGTCAACTGGAAGCTAAAGTGACGGAGCCCAGGGGGGTCACGAGAAGGGGATGAGCGGACCGCAATAGTGCTGCTCACAGGCACTATTGGCAACACAAGGTATTTGAGAGAAGCCTTGTTTCTCAACATCAAATCCATGTGGCTTGGAAAAATAAGTAGTGAACCACCACTTTATATTTGACTCTAGAACGTTTTTCCGCAATTAATATTTAGTGACCTTAGTCAAGTAAGATCACAAGTAACTGTGATGTATTTATGACTTTTATTCAGGATACATTGTAGATTATTTGTTTCACAGCAGTAAATCGACAGTTTAACAAGGCAATAAGTAACTTACTTCAGCCTTTCACTTGTGTCCTGCCTGAAGCAGCTTTTATTCAATAAAGAAGCTGACAAATAAGAGTTCTATGAGAGCTGCCACACAAATCACCGTAGCTCCACCTGTATCTCAGGAGAGCTATGTCGTGGTAACTCACTTTTCACACCCCTAAATTCCCCTATATAAATCGCTGAATACCTCTGAGTCTCTATTTGAGCTTTATTACAGCTGAATATACATCATAACCAAGCTTCGCCTACTACATTACACCAGGCATCCAAAATGATAACGAACACCATTATGAGATGGAAACTGCCCGTAATCTGCTTCCTCTGGGAGATTGCTATGATAGTCCTGTTTGGAGTTTTTGTCCGTTATGACATTCTAGCTGATCCCCATTGGAATGAGGAGAAAAAATTGAAAAATATCACCAGTGATATTGAAAATGATTTCTACTACAGGTATCCAAGTAAGTACGATCCATGTCATAGGTCATTTGGAGGCTGCTTATTGATGTGGAAGAGTTGGTTGTATAAATAGTTTTCCACATATTGTGTTGGATACAAGGCTAGTCAATGTGCAAAACCAGAGGAAAATCCATACATTTAGATTTTATTGTCTGTAAAACACTTGAGCCTGAAAATTTGAATGTATGGATTTATACTTAAGCCTCCATTGCAATGAAAAAGCTCTCACATTGGTGATTTTCAGGAATGGATCACAATAAATTCAACTGTTTATTTGTTTTCTCACTATATACCGTATAGGGGTAAAAGAGAGAAGACAATACATGTCATAGACTACTCCTTTTAATCCATTATTATCACTGTGTATTAGAGCTTTATTATCACTTGCATTAGTTTTGGGGTACTGCTGTACTTAGCTTAGGGTCTAGGACCCTTGTTTGGCCCATTGTCTATAATGCTTGCAGTCAGTTCATGCTTAAGTTAAGTTCCCTTCTTCATTATGCAGATTGTGTTTTAAATTCATATTAAATTTTTTAGGCATTAAATATTGAGGAGTAGCATTTTTAATATTTTGTTACCCAAAGTGAATACTTAACATAAAAGAGTATACCTAATCTATTGCAAAAAATATTAGATTTTTATATATTAGATTTTTTTGATTATGTACGCTTTTTCCCAAATATAGTAGCATAAGATACTTTATTATACATACTACTTCTATAGTTATTGAAAGAATTTTTCTAAAGCATGAAAAAAATTCCATCTATTCAGTGGATTTTTTATATTTAGTGGTGAAACTTTCTCTTATTCCTTATGTGAATAGATTATTAGAGGCACCAGACAGGGCACAATCAGCCATTGACTCAATACTTTACATTTTGTATCATTAATTACCTTTCGTTATGTATGATTTCTATACAAAACAGTCGCTCATTTTTATAAATTTTTCCTATTTGGTCAGTGTGATCTAGGTTTGCCATATTAAACTCGTAGTTACTCAATTATTGTGCTTCAGAGCAATGGTAGAACTATAATGGGTGCAAGGGATGCAATCACAGCTGGGGAATGGAGTCTAATGTCCCTTCGCTTTGGCTCATTTGAGAAGACTAATACCATTATAGACCCCTGATACTTGGGGGCACTATTGCAGTGGAGCCCATAAGAGTCAAGTTATGCAAATATTTTATTTTTTTATAATTGTTTACTGAGTTTTATCATTATTAATTGGTAGATATAGCAGTGAGAGCATATACAAAAATAATTCAATTCATATTTAAAAGCATTAACAGTAAAAAAAACCCAAATGATTAATAATAATAATAATAATAATAATAATATTAATAATAATAATAATAATTAATAGTGCCAGACGTACACGTTTAACAGAGCTCAATTTTGGGCTCAACTCATAGGTATAAGTAGATTTACATATATAATGAGGTAGATGGTTATACATATTTAATGAGGTAAGTGGGTATACATAGATAATGAGGTAGGTGGATGTACATTTATAATAAGGTAGGTGGGCATACATTTATAATAAGGTAGATGGCTATACATATATAATGAGGTAGATGGGTATACATATATAATGAGGTAGATGGCTATACATATATAATGAGGTAGATGGGTATACATATATAATGAGGTAGGTGAGTATACATATATCATCGCTCCAGCCTTCTGTATAAGAAACTGGAATCAATAACTTGCCCTTTACACAAATTCCCTTTTGCTGAGCCCGTGTGCTTTGAATACATAGTGCTCATTATTACCTTAATATATCACATAAAGAAGGTATAATATATATATGGAAAAGAAAGTCTCTAAATCCAACTGTGAAATAGTGTATATCAGACTGCACATACTATAATAATTATTAAAAGTGAAAAAAAATTTAATGTTAGAAAAAAAACATTTGTTGAAAACTTTCTCTGCAGCTAAATGGCAGATCTTCAATACTGACTAAACAGCATTTGTACCTTGTGAAGCGGCGACTGTTTCTCCACACCTGTAGCTGGTGCTACTTCATTCATTCGTGAGCGAGCACGCAGACATAGATTCCCGTCTGTTGACAACCACCGATAGCTTTGTAAAAGGCTTGTGATTTAATGTTTGCTTTCTTTCAAGAAAGGGCTAACCTGTCATTCCTCAGTAAAGGGAGGAGTAGGTCGTCTAATTCTGCAGCTTTTCTGGATATATACCAGTCTTAGCAAGTTTTCTCTATTAAATGAGTTGTCCCCTTACTTTAAAAGTTAACCTTAAAGGAAACCTGACAGGAGATTATTGCTTCTCGGGCCCCAGACAACCTAACGCCGACAGCTCCTGTATTACTGCAACCATGTATACTTGACTTTGAAATGCTGCAGGCTTCCAAAGAAAATATAGAAAATTTTAGAAAAAAATGCCCTGTAACCTTGTCATGCACACACTAGGGGAGAGTCCGGCACGACGCCAAACACACACAACTTAAACAGGGAAAACACCACAACAAAACAAGGGGTACATTGAGGACATTTTAACAACGGTGGTCCCTAACGCTAGTCAGAGGGAAGATGGGCACCTTTTCACTTACCTGCTGCTGTACCCTGTACTCCTAACCAGTCCCTATACAGGTTTCCCACCTGTTGCTGAGCCGGAACCTGAAGCCCTGAGCCTGGCTCGGGAGTGGGCAGGTGACGTAAGCTAGCCTCACTGCTGCACTGAAACAACACACTGAGAAAGCAAGACAGACAGGGGGAAAACACCACAACAGTCTGCTGCAGTCAGCACCAAGACTGCAGCCACACCAGAAACTCCAAGAGAGGGTAACAGCAGCTCCTTCTTCTTCCAAGACCAGAATCCAAATGAATCAAGAATAACCAGCACCCTCTGCTGGTAGCAGAGGGTATATAAAGGGACTGGGAGTGGTCCTGAACCAGAAACACCTGGGATGGTAATTGGCCTGCTTGCTGTCAAGGAATACTGCAATTAACCCTACAACTGCAAAAGAAAAGGAAAATACGTTTAGGCCTCCTTCACACGTCTGTGTTTCTGGTATGTGAAGTGTTACGTTTTCTCACATATCATAGACACGGACAAATGTAGACTGATTTAAATCAATGGGTTTGCGCACACGTGCGTGTTTTCACAGGGACAGTGTGGAGCATACATATGTCTGTGTACTCCACATGTAGACATGTCCGTTTTTCTCTGGTAGCACGGATGTCACATGGCCCGCACACTGATGTCCGCCGTGTGACACGTACCAGAGAAAACACGTGCCTGTGAAATAAAATTATTTTCTATACTCACATTCTCCAGTGCTGCTGTCTCTGTCTATGCTGTCTGTTGCTTCTAGGCCGGCTAATTATGCTCATGAATATTCACTGCACCGCAGACTCGGAAGTAACAGCAGCAGAGAGTCAGCAGGGCAAGAGACCGCAGAGCGGAAGGCATTAGCACCACGGAGAGCAGCGCCAGGGACAGGTAAGCATAAAGTTCTTGTTCTTTTTGTGTTTTCATGAATAGCACAAGGAGAACACTCATGTGCCAAATGAACACGGAGGACCATACAAACCTTTAACACGCCTGTGGAAAAACGTGTGTGTTTTTCACAGACGTGTGAAAGAGGCCTTAAATAGCAGAGTCTCACAGGTGAGACTCAGTCCCAAAACCTGTCACCAAACTCCTATACCAGAGAGAGAACCGTGACAGACCAAGTGTCTCAGATGACTAATTCAAGAGGCCTTGGAGGATGTAGCTTGGAGGATGCAAAGTCCAACACCAAGGAACCCCACTTGGAAGCAGTACAGATGGGGAGATAATAGACATGCAAATTCCTCTTCAGAGAGGAAGCGGGATTAAACGCTAGAGCCACCAATTGGAAGTAGAGACAAGTGATGACATACACTACAAAACTAGAGGTACACCTGCACCTATCTTTAATCCGATACTGTTTACCCATTTGGGGATGTGAAAACATATAACCTCTAATTATATTTCTACAGTATGCACACCCCGCAATTATCCAGTTTGGGAGTGCTCAGAGTACACTGTGTTAATCTTTTCTTGGTTCCCAGATCAGATTTAACTAGTTTGTCCCTCAAGTTTGCACTTTGTTTGTAGGATAAAAGAGGAGATTTGAGTGTCTCAATAGGGGATAGATATGTTTTCTCAAAAATCCAGCGACCTGTCCACTTATTGGACGAAAGGGTAATCCCTGTTAAGAGACAAGTAAAGATTTCTATTGAAAGTTTCTCACATCTATAAGTGTATTTAAAAACGAGGTTTTAGGTGGTAAGATAGAGGACATTCTTGCCTAGGGTGAAATAAAATTCCGTCCTTCACATGCAGTTTTTTTTTTCTTGCAACCTGTTACGTAGGTCTAGCAAGCGTCATCAAAACAGTGCTGACCACTTGGGGTATGGACTCAACATGAAGTTCTATAATATCTTGCACCAACATGTTCCCGTATCAGCAGGAACTTTTAAAGTGCCATTTCTGACCTCTGTGGATAAGACTTATTCTTCCAACTCATCCCACAGATGCTTGGCAATGTTGAATTCTGAAGATTTATGCAACCAGTGCAAAATGTTCAACTCTTGGTCAGGTACTCCTGAACTACTTTTTACATGATAGCAGGGCACATTAACCTGCTCATGACATTAGCAAATACTATTTCCTTGATGAGGTGTAGCCAGCAGCTTTTTCAGCAATGTGTGCAACATATTCTGTGGTACTAGGCCAAATGGGCTAGCCTTTGCTCCTTACACTCATCGAAAAGCCTAGTAAGGGGATCATTAGCCTGTCACTCATTCACTTGCGGTCCTTCCTTAGACCATTTTAATAGGTACTAGGTAGGATATATAGGAAACAAACCTGCTGTTTTAAAGCTGCTCTGACCAAGTTGTCTGGCCATCACAATTTGTCTCTTGTCCTGACCCTTGTGTCAATGTCATAAGATAATTAGTATTTTTCACCAGTCAGTGGTTTTAACTCCTTAACACTAAGTAATGTATGTATTTATCATTGATTGGGCATTTGGCTGTGACCCGGTACTGTTTGTGTATACTGCGGATCAGCTGCAGGAGCTTATGAAGATCCCACCTCCTGTTGTACCTGCGCAGACCAGTGAAACACTGTTTGTCCCAATTTAACCCCTCAATAGTGACAGCAGCTAATGAGGAGTTTGACAGAGGGGAGTGCACAAAGCTGAACTGCAATGTTCTATTAAATTCAATAAAACCAAGGCAGGAAAATGTGTCACGCCTACACTATTCTAGCCACAAAAATGTCCTCATGGTCATGGGTCCACCTAACATGTACAGTGAGGCTGAAGGCTAGCTAGTAGCTAACTATCAGTGTTTATTTAAATCCCAACATCCATCATACCAAGTTTTAGCCCAGTCTACCCCAATCTGCCCTTCAACACAATACCCCAAACTGAATTCTTACAAGCTTATAATACTCTCAGCTTTTAACGTATTGATGACAGCCAGCATCGTGATATCCTCAGCTGTCTGACATAATGCTCCAGGCCAGACAGCCATAAAGGGGGCAGCACGCAATAGCTTGCCATTCAAGCAGAGCCTGTAAACTTTTGTGGCACCAATGACCCTATTATCCTCACTCCTGTGCTTAACCATTGTTATCATTTTGATATTCTTCAGGCTGACCACCAAATGCTGAGCTGTTCATTACCATGAGGTTTACATCCTCTATTAGTTAAAATGACTTCACTTTAACTTGTCTGCAACTTCCACCTGACTCCTACCCCGCCACCAAAGAGGCCATTTGACACCTTAAATGGACTCGACTGCCATCAACTATGCCTAATAAAGCCATTAGCCAGTTCTACTGTCATGCAATGTTCGGTTGCAAACTCATTAGGTGTCACGGCAGTGTCAGGCTCTGTTCCCACTGTAGAGTCTGACAGGCAACCTGATGTCTCCTAGTTATTCAGCCAGTGCAGGGTGTCGGCTGTATCATGTCCACTATTCCTCAGTCCTGCAGAAGTTAAATTCCTGTTGATCTGGGGAACTCTGTTAGGATCTCAGGTTGCTAATTACCAATCACAGCAGTCTTCTTCCTATATAAGGTACTGGATCCTGGTGCTCAGTGCCGATAATAGCTCCAGCTTGTGCAGCGATTCTGGTCTTATTGTGGTGATCCAATCTGTTGGTGATCTTTGGTGTGCTAATCTGTGCGGTTTGGAAGTTTTGCGGTTGTTAGTTTACTTTCTCCCTTTTACGTTATTATCCTCTGTGCACGTATTGTCGCTCCTTTGTGTTTGTTTGCAGTGTATGAGTTTTGGTTTCTCCCCTGTCCGTGTTTAGTTCTGGGGTTTGTGACTACAGTCCCTGCCTACCCCTGGGGAGGGGTGTTACACCAGGGCTTGGAGAGGAGTTAGGGTCACATTGGCGGCCCAGAACTTGCTACCATAAAGCATACCTCTGAGATAAGGGACACCGCAGGGTCCCTAGTCTGAGAGCCAACCTAGGTGTCCCTGTCCCGTCATCCCGTCCTCATGACATTATTATCGGCCATTTCTATTAGGCCCCATTGATCCCGTCACTGGCCTTGCAAAGCAGGCTTTGACACTCCAGGTAGCGGAGCTGAGGGGACGGTTCAGCTACACAACCTGTCTACTCCTACAGTGCAGACCGGGATGGTGGTCAGTGCTCCAGAACCCAAATGCCTTTTCTGGAGCAGTCTGCTGGGGATCACAGTTGGTTTGTCTCCTTCCGTGAGGCCTGTAAGCTGTACTTCTGACTGTGTCCCCTCTCTTCCGGGATTGAGTGGGTGGGAATTGTAGTTTCCTTGCTAAGTGGTGACCCACAATCGTGGGCCTTTTCTTTGCCTTCCGATTCCCCTGTGGGCATTTTTTTTTCTGCGCTCGGCCTCATTTATGACAACCCTATCAAGGTGGTGGTGGCCGAGGCTGAGATCCAGTCACTGAAACTGGGATTGACTGGCAGAGGACTACTGCCCTGAATTCCAGCACTGGACACTTGACACGCAGATGCTAGGCTCAGGGAGATTGGGGGATTCCTGCCTGGGCCTATCAACTCCATGATGGCCACACAGTGGTTTTTACCTGCCAAGGTAAAGATTGGGTCAACATTACGGTCTTTCAGAATAGTGGTACAGGGGCGAATATAATTGATGAGCACTTTGCCCGCTCCTCTGGGTTAAGGGTGAATGTGTTACCCAATCTTATACAAATTGTGGCCATTGACTTGCCTCCTCTATCCCAGAGTTCTTCAAGGAGTGCATCCACAATTTGGAACTCTGCATTGGGGTGCTCCATGGTGAGCGGGTCACCTGTCAGGTGCTCAAGGACCTACCTGCACTACTTGTGTTGTTGGGGTTCCCGTTCATCTTACACAACCCTGTAGTGGACTGGAAGACTTAGGATATTGTTCATTGGAGCTCATACTGTAAAGGGTACTTTACATGCTGCGACATCGCTAGCGATCTCGTTAGCGATGTGAAATTCTAGATCGCAAGTGCGATCTTTTGAGATCGCACATGCATAAAATGACCTATGTGCGATCTCAACAGATCGCACTTGCGATCTAGAATTTCACATTGCTAATGAGATCACTAGCGATGTCGCAGCATGTAAAGTACCCTTAAGACTCCCTGTCTGGGGGCTTGTATTTCTGCAGTTACCCCCAGTATTCCTGAGTCTTTGTCTGCGTTCAAGGACATGTTCTCAGAAAAGAGTTGTAAGTAGTTACCGCCACACAGACCATACGAATATGCTATTTAACTGAAGCCAGGGCTCACGTTGCCCAAATGCAGACTTTACAATTTGTCCGGGCCAGAGAGACTTACTCTCAAGGAATATTTCACTGAGAGAATAGCCAATGGTCACCTAAGATCTTCATACTCCCTGGTTGGGGCTGGGGGTTTCTTGTCAAAAAGAAAGATGTTGGATCATAACCGTGTTTGGATTTCCAGGAACTGAACTGAACCAGGTTATGGTTCGTGATCCATAGCCCATGCCTCTTATTCCAGATCTTTTTAACGAGATTTCCGGTGCTAAGTGGTTCTCTAAGGTCGACCTCAGAGGGGCCTCTAACTTTATCACAGTCTGTGAAGGGGGTGAGTGTAAAACGGCATTCAATACACCAGAGGGTCACTATGAAAATCTGGTAATGCCTTTTGGTCTAACCAACGCGCCTCTTGTATTCCAACACTTTATTTTTTATACTTTTTCTCACCTGTTGGGTAGGTTTGTTGTCATTTATCTGAATTACATCCTTAGGGGTACTTTGCACACAGAGATAAATCTGCGGCAGATCTGTGGTTGCAGTGAAATTGTGGACAATCAGTGCCAGGTTTGTGGCTGTGTACAAATGGAATAATATGTCCACAATTTCACTGCAACCACAGATCTGCCAAAGATTTATCTGTGTGTGCAAAGTAGCCCTTATTTAATTTCAAGATCTTAGGTCATAGGAGGAACACATTAAACAAGTGTTACAATTACATAGGGTAAACAAGCTTTATGCCAAAACGGAAAAATCTGTATTCGCGGTTCAGGAGTTGCCTTTCTTGGGGTACATAATTTCTGTGTCTGGGTTCAGAATCCCTCCAAGGTGCAGGCCATTTTAAATTGGGATCGCCCTGAAAACCTTAAAGCGCTACAACGGTTCTAAGGTTCCCAAATTATTACAGAAAATTCATCAGGAATTTATCTGCCATATACAGACTTCTGACCCATAGGACGAAGAAAGGGACATACGTCTCTGACTGGTCTGTAAGTACTTTACGTGCTTTTGAGAGTTTAAAAAAGTGTTTCATGTTAGCTCCTGTACTTATAAAGCCCGGTGTGTCTCTTCCTTTCACTGTGAATGTGGATGCATCTGAGGTGGGGGTGGAGGCTGTGTTGTCACAGGGTCAGTCACTGGGTGAGCTTTGTCAATGTGCCTTCTTTAGTTGTTGCCCACTGAACATAATTATGGCATCACCAAGTTGGCATTTCAGGAAAGGCGACACTTCCTGGAAGGGACCACCCACCCAGTTACTGTTATCACTGACCACAAAATTCTGTTGTATCTCGAGACTGCTAAGAACCTTTCTCCGCGACAAGCTCGGTGTTTTTTGTTTTTTAACAGGTAAAATTTTTTCGTCACCTACTGCCCTCTATCAAAAGAACACTAAGGCGTATGCCTTGTCCAGGTGTTTTCCTTGGAGACAACCTGTGTCCATCCTACAGAAAGGGGTGGTTATGTCAACACTCAGTACTGATGTGGAGTCTAAGATTGCTGAGGCTCAGGATGAGGCATCATTTGGGGTTCCAGAAAACAAGTCATTTGTTCCCCTGAACTTTCCTGTAAGGTTTTGGGGAGCATCACGATTCAGTCCTGACTGGTCACCCTGGGGTGAAGGGTATATTTGATCTCCTATTGTGTCGCTTTTGGTGGCCCAACATCCAAAAGGATGCGGTCGCTTATGTGTCTGCATGTACCGTTTGTGCACAATCCAAACCATCGCACTCTTGGGTCTGGGTGTTTGCTACTTTTAGGTGTACCTAGCAAACCCTGTAGGGCTATATCTATGGATTTCATTACAGATCTACCCCCCTCTGCTTGCAACATGGTTATTTTAATGGTGGTTGACAGGTTTTCTAAAATGACCCACTTTCTTGTCTTACCATCTCTGCCGAATGCCAAGACATTAGTCCAGAATTTTATATATGAGATTGTCAGACCCCATGGAGTCCCGTCTGACATTGTATCTGATAGTGGTACTAAGTTCATTACAAACTTTTGGAAAGCATTCGGCTGTTTGTCGGGAATTAAATTGTCTCACTTGTCGGCTTACCATCCGCAGTCCAATGGCCAGATGGAGCACATGAATCAAAATCTAGAACAATATTTACGCAGTTTTGTGTCTGACAAACAGGGAAGCGATCAGCGTTCCTTCCTCCTGCAGAATTTGCTATTAACAGCCACCATCATGAGTCCTCTGGGATATCACCTTTCTTCTGTGTTTATGGGAAACACCCTCAGTTTTGTACATTGCGTAAGGGTCACTCCTCCGAGGTGCTGGAAGAGAACCAGGCAGGGTCTGTTTTGTCATTTACTTGGAGTGATGTCCAGTGGAACTTGTGTAGCATGGTCTCGAGATATAAGCGTGTGGCTGACAGTGGACATATGCCTGGTCTGTGTGTGTGTGGTGTGTGCGTGGTTATCCACAAATAACATTAAGTTGAAAGTACCTTCTTTTAAGTTGGGACCTCGTTTCATTCAGGATCTCTGCCATAAGCAATCCGCTGGCTTATTGTTTGGCATTACCAGTGGTATACAGAATTCATAATGTGTTCCACTAATTCTTTTTAAAGAGGTTTGTGAGTTGTGGAGCCATGACTCCTGTCCCTCCACCCTGAGTTTTGGTAGACTGCTTCCTGGAGTTCCTACAGCCGCTCTTTCTGGCTTGGAGCAGACAATTTATTGTGTAGGTATGCAAAATATGATAGCCATGACCACAGGGACTCAACCCTAACAGGGTCTTAAAAGGTATAAATGCCTCTGGAGACCAGGCTGCCATACCCTGATGGTTACCCCTCCACACAAGGGGTCATACCTGAGATAGTTACCCCTCCACACCAGGAGGCCATACCCAAGATGGTTTCCACTCCACACTAGGGGGTCATGACTGAGATGGTTACCCCTCCACACCATGTGGTCATAACTGAGATTGGTTACCCCTCAACACAGGGTGCCATATGGTCACCCTTCCATGTCAAGGTAACATGTGTGAGATGGTTACCTTTACTGACCAAATTTTAAGTAATTTCAAGGACCCGTGAAAAGGAAAACCAAATAACAGCTTTCTGCATACGTATTATATACAGTATATACATATAATGATCAGAAACAGTGTATCCCTTCACAGCTAATTCTGAAATGTAATTGAAAATGTAGTTATATTTCAAATGCTAATGTTAATAACTCTTTATTTCCACAAACAGTTAATGAAATGTATGGTATGTGGGATAATTGAGAATGAACACAATGCTCATAAATTTAGGTTTGAGTCTGCAATACAACCAAGGTATACAACAGGTTGACACTTGAAAATATCCCATGATATTGTTGGATATAAAATAATATTATATGTAGGTCCAGTATTAGCCACATGCAGTTCACCGGTGTATGTGCTGAAGACAGTAGGTGTTATGAATCGGCGCCACCAAAGCCGCAAGCAGCCTGCTGCGGTTCCAGTTGCGCCCAGGCGCCGGCTGCCGTTTTTGGCCATGCCTCGGGTCGTCCAGCTGGCTGCTTGCACCTCCATGTCTAAGTGTGCAGAGGCGGCTAGTGCGCATGCGTGTTCCGATTTACCCCAGCCGGAGCCTAAGTCCAGTGTTTCGCCTAGTGAGCATGCTCAGCCTGATAGTGCCATTTCTGAGGCTAAGTCCTCGGGACTGGCTACTGAGCATGCTCCTACACTTAGTGCGAAAAGCCTCTTTGCACAGGTACTTGGACTGCATGCTGTGTCTAAGTCCTGTGTTGTGCCTACTGAGCATGCTCAGGCTGATAGTCTGATTTCTGAGACTGTTGTCCAGGCTACTGAGCATGCTCAGGCACTTAGTGCATTGGAGGCAAAGTCCGGGAAGGACTTCACTGGGCATGTCCGTGAGGTGGCAGGTCCTGATAGGCCAGAGGGCATCAGGTGTCCTGATGATGTGGCCACTCCGGACTGGGTCGCGGAGGCCCGGCCCTATGACACGACACCTCACCATTGGTCGTCAGACGATGACTGGTGAAGTGTTTGGGGCGTGGCTGCCATGAGGTCATCAGTGACGTGGCGGTTCTGGATAAGCCGCTGGTGACGTCACTGATGACATGGCACCCTGCTATTGGACCTTGGTGGTTCCAACCTGGGCTTGGGGCGGTGCCAGGTTATAAAAGGGGCTGGAGACATCATGGAGGTGCGCAGTCTTCACATTTGCTCAGACAGAGCACACCTTTATGTTAGAGCCTTATTGCAGTATAAGCCTGTGTTTTGAAGCAGTAGGTAGGGTTAGGCGTCTGGTGCTTGTCACATCAAGACACCCGTGGCTCAGCACGTTAGGGTCAGGTAGTAAGCCATGTAGAGATAAAAGTACATTTACAGTGAGGAGAAAAACCTGGATACACTATCTGTACAGTATACATAGCATAAGCAGTACACAGATACTGTGTGTATATATATATATATATATATATATATATATATATATATATATATATATCGTGAGAAGCACAGAGATACAGGTCACCAGACTCTAAAACTGTGAGGGGGTCTATAATCAGCACACAGCAGCATCAGTATACACTGGTGTGACATGAAGTGCAGACCCCCATCATATACATATAATACCCCAGCCCCATCATATACTGTATATAATGCCAGGCTCCAGCTGCTCCTCTCACCAGTGTCTCTACTACATGTGACTGCTCAGCTCATCCATAGAGGGCACAGTAATAGCAGCCATTATATGGGTCCATGCTCTGTCCAACAGTGATGGCAGGTGTCTGCACACAGCCCTTGTTCCCCTTATAATCAGTCACCAGTAGCCCAGAAGTAGAGTTGAGCGGGTCGGTTATAATCCGGGTCGGGTTGCCGCTGAAGTCCGGTCCAGATCTGATCCGGAATCTGTGGCTATGTAAATGAATGGGGAGAGAGAGAAAGATATATATATATATATATATATATATATATATATATATTACACCTCGGGGCTCTCCTGTGGCAAGGAATGAGACAGTCTCCTTGCCTGCCACGAGCGCTCCTGCTCAGCAGCGCCGAAGGTCTGCCAGACTGCGCAGAGTGCAGGAGAAACCTCCTCAGAGAGGCAGCACGAGGGTGACACCTAGTGGTACTCCTGTTGCAAGAAATGAGGCGGTCTCCCATTCCTTGCCTGCCGCAGCTCCTCCTGCTCAGCAGCCTCAAAGGTCTGTGAGGTTGCGCAATGTGCAGAGGTTTGCTGCTCAGGGAAGCAGTGAGACTCACGTTATCTCTACACATTGTGAGACCGAGGATCCCGCCTCTATTTCCCAGAGGCAGGAGGGTGAGCATGTGCTATGCTTGGTGGATCCTGATTCGCCCACTGACGTCACACGGCTTGATGACAAGGCTGGTGTTACGGTTGCTGCGAGCACTGGAGACTATGTCCAGATTTCTTGCTACTGCACATGTGCGAGCGCTGGAGACTAAGTCCAGATTTCTTGCTACTGCACATGTGCGAGCGCTGGAGACTAAGTCCAGATATCTTGCTACTGCACATGTGCGAGCGCTGGAGACTAAGTCCAGATTTCTTGCTACTGCACATGTGCGAGCGCCGGAGACTAAGTCCAATCTTGGAGCCATTGCACATGTGCGGGTGACATCATCGCTGACACGAGGTCACATGTCTCTGACACCTTCTATGCCGATTGGTCGCTGGTCATGTGCTTGTGACGTCTTGCTCGGTAATAGGCCAGCATGACGTCACTCCTGTCGTTCTGGAAGCGGATTGGCTCTGGTGTCCTCCATCTTGGATGAGGCACAGAGTCTATATAAGACCCTGACACACGCCGCATGGTGCTCAGTCCTCTTGGTTCATGCATATGAGTAGACGCTCTGTGCGCGTTCCTCTAGGCATTCCTCTGTCTATGCTAGGTGAGCGCTACCGGCAGGGTAGCGTTCTTATACCTTACAGCTTCGGCTGCTGTCCGTATCCTTACCTCTTAGGGGAGCGGACATAGGCAGGTGCCTGAGGCACATGGTCTGGCTGGGCCTTGTGATTCTACTCGTAGGTGGACGTTGCCGCTAGGGTAACGTTCCTTATACTGCGTCTGGCAGTTGTTCGTATCCTCGCACACTAGGGGAGCGAACAGAGGTAGGAGCTTTGTGCGGCTTACGCTGCTGTTCGTCTCTTTTGCACCACTAGAAGAGCGGACCTAGGCAGGTGCCATATCTAGTGGTTCGTGTCCTCACACACTAGTGGAGCGAACGCAGGTAGGAGCTTTGTGCGGCTTACGCTGCTGTTTGTCTCTTTTGCACCACTAGAAGAGCGGACCTAGGTAGGTGCCATTTCGCACACATTGCCTTTGTCTCTGTGATTGTTAACAGAGATCATTCCACACACCCTCCAAGTAAGGGAGGAATTGCTTTACTTACTTATTATATCCTTCTGTGCGTTAACAGAGGTATTGCACTCTGCCATAGTCTGCAGCAAAGTCTTTGCACGGTGGACCCTGACTGTCTGATACTCCTTTCGGTTATTATCAGACAGCCCCCCGTAACATTAGGACTGAGCCAAGGGTCTGGCAGTTATGGCAGAATATCAGCAGTTACACCGTTACATACAAGTACTTGAGTCACGGCTCAAGAGTATAGAGGATAAACCTCAGACCATGGTGACATCTGCACATGATCCTCGACTTGCTCTGCCAAACAGATATTCTGGCGATGCCAGATCATGTCGTGGTTTCATTAGTCAGTGTCAGATACACCTAGAGGTCAACTCTTCTCGCTTCTCTACGGAGAGGTCCAGAGTAGGCTTTATCATCTCATTACTTCAGGACAAAGCCTTAGAATGGGCGACTCCCCTATGGGAGCGCTCTGATGTGGTTACTCTGAGACATCAAGACTTTCTTGATGCTCTTAAGGCGGTATTCATGGGTCCGCAGGTTACCCATGATGCGGCCCTGAGACTGTTAGATCTATCTCAGGGTTCGTTATCCACTAGTTCTTATGCCATTGCTTTTAGAACTCTGGTGGCAGAACTAGATTGGCCAGAGAAGGTGTTGATTCCTATCTTCTGGAGAGGGTTGGCAGGCTATGTCAAGGATGCCCTTGCTACTCGTGAGGTCCCTGCTTCTCTGGAGGACTTGATCACAGTAGCAACGAGGATCGATGTACGCCATAAGGAACGTAGACTCGAGGTCTCTTCCTCACGCCCTAAGCATCGGGCTATTCCAGTTGTTGAGGGTCCACTACCATCTTCCTCAGCATCTGAAACATCTCCCACTCCTATGGAGTTAGGTCATACGTTCTCCAGACTACGCAAGTCTGGTCCTCCTATATGTTACGTATGTCGTCAGGCTGGGCACTATGCCAACAAGTGTCCTAGTCGTCAGGGAAACTCCCTGGCCTAGTAACCATTAGAGGGGGGTTACTAGAGACGTCTTCTGCACCCTCTAAGTGTTGTATCCCAGGTCAGCTCTCGTTATCTGAGAATACATGGCCTATTATGGCTTTTGTGGATTCCGGAGCTGACGGGATTTTTGTGTCCTCAGGATTTGTAAAGGGACACAATATTCCCTCTATCATGTTAGAGGCGCCTATTCCTGTCCGTGTTGTTAATGGAACTATGTTGTCTGACTCCATTACATTGAGGACAGTTCCCTTGCGCCTTTCCCTGTCTCAGGGTCACATAGAGGAGATTTCTTTTCTTGTTTTGCCTGAGGGTATAGACGACGTCCTTCTGGGTCTTCCATGGCTTCGGACTCATGCTCCTCACATTGACTGGGAGTCTGACAGCATTATTAGTTGGGGTTCGAAATGTCAGTCCCGATGTCTTCCCTTACCACCTAAGGTCGTTGCGGTTGCATCAACTGATCTCTCTCCCATACCTACACCCTATTTGGATTTCGCTGACGTGTTCTCCAAACAGGGTGCTGAGGTTCTTCCACCCCATAGGCCGTATGACTGTGCCATAGACCTTATCCCAGGTTCGGTTCCACCTAAAGGCAGGGTTTACCCCCTGTCGATACCTGAGTCGGAGGCCATGTCGACCTATATAAGAGAGAGCTTAGAGAAGGGGTTCATTCGTAAGTCTGTCTCTCCCGCGGGAGCTGGGTTTTTCTTTGTTCGGAAGAAAGAGGGTGATTTGCGTCCCTGCATAGATTACAGGGGTCTCAACGCAATCACAATAAAGAACAAATACCCATTACCTTTAATTTCGGAGCTCTTTGACAGACTGAGAGGAGCTCAAGTTTTTACGAAGTTGGATCTGCGGGGTGCGTATAACTTGGTACGAATTCGAAAGGGTGACGAATGGAAGACCGCTTTTAACACCCGAGACGGTCACTATGAATACCTCGTCATGCCTTTTGGGTTATGTAATGCACCCGCAGTATTTCAGGACTTCGTAAATGATGTGTTCAGGGATTTACTGTTATCCTCAGTAGTGGTGTATCTGGACGACATCCTGATTTTTTCTCCTGATCTGGAGACTCATCGTCAGGATGTCGTTCGTGTCCTTTCCCGTTTAAGGGAGCACTCATTGTTTGCTAAACTCGAGAAATGTGTATTCGAGCAGTCCTCATTGCCTTTTTTGGGTTACATTATCTCACAAGAGGGTCTGGCTATGGATCCTGCGAAGCTCTCTGCTGTCCTGCAATGGTCCGAACCTCATTCCTTGAAGGCGGTGCAACGCTTCTTAGGATTTATAAATTATTACAGGCAGTTCATACCCCATTTTTCTACTTTGGTGGCCCCTTTGGTGGCCTTGACTAAGAAAGGTGCTAATCCCAAAGCCTGGTCTACTGAGACATCTCAGGCTTTTGAGGCAGTAAAAAGACACTTTTCAACTGCTCCCGTTCTTCAAAGACCCGATGAGAGTAAGCCCTTCCTCTTAGAGGTTGATGCCTCTTCAGTGGGTGCTGGTGCGGTCTTGTATCAAAAGAACGGTGCAGGTAGAAAAAGGCCGTGTTTCTTCTTTGCTAAAACCTTTTCACCGGCAGAGAGAAACTATACCATTGGGGATAGGGAACTGCTCGCCTTGAGATTAGCCTTGGAGGAGTGGCGTCACTTGCTGGAAGGAGCGAAACATCCTTTCCAGGTCTATACAGACCATAAGAATCTGACGTACTTACAAACTGCTCAGCGTCTGAATCCTCGCCAAGCCCGCTGGTCCTTGTTTTTCTCCCGCTTTCACTTCTCCATCAACTATTTGTCTGGGAGTAAGAATAACAAGGCAGACGCCTTGTCTCGCTCTATGCTTTCTACCCAGGAAGAGATTGACGAACCTCGTCTTATCCTTCCCTCCAGGGTTTTTCATACGCTCTCCCCTGTGACGTTAGACCAAATCCCACCGGGCAAGACATTTGTTCCGCCTGATCGACAGAATGATATACTGTCATGGGCCCACACCTCAAAGGTGGGTGGGCATTTTGGTATTAGGCGGACACGAGAGTTACTGGAGAGGTGGTATTGGTGGCCACACTTAGCCAGCCACGTCAAGAGATATGTCGGTTCCTGCTACTCGTGTGCTCGCAACCGTCCATTACGGCAGAGACCGGCTGGGCTCTTGCATCCTTTACCAGTGCCAGATAGACCATGGGAGGTGGTAGGCATGGACTTTGTGGGTGATCTTCCATGTTCACAGGGACATAGATTTGTGTGGGTCATTACGGACCATTTCTCCCGGATGGTTCATCTCGTACCGTTATCGAGAATCCCATCTTCCAGGGTACTAGCCAAACTATTCCTCAAGCATGTCTTTAGGCTTCACGGGATGCCAGATCGTATCATTTGTGATAGAGGCCCGCAATTTACTTCCCGTTTCTGGCGAGATCTTTGTAGCCTTCTGCAAATTGAGTTGAATCTCTCTTCGGCATACCATCCGGAGACTAATGGTTTGGTTGAACGTACCAATCAATCTATGATTATATACCTTCGACACTTTGTTGCTGAGAACCACGATAACTGGTCCTCCCTCCTACCCTGGGCAGAATTTGCCCTTAACAATTCGCTGGCTGAGGCCACTGGGCAGACACCGTTCGTACTCAATAATGGGCAACACCCTAGGGTACCGGTACCGTTTCCCGCTGCTGCACCTCCTCCTCTTGTGGCCGACTGGGCAACTAATGCCAGAGAGGTTTGGGATCGGACTCAAGAGTCGATCCAAGCAGCTAAGGACCGTATGAAGACGGTGTCCGATCGGTTTCGTCGCCCGGCTCCTGTCTTTTCTCCAGGGGACTTTGTGTGGCTCTCTGCAAAACACGTGAGACTTAGAGTGAGCTCTGTCAAATTTGCTCCTCGCTTCCTGGGTCCTTATGAGGTTCTTCGACAGGTAAATCCTGTAGTCTATCAATTGAAGTTACCTGTCCATCTTAGGATTCATGACAAATTCCATGTCTCATTGCTAAAGCCGGCTATTTTACCTCACGCTCGTGAAGTGCACTCTCCTGCCTCTGATTCCTCTCGCTCTAGCTATGAGGTACGAGCCATAGTTGGTTCTAAGATGGTTAGAGGGCGCAGGTTCTTCTTGATAGATTGGGAGGGCTATGGCCCGGAACATCGCTCTTGGGAGCCTGAGGAGGCTGTCCATGCTCCCGACTTAGTTGCCGATTATCTGCGTCGCCGGGAGGGGGGCCCTTGAGGGGGAGGTACTGTTACGGTTGCTGCGAGCACTGGAGACTATGTCCAGATTTCTTGCTACTGCACATGTGCGAGCGCTGGAGACTAAGTCCAGATTTCTTGCTACTGCACATGTGCGAGCGCTGGAGACTAAGTCCAGATTTCTTGCTACTGCACATGTGCGAGCGCTGGAGACTAAGTCCAGATTTCTTGCTACTGCACATGTGCGAGCGCCGGAGACTAAGTCCAATCTTGGAGCCATTGCACATGTGCGGGTGACATCATCGCTGACACGAGGTCACATGTCTCTGACACCTTCTATGCCGATTGGTCGCTGGTCATGTGCTTGTGACGTCTTGCTCGGTAATAGGCCAGCATGACGTCACTCCTGTCGTTCTGGAAGCGGATTGGCTCTGGTGTCCTCCATCTTGGATGAGGCACAGAGTCTATATAAGACCCTGACACACGCCGCATGGTGCTCAGTCCTCTTGGTTCATGCATATGAGTAGACGCTCTGTGCGCGTTCCTCTAGGCATTCCTCTGTCTATGCTAGGTGAGCGCTACCGGCAGGGTAGCGTTCTTATACCTTACAGCTTCGGCTGCTGTCCGTATCCTTACCTCTTAGGGGAGCGGACATAGGCAGGTGCCTGAGGCACATGGTCTGGCTGGGCCTTGTGATTCTACTCGTAGGTGGACGTTGCCGCTAGAGTAACGTTCCTTATACTGCGTCTGGCAGTTGTTCGTATCCTCGCACACTAGGGGAGCGAACAGAGGTAGGAGCTTTGTGCGGCTTACGCTGCTGTTAGTCTCTTTTGCACCACTAGAAGAGCGGACCTAGGCAGGTGCCATATCTAGTGGTTCGTGTCCTCACACACTAGTGGAGCGAACGCAGGTAGGAGCTTTGTGCGGCTTACGCTGCTGTTTGTCTCTTTTGCACCACTAGAAGAGCGGACCTAGGTAGGTGCCATTTCGCACACATTGCCTTTGTCTCTGTGATTGTTAACAGAGATCATTCCACACACCCTCCAAGTAAGGGAGGAATTGCTTTACTTACTTATTATATCCTTCTGTGCGTTAACAGAGGTATTGCACTCTGCCATAGTCTGCAGCAAAGTCTTTGCACGGTGGACCCTGACTGTCTGATACTCCTTTCGGTTATTATCAGACAGCCCCCCGTAACAGCTGGTGACGTGGTGAATCCTGACTGGCCAGGCTGGGATGTCGTGGATCCTGATTGGGTCAAGTCCGTCATCTCCGCCTCGCGCCCGCCCTTGGCTGGAGCTACACCTCCTTAAAAGCTCCTCCTGCCATCATGGCGGCGCGCGACCGTCCTTCTATGTTTGGATGTCTGGCAGTGTGCTGCCACGCCACTGCTCAGGCATTATCGTCTTCTGTGGGCTTGGCCCTTGCTGCTTAGGCAGTACCTGGTTTGCAGGCCGTGTCCCTGCCTTGCTGCTCCGGCAGTAGCTCCTTCAACAGGCCGTGTTCCTGTCCCAGGTGAGCTCCTCGAGTCTCCACCGGACTCACCTGGCTATTGAAAGCACACGTGCGTGGGCACCTCTGTGCTACCCTCGTGACATATTCTCGTGACTTCCACTGGCACACGTGCATGGGCACCTCTGTGCTTCCCCGTGCAACAGGTACACCGAGCCGTGTGATCCCTGCCATACAACCCACACGGGTTAGGGCAGACCGGTGTACATAGATCGTCTGTGACATTCCAGACGATCGCTAGCAGCAACCCGCTCACTCTTCACCCACCATAGCAGCGGTCCCTTACACCGCACAGTGGACCTTGACCGGCGGAAGCTGTCCATTCCCCATCTTGGCACGCTTCCCCGGGTCCCCCTCGTAACATTACGGTCGCACCAAAGGTCTGGCTATGGCTGAAGAGCAGCAGCAGTTGCTGCGTTATGTGCAGCAGTTGGAATCACGTTTGGCAGCAGTGGAGCAGTCTTCCTCCGACAAGACTACTCTGACGACAGTCGCCACCGAGGCGGCTACCCAGGCTGTGCTATTGGGCGGAAGGTCTCCTCGCCTTGCGCTTCCAGAGCGCTTTAGCGGGGACAGCTCCGAGTGCCGTGGGTTTATAAACCAGGTCACCACCTACAAAGAGCTGTCCGCGACTCTTTACGCTACCGAGAAGGCGAAGGTAGCCTTCGTCCAGTCCCTGCTCACAGGGAGAGCGCTGAAGTGGTCCACGCCGTTGTGGGAGCGCGGAGATCGTGTGGTGAATAACTTAGCATCTTATCTTGGGGCCATGAGAATGGTGTTCCTCGGGCCTCAAGTCACCCACGACTCCGCGCTGCGCCTCCTACGACTTCGGCAAGGGTCCGCTTCAGTCGGGGACTTTGCCTTACACTTTAGGACACTTGCCACAGAGCTGGACTGGCCCGATAAGGTCCTTGTACCTGTGTTCTGGGAGGGCCTGGCAGGGTTCGTCAAAGACGCACTGGCCACGCGTGAGGTGCCTGCTACTTTAGAGTCCTTGATTATGGTTGCCTCTCGCATAGACATCCGCCAGGCGGAGCGGAGGCTCGAGGTCTCTTCAGCACCCACGTCCTCACGGCCTAAAAAGCGTCTGGCTCCCGTCTTCCACCAGACAGGTCTCCCAGCCAGCTCTGTAGGCGACTCCGTGGAGTCAATGGAGGTGTCCAAAGCGGTCTCCTCTACCCCAGGTTCTCGGTCTGGTGTCATCTGCTTTTCCTGTGGGCAGAGGGGACACATAGCTACCCGATGTCCCAAACCGTCGGGAAAAGACAGCGTCTAGTTTCCATCAGAGGGGGGTTCCTAGACGCTGCTTCTCCCTCTAGGTTGACTATCAGCGCCCAGTTGCAGTTTGGCACTACTCTCTTCTCTGCTCTGGCCTGCCTGGACTCAGGCGCTGATGGCAATTTCATTTCGACCTCCCTGGCAACCCGATACTCAGTTCCCCTGGTTCTCTTGCCCAAGCCACTCAGGGTTCGGGTAGTCAACGGGTCCCTACTAGTGGATCCCATCACCCAGATCACCATCACTCTCAGGATGGAAGTACCACCAGGACACCATGAGCAGATGTCCTTCATGGTGCTTCCAGAGGGGACGGATGAGATCCTACTGGGTCTCCCCTGGTTGAGACAGCATGCTCCTATACTCAACTGGGCAACAGGGGAGATCTCATCATGGGCAGGATCCTGTAGGGAGCACCTCGTGACTACCGAACCACCCGCTACCATTAGGTCGGTTGGGTCCTCAGGGAATACAGGGGAGCCAGGTTTACCGACACCTTATGAGGCCTACAGGGACGTCTTCTCCAAGAGGGCCGCAGATACCCTTCCTCCCCACCGGCCATACGATTGCCGAATAGAGCTGAAGCCAGGCTCCGAGCCCCCTAGGGGCAGAGTGTATCCCCTCTCTGCTCCAGAGACGGAGGCTATGTCCAAATATATTCAGGACAGCCTGGCAAAAGGGTTCATTCGCAAGTCTATTTCACCGGCCGGTGCGGGGTTCTTCTTCGTGCAAAAGAAGGAAGGGGATCTACGCCCCTGTATCGATTACAGGGGATTAAATGCAATCACGATCAAAAACAAATACCCTTTGCCCCTCATTACGGAGTTATTTGATCGATTCCGCGGGGCAAAGATCTTCACGAAGCTGGATCTACGCGGGGCGTATAATCTAGTGCGAGTCCGAGAGGGCGATGAGTGGAAGACCGCCTTCAACACCAGGGACGGTCACTACGAGTATCTCGTAATGCCCTTCGGACTCTGCAATGCCCCCGCCATATTTCAAGACTTTGTGAATGATGTTTTCCGGGATTTGTATCTTTCCGTGGTTGCATACCTGGATGATATCCTTATCTTCTCCCCCGATCTTGCCACCCATCGGAGGGATGTCATCCGAGTACTTAAGAGGCTCCGCACTCATTCGTTATATGCTAAGCTAGAAAAGTGCGTTTTTGAACGTGAATCCTTGCCGTTTCTGGGGTATATCGTGTCCAGTCAGGGGTTAGCAATGGATCCGGGGAAGTTGGAGACAGTGATGAAATGGCCTGAGCCCCGCTCGCTGAAAGCGATCCAGCGTTTCTTGGGGTTTATCAATTATTATCGCCAGTTCATTCCCAACTTCTCGACGGTGGCAGCACCCATCATTGCCCTTACCCGCAAGGGCACTAATCCCAAAGCATGGACACGGGAAACGGTAGAGGCATTTCACACTCTCAAAACTTACTTCTCCAGAGCTCCCATCCTTCATCGTCCAGACATCTCCAAACCCTTCCTACTAGAGGTAGACGCCTCTTCGGTCGGTGCTGGTGCAGTCCTGTACCAGAAAGACGAACGAGGAAGGAAGCATCCATGTTTCTTTTTCTCCAAAACCTTTTCTCCGGCCGAGAGGAACTACTCCATAGGGGATAGGGAGTTACTGGCGATGAAACTAGCATTCCAGGAATGGCGGCATCTCCTGGAGGGTGCGAAGCATCCATTTGAAGTATTTTCCGATCATAAAACTCTCACATACCTCCAGACAGCACAACGCCTGAACCCAAGGCAGGCCCGTTGGTCCTTGTTCTTCTCCCGGTTCCACTTTATTATCCACCACCTGGCCGGTGAGAAGAACGTACGGGCCGATGCCTTGTCACGTTGTATGGTTGTGTTGGAGGAGGACGAGGAGGAGCCTCATCTTATACTACCCCCGGACAGCTTGAGGATGGTCACTCCCACTTCTTTGGACCAGGTGCCACCTGGCAAGACCCTCGTTCCCCCTGAACTACGGAATGAGGTGCTATCGTGGGCCCATGCCTCCAAGGTCGGGGGTCACTTTGGGGTCAAAAGGACCAGAGACCTTGTGACTAGGCACTATTGGTGGCCGAGACTACCCCAGGACATGCAGGAGTATGTGGGAGCCTGTATGTCGTGTGCACGGAATAAGCCGTCCCGGCAGAGACCGGCAGGTCTTCTTCACCCGCTGCCAGTGCCGGATCGTCCCTGGGAAGTGGTGGGAATGGACTTCCTGGGAGATCTGCCCAAGTCAGCAGGGCACAAGGTCGTATGGGTCATCACGGATCACTTCTCTAAAATGGTCCACTTGGTGCCTCTCCCACGACTCCCGACGTCACGTGCTCTCGCCACCTTATTCATTAGGCATGTATTTAGGCTGCATGGCATGCCTGACAAGGTGGTGAGCGACCGGGGTCCCCAGTTCGCGTCTCGCTTCTGGAGAGAGCTCTGTAAGCTCCTGCAGATAGAGCTGAACATCTCCTCCGCATACCATCCCGAAACCAATGGACTGGTAGAGAGGACCAATCAGACCTTGGTAACGTACCTCCGCCATTTTATCTCCGCGCACCACGACAACTGGGCTAACCTCCTTCCTTGGGCCGAATTTGCCATTAATAATTCGGGTAATGAATCCTCTGGTCAGACTCCGTTCCTGCTCAATAACGGACAACATCCCCGAATCCCGGTTCCGATGCCCATTACGTCACCCGATCCTAGAGTGGAGGATTGGGCGACCGAGGCCCGAGAGATCTGAGATAACACCCAAGAGGCCCTTAAGAGGGCTAAAGACCGGATGGTGACAACGGCTGATGAGCGCCGCCGCCCTGCACCATCCTTCGCCCCTGGTGACCTAGTGTGGCTGTCCTCTAAGAATGTTAACCTACGGGTACAGGCAACCAAGTTCGCCCCTAGGTACCTGGGTCCGTTTAAAGTACTAGAGCAGGTGAACCCGGTGGCATACCGACTCCAGCTCCCTCCACGCTGGGCTATAGCCAACACCTTTCACGTGTCCCTTCTGAAACCCGTACGACTTAATAAGTTCTCGGGGTCCCTGACGCCTCAAACCGACTCCCCACCCGACGACTCTGAGGTGGCGAAGCTTGTGGAGACAAAAGTCATACGGGGCAGGAGGTACTACCTCGTGGAGTGGGTCGGCCGTGGTCCGGAGCATAGATCCTGGGAATTGGAGGATCATATCCATGCCCCAGGTTTGATAGCGGCCTTCGAGCACGGGCAGGGGGGGGGGGCCTAGACGGGGGGGTAATGTTACACCTCGGGGCTCTCCTGTGGCAAGGAATGAGACAGTCTCCTTGCCTGCCACGAGCGCTCCTGCTCAGCAGCGCCGAAGGTCTGCCAGACTGCGCAGAGTGCAGGAGAAACCTCCTCAGAGAGGCAGCACGAGGGTGACACCTAGTGGTACTCCTGTTGCAAGAAATGAGGCGGTCTCCCATTCCTTGCCTGCCGCAGCTCCTCCTGCTCAGCAGCCTCGAAGGTCTGTGAGGTTGCGCAATGTGCAGAGGTTTGCTGCTCAGGGAAGCAGTGAGACTCCCGTTATCTCTACACATTGTGAGACCGAGGATCCCGCCTCTATTTCCCAGAGGCAGGAGGGTGAGCATGTGCTATGCTTGGTGGATCCTGATTCGCCCACTGACGTCACACGGCTTGATGACAAGGCTGGTGACGTGGTGAATCCTGACTGGCCAGGCTGGGATGTCGTGGATCCTGATTGGGTCAAGTCCGTCATCTCCGCCTCGCGCTCGCCCTTGGCTGGAGCTACACCTCCTTAAAAGCTCCTCCTGCCATCATGGCGGCGCGCGACCGTCCTTCTATGTTTGGATGTCTGGCAGTGTGCTGCCACGCCACTGCTCAGGCATTATCGTCTTCTGTGGGCTTGGCCCTTGCTGCTTAGGCAGTACCTGGTTTGCAGGCCGTGTCCCTGCCTTGCTGCACTGGCAGTAGCTCCTTCCACAGGCCGTGTTCCTGTCCCAGGTGAGCTCCTCGAGTCTCCACCGGACTCACCTGGTTATTGAAAGCACACGTGCGTGGGCACCTCTGTGCTTCCCCGTGCAACAGGTACACCGAGCCGTGTGATCCCTGCCATACAACCCACACGGGTTAGGGCAGACCGGTGTACATAGATCGTCTGTGACATTCCAGACGATCGCTAGCAGCAACCCGCTCACTCTTCACCCACCATAGCAGCGGTCCCTTACACCGCACAGTGGACCTTGACCGGCGGAAGCTGTCCATTCCCCATCTTGGCACGCTTCCCCGGGTCCCCCTCGTAACATATATATATATATATATCTATATCCCGGGTACTGGTCGGACTCGCATCGGACTCTCGAACCGTGCGGATCCGGATTTTGCCCATCCGGGTCCGCTCAACACTACCCAGAAGTCATGAAGAATCTGTTTAATACAGCAGTAATGAGTGATATTTTCAGTTATGCCTTCAGAGAGGTCACACAGGAGCAGGATTTCATGTTAGTTGCAGCCAACACATGAGGGGACATGGTTGCTACATGAATTCCTGAGGTAATATTGATTCCATATATGATGTAGGAGCTGATTCTACCCTAGTTTATGATGTCTGAGGTGAATGTGGTCATATTATCTGTAATGTGAGGTGATAACCATAGTATTATACTCTCTGACACTCCAGACATATTTCCTGCAGTTCTGGTGAGAGAGACAGAGAGAGGGAGATCAGACAGAGTTACATCCTCCTTAGAGCCCCACCCTTCTGGTAAGACACCAAGCACAGACATACTGTGCTTTTTCCTCTTAAAGGGAACCTGTCATGTCAAAAAAGCATTATAACCTCCAAGCAGGAGCCTGTGTGAAGTAGTAACCCCTTCCTACCCATCCCTGTGTTGTATTATTGTGTAATATGAAAGTAATAACGTTTTATTACTTACATGTTCTCTATGTAAAGGAGCAGGTCTCTAGCCTCATGGGTGTCGCATTGCCCCGTGGGCTTTTGCATGCTTTCTATGGTATCACGCCCCTGTGGGCATGATACCAAAGATTTACATGAGCGACGTTTACGTCTGCTCCTTTAGAATCCCGCGCGTGCGCACTTAACATTCTCGCCGCCTTCTCATCCTGGTTGTTTGTCAGCTTCAGACGCGCACTGCGCATGCTCAGAAGACTCCTGCAGTTCCAGTCATGCACAGTGCGCGTCTGAACCCGGCAAGTAAACACCAGGATGAGAAGGCTGCGGGAATGGTAAGTGCGCACGCACCGGATTCTGAAGGAGCAGATGTGATATCGTTCATGTAAATCAATGGTATCACGCCCACAGGGGCGTGATGCCATGTAAAGCATGCATACGCCCAAGGGGTGATGCAATGCCCATGGGGCTAGAGACCTGCTCATTTACATAGGGAATATGTAAGTAATAAAACCTATTTTATTACTTTCATATCACACAATATTACAACACAGGGATGGGTAGGTAGGGGTTACTAGCCCACATGCTCCTGCTTGTAGGTTATAATGTTTTAAGACCTGACAGGTTCCCTTTAAAGCAGAATCACTTGTGGCGCCCCTGAGTACATCAGGGTGCCACAGGGTACTGCATCCTTACCCAGGGTGCAGGGCCTTCCCCCCCATGGTTCTGGGTTCTTAAGAGACCGGTGTCACTACCAACATCACCACAAATCCCAATCAACACCTCACATCATGACCTGTCAGACACGCTAGTGGGTTGGTCTAGCTGGACCACCTAGGGGTCAGGCAGACTGGTGGGAGGGAAGTGAGACAGTTGACAGTAGTAGTAGAGTAGTGAGAGCCCTCGAGGAGAGAGGATCTGGGGAGAGTGAGCTCCCGGGGAACTAGAACGTGGTTGGGTCGCAGACAGTGGTCCGGGACCAGAGGAGTCAGGGACCGATGGCAGTGACATTGGAAAGGGTGCGACGGACATAGTCTAGGAGGAATGTCGGCACCAGCAAGCCCAAAAGAAACTAACCAGTGCCGAGCACGATGGGGTACAGGACTCTAGGTCAGGAGCCGATTCAACATGCTGACAATTAACCTGCCGAGAAAGGAGACCTTCAGGGACCTTTCCACAGAGCTCAGAAATTAGGGGCATCAGAATAACGTGGGGAACAGGGTTTTCCAGCCAAAAGCAGCCCACTGAAGTCCCAAGTGCCAGCTCCCAAGAGCACAGCTCCTCTTTACAAAGTGAGCGGGGCCCGAACAGCTTCAAGCCAAGGGGCCACAGACAGACAACTACATTGTGCACGGAGGTGGGCTCCGTACTATCAAGTGACACCTGTGGGAGCGGACACCTGGACGGGTTCCCCGTAGTGACCGTGACACACATAGAACTTGGTTTACTTGCAGCGAGCGTGTCTACTTTATAATCCTCATCCTGCACCATGACTACCCACAGTGAGTACCCTGCTCTCCCTAACAACCACCAACACCCCTGAGCCCGGGACCATCCCTACCTGTGGAGGGACTAACATCAGGCGGCCCAACCCCATCTGCCCCGGTACTCCTTACAGCAGCGGTGGTACTCCCATTACTGCAACCCACAGGTGGCGTCACAAACTTATCCCCTGTAAATACCCCCTTTTCACGGATCCAAGTGTCCGCCAAGCCAGGTTCGGGCCCCTCGAGCTACCACTATCCCGGATCCGAGCAACCCAACCAACACCAGGGCGGTACACACTCATGCTTAAACTCTACACAGATATACAACAAAGCTATAGGAGTTATGACTCCCTCCTCCAACAGTCATGTTCCTCTTCGCTTAGTGTTCCGGGGGTGTCTATCTCAGAGTTCAGTGATAGAGCTATCCATGCTGTATTATACTCGGAATATACCATGTTCAAGATCTCTATTTGCTGTTATTAAATGGAACATTTTTGTATACATCTTGAGAACAAATACTTGTCAAGAACAAAACTTCCAGATTACAGTTTGCTAATATTGCAAGTCTAGGAAATCCTCTGTGAGATAACCAGCAAACATGTTCAAACATTTACTGAGGCCAGATTCACACATGTGAGTTTCATGGTCTATGTACAGACCATGATTTCCAGATGGGCTGCTTGTCTCCTGACCTGAAATGATGCTGAAAAGCCTCATCATGTATATGCCTAGAAGACTGTTGAATTCAGGTCAGGAGATCCATAGCTAGTCCTCCTGATATTGTTTTTTGTTCATAGACCATACATTTCGCAGGTGGGAAGCTGCCCTTTTACTAATACATTGTAGAAAACTATGGGGACTACTGAGATTGTCAGCAATAAAATCACCATAGTTTTGCAGGTTCATACTGTAATACGTTAATAAAGTCATTATGTACTGTAATTGCTACCCCTGGACCAGCCTTCCTGGTATAGTATGGGACTATAGGGTTAAATACATTCAAATTTAATTTTTGATCCTAAAGACATATTTACATGGTACTTCACTATAGCAGATCAATGGCTGATCAGAGTGGTCTATGGTTCTATACTTTGGAGAACATTGACCAATCTACTTCATACAAGTAGATTTTAAGATTTATTACAATAAAGTTTCCGCCATACTCCACCTATTTTTTTGTTTCATGGTTTATATAAATGAAAAATGTTGGACCTTGGATGGCACTCTCAGTAACTCCAAGGTCTACCAAGGTCCAACATTTTTCATTTATCTGAACTTTGAGGGAACTCCGATGGAGGAGGATTCTTCAGTGGACCGACCTGGCAGCCCCTGATGCCGGGGAAGGAGAAAAGACCCCTCGCTAATTGCCTTCTTGAATGTGAACCAAGGTGAGTGCATAATACATCTGTAATGCACTTGTATATTTAAACAAATTGCTACCCTCAAATCAGTGCCGCAATCTCGCTCCCCTTTTTTCTTCCCCATTCTACGGGTGGATCAAATTTCACGAGAATATTGGTTTATGACAGTATATCTTCTTTCTCCCTCTCCATGGTACTGAAAAACATGACAATTTAAGAACTGTGAATGTGTTATTAGGGTTGAAATTTTATGTTCACCAGTGACATTATCAAGTCCTCAAAGGTTCAATATCAGAATCTATATGCTAACAATTGTCCTGCAGCTTTGATCAGTAAATAATGCATCTCAATGTCTATCTGATGCAACTCAATGTTTTATTTACAGCAAAAGACATTTATCATCTGACCACAGGATTGCTTTAAGTGTAGATGATTGGATGTATCAACCCCCGTGGATAAAGGGAATCGGGTTTCAGTTTCATGTTATACCTCACTCCAATCAGGATTGAATGGAGAATCTTAGTTGTCCATGATTGTGTCACATGGAGTTTTACACAAAACTTGCCGAATGTCATGACGGCATCAGACGCTGTTCAAATTGCAGATTCTGACACTGGTTTCTCTGGTGTTTCTGATCTACACAGGCAGACTCGGGTGTCGACCAGCTGTGTGCTCATTCATAGACAGGCTATCAATAGTTAATCTCTACTAGCCTGTTTGTTAGGCTTTTGGGATCACAAGTTGTAAGGAAGCCTATCACATCTGCTCTTCTCATACTTAAGTTGGAGAAGATCTTCCACCCTCGCTGACTACAGTATCTGCTGTGTTGCTCTGTCTGCTGTGGTTTTTCAGATTTGCTGGGAAGAGAGTAGCCTGTGCTTAGTGTTGTAGAGTGTACCTGTTGTCTTATTTCCACCCTGCTCTCGTTTTTCTCCTAATCTCTTACTATCTTAAACCTCTGTGTGTGCCCCCTGTGTGACAGAGTTTTGGTTTCCTCTGTTTGTCTATTTCGGTGGGTTAAATCACACTCCTGTCTTGGCTCCCCTTGGGGAAAAGGTTGGGGGTATAAGATCAGGGCTGGTCAGGAATAGAAGCAGGAAGGAGACTCAGACATCCCCACCATTAGGGGTATCTCTTAGAATAGGGATAGCATAGGGCCCCCTAGTCTGAAGGTCAGTTTAGGGACCCCGGTTTCCCGCTATCCCCATAGTCCTCCATGACAGACTGCTGGCTTTTCTACAGGCATGATCAGAGCAGCTGCCAACCTGTGCAGCCGCACAGGGGTCCTAGAGGTACCCCATTTTTCCCCAAATCATGTGGAATTGTGCATTTTGTTGAGTAATTTGCCTGAAAAAAAACCGATATATTGTTCTTGCACAGGGGCCCTTTTCTGTCCACCAGTGGCAGGTGCAGTCATATGCTGCATTCAATTCCAATAGAAGTGAGGAAGAATGGGAGGGCGGAATATTTTTTTTGCAATCGGTTGGGACCTAAGTGATCAGACATTCATTACCAATCCTGTGGATAGGTGATATATTTGTCTAATGCAAAAAGTATCTATAAAGAAAGTTCACATTTTATTTTCACATTTAATTTGTCTGTTCCACTTAAACAAGTGTAATTCACATGCCTAACCGGACCATTCCATTACTTATACAAATGAAAGCAGAAAGACACAATTTTTATGGAATCCTTTTAGGTTTCATTTTGTATCTTTGTATAACTGGTGGAGGAAGGTTGAACTAGATGGACCTAGGTCTTTTTTCAACCTACGGTAAGTAACTATGTAACTATGTTTATAATTGAAGACAACGGTCTGCATGCTGTGGTTATATACAAAGCATACTACAGTAATTTGTGCATTAGCAATGTACATATAACATTGTGGGTTATAGATAATTTAGTGACAAAAAATGTATACTTGGTGGAGAAAGGTTGAACTTCATTTACCTAGGTCTTTTTTCAACCTATGTAATCTTGTAACTATGTGACTCATATAGTGTCCCTGTGAATTTCGCTGCTATAGATAGATGCCTATTTGGTTAATACAGTTTTTGCATGAGCAATAATATCTCATGTGTGACTGAAGTCAAGTGATTTACTTGTAAGTAATTTACATTTCCATTAATATGTGACATCAGAGGAGATTTGCATTAAATATTATTTTGGTTATTTTATACAAATTAAGTACTTAGACTTTAAAAGGTCACTTTTTATTTTTATGGCCTATGGTTGTACTGTATTGCTCTATAAATGCAAATGATAATATAGTTGGTACGAATAAATGAAGGGGTTATCTATCTCTCACATCTACCTTTGGATTGGCGGCAGAATCACAATAATGCCCGAAGCCAACGTGGCTACGTTATTACCTTCATTGCCATGCAATCCCTGCATGTTTAGTGGCTGAAAAACAGCTGTGAAACATCAGAGGTGGTGACTTGAGCATAGCACTCAAACACCCGCAATACTCGGTCAAGTAACTAGCGTACCCGAGCACTCCGATGCTCGATCGAGTATCAAGCAGTGTCGAGCACGCTCGCCCATCACTAATAATTAAAAGGAAAAAATTGATTTCAGCCTACCCCTTAGTTTGTCCACAGCTCCCCTGATGCACGGCCTGAAAACGGAGATCACATCCGGACAATGGCAAGAAAAAAGGGAAAAACAGCCAGCACCAAAATTCTCCAGAATAAAAAACTTTTCTTTATTTCTTCATTTGAAAAAAAGAGCATGCAAAAGTGGAATAAAAAACATGGCAGTACCCTTACATGTTTCAGACTTCACAGGGTCCTTAGTCATAGGCTACAGATTCAGAAATGATACACACATATATCCAAAACAGGAAACAGGGAAAGATTTAGGGCGTTACCCCACATGGGGATTACTAATGCAATACCAGTGGGTAAAATTCCCATACAGAGATCAGAGCATGCAGGACAAATACATGTATCATACACATATAAATCAATACAATATGGATCTTGATCTAAATACATGCGGTGTGTTTTCTGACTATATAAGCATCGGGAAAACCGACGGAAGCATTCAGAAATTCATGAGGCTTACAATTCGCAACATATTTAACTTTGTTAAAAATGTTGATGTTAAACATGTCATCTGACACTCAACAGTTCGTGGACGGTGCAGACATGATCCTGATATATTCTGTTACATTTGAGGTTGATTTACAACACCCAATTATTAACTATTATATCATAACTATTCCAGAGCATCCAAAAAGTGAACATTTCTCCCTAACAAGTAAAATTTACACATCTATTGATCTCTCGGTTAGGTGATAGACTTTTTTTTTACACAAAACAAATATATTTCATGGTATCGCTTTTTCAGAACTTCTTATGACTAAAGATGTGCGAACTTTGATTCGGTCCATGTTCGCCAAATTTACTTGTGTTCACTGAACAGTGCACCAAACATATCAGAATCACATTGAAATCAATGAGAGGCAAAAAAAAAAGGCATGCGGATGACTTCTTATCAGCATCCCATGTCTGTCCATTTTTCACTGACTGTTTGAGAAACCTCTATAAGTTTTTTCTTTGCATACTGAAAAAACTGATTAACCACTGATGGTAAAACTGACAGACTGACCAAAGACTGATGATAATCTGAATCCAAAACACTGATGAAAATTGGTCAGTTTTTCGCGCGCACAAAAAAAACCTGATGTGCAAAACCAGCCTTAGGCTATGTGCACACGGTGCATTTTTTATGTGTTTTTTTGTGAAGTTTGTGGCTGCATTTCTTTCTTCATGACAGTGATGCCAGCAAAGTCAATGGGAATTCTGAATTTGTGTGCACGTTGCTTCTTTGTTACTTGCAGATTTGGTGCAGAAAATATACTGCAGTATGTCAATTGTTGGTGCATTTTCTCCAGCGTTTTGTACCTCTTCCACCCAAAAAACGCATGGCACAAATGCGCACCAAAGCGCATGTGTATATTGGTGCTGTTCTCTGCTAGAAGGGTCGGATTTCATGCAGAAAATGTTTGCACTAAATCTGCAGCGTGTGCATATACCCTAAAGTTGCAGTTAGTTGTGACTTCCTTTTCTATGGAATCAATGAACATCATGATGTGAGGATTATTTTGTTGTAATCCATAAGAATCTTCATGTCACCACTTAGCTTTGATATAGTGGTGAATTTCTACTACAGTCATGTTAGCCATACATTTGTCATATTCCATGTTGTTCCCCTGTGTTGCTCTTTATGGGAATCTAATTTATAAATGTTTTGCTCTCTAGACTTTTCCATGTATGCACTCGCAGCAATCATGACAGTCCCTGTGTGATGGGCATTAGTAGAAAACCAACTATATAGTGGCAGAATTCTGCATAATTCCTTTTGATTTTTATGAATTTCTAAAGGCTTATTATCAAATTGTTCACAAAGGGACAGATTCTGTTAGTATTGACCTTTATATTTGCTATGGCAAAGAAAAGCAAAAGTGTTGTATCACAGTAGCACTTATCACATTATCACAAAGCATTTCTCTACCAGAAACAATATATAAGGTAGAATAACATTTTTAATATAGTTCTCTATAGAAAAAGTTCTGTTTTTGATTTTCACTAGAGCGCCACTCTTGTCCATGGCCGTGTTTGGTACGGCAGCTCTATCAGATGTAATACCAGCCAGAGTCAACAGACACGATGATCCATTGTTTTAAGCTAAATCTACTAAATGGTACAATAGTAGTAAAAATAATGTAGTGACAGATATCGTGCCTTTCTTACACACAGCATATTGTAATATAAATACCATTAGAGCAGATTCAGGTGCATTATTTCTTATATTTCCTTTTCCCGCTGGTACAAAATCTAATATGTGAAGCTGTGTGTGTGTGTATGTATGTACAGTATGTCTGTCCGCTAAAGGAATCCAAATCGTCACATATACAATCACAAAATTTTACACAGCCACCTCATTTGACTCAGGGAGCGTCATAGACTATGTCTTGAGGGAAAATGTTAACCCCACGCTTTACAGTTATTCGCCAAAAAATACTTACTTACTGTTTGGATGTGTGAGGTAATATATTGGCTGCTTTGTCAGTTAGCCTTAATATTTATCAGGTGGCTTATAGCAACCAATCACAGCTGTGCTACAGGTCATTAATAGGAGCTCTGATTGCTTGCTATAGGCAACAAAGTACATTCTTAGTATAAGAAGCTTATATGTCAGTTAATATGATTTTGGGTGTGAGAGTGGGAGAGAGGGGGAGTGGAAGAGAACAAAAGAGAGAGAAAGAGAGGGAGTTTGAGAGAGGGTGAGAGAGCGAGAGATAGGGACAGAAGAAGAATGGGAGAAAGAGAGAGAGAGAGACTTAGTTACTATCCTGGGCAACGCTGGATACTACAGCTAGTAAAAAATAAAGATGTTACATTAACCAGTACATTTTTGCTGCTAGTAATCAAATAAATCCTTTGGTAATGACTAATAATATATTTCTAAAATATAAGGTCTATATTCTGCTTCTCAAAGGCACTTATATGGTTAACAAATGCATTTTGCTCTGTACACTTTCATTTTCTTGGAACTGTACATGATGTGTAATGTAAGTGAACCAAACATGCAAAAATCATAGAAGATAAGTGGTGGAACAGGAAAAACCTGGTAAACCAGTTTCATAATGTAGATTCACAGAATAAAATATCTGTCCTCAGTTATTCTTCATCCAAAGAAATAATATATGAAAGCATTACATTCATACCCTATACTCGGTGCTAACTTTAGTCATCGACACAAGATAGTTGATCAGATAGCAGATATTTTACCTATCCCCAGCACCTTATAATCATGTAAATTCAGTTCATCCAATTGTGAATGTTATTATTAGATTCCATAAATTCTGTTCTATCCCTCTTACATCATGACTTCTTCTTTGGACGCCTACCAATCCATTCTGAGCCCTACTGACTTAAAACAGGGTCCTTTATGTTTCCATCAGTGTTTTGATATTTAGAGACCAAAAGGATGCTATCAAAAATACCAAAATACTGCCGACAAGAGATTCTTGCACAAATAATGGAGACCACAAGTATTTCTGGATCTGTCACACAACAGATTACACTGATCTGTTAATAGCTACATAAACATATCCTAATGCATATGGCCAAAGGCATAAAAAGAAAGAAGGTTCAAGCTCATCGGACTTGTTTTAGACTGATCATCTAACAAGCTGCACTTTATGAAAAAATGACTTCCAAAAGGAGGAGTACTGTTTACTGAGATTAAAGGGAACCGGTCACCAGATTTGTACCCTATAAACTGTGGCCACCACCAGCAAGCCCTTATATACAGCATTCTAAAATGCTGTATGTGTGTTCAGGCTGATCTTATAACATAAAAAACAGTTCATATTATACTCACCTGCGGGATGGTCCGGTCCAATGGGCATCACTGGTCTCAATCTGGCCCCTCCTATCTTCTTGCAATCACCGTCCTCCTTCCCTGCTCCATGTGGATGACGTGTCCTATGTCAGCCACACAAAATCCTCCATTGCACTCCTGCGTACTTGCAGTTCTCTCTGTCATGCTGTCAAAGAAGGCCCATGCATGCGCACTATAATACTTTGATTTTCCCTCAGCATGGCAAAGAGAAGTGCGCATGTGCTGGATTGCAATGGAGGACTCTGTGTGGATGACGTATGACACATCATCCACATGGAGCAGGGAAGGATGACAGCGATCACAAGAAAAGAGGATGGGCTGGACCGAGACCAGTGACACCCAACAGATCGGACTGCCCGCATGTGAGTATAATTAAAGCTGGTTTTTTTATGTTATACAGAATGGCATTCTAAAATGCTGTATTTAGGAGCTTATTGGTGCTGGCCACAAATAATAAGGGACAAATCTGGTAACAGGTTTCCTTTAATAATAAGGCATTACAAAGTAACACTTAGTTCAACAGTTACAGGAGGAGTGAGAGCCTTGTTCACAAGCTTACAATCTATAAGGAAAAGGTGTCTGTGGGATAGGGGGATAAATAGATAAAAATTGCTTGTCAGATATGGTCCAGCCATCAATATAATAAGTATCTGCATGAGCTGTCATCAGCCAGTATCTTTTTAAGTACAGTTACCAAGTGTTATTGGGTACTTGGAGGATGTGGGACTCATTAATAGGAAGAACCAAATTCTGGAGAAAATGTAGAAAGGGGGAACATGGAAGATTTAGATTAGTGAAGTGACAGACTTGTCTAAACAAATGTGTTTTTAGAGCAATTTTAAAATTATGGTGTCAAGGTATTATTCGGATTGTCTGGGATAGTGTATTCAGGAAAACTGGTGCAGTACAAGAGAAGTCTTGGGGACAAAGTGGGAGGGATTATGGATCTTGTTAGTCTTAGATCAATTGCAGAATGGAGAGTACAGGTATAGTGATAGAGATGAGAAAAGAAAAGAAATGTATGGTGGTGCAGACATGTGGAGAGCTTTGTGAGTGAGAGAGAAATTTATATTGTACCCTCTAGTGGATGAGTAACCAGTGCCATGACTAGCACAAGATGGAGGCATCACTATAGCAGCTGGACAGAAATATGACCTTGGTTGATGCACTCAGGATGCTTTGGATAAAAGAAAGTTTGGCAAGAGGGAGACCGATCAGTAGAGTTGTAGTGGTCCAGATGAGAACGAATAAAAGTATGAGTAGACGTTTATGCAGTTTCAAAGGTGAGAAATGGTCAGATTCTGGAGATACTTTTAAGATGCAGGTGACATGAGCGAGTGAGTGAAATATGACCCCAAGACAGTCAGTGTGCTACTTGGGAGTTATGGTTGATCCACCCAAGGAAATTGCAATATCAGGTATCGCTAGGTTAGTAGAGGGAGGAAACACAAGAAATTCCATTTTGGAAAGATTCAGTTTCAGATACAGGGAGGACATAATGTGAGAGGCAGCGGACAGACAACCCATGGTGTTTTGTATTACTGTGGGGGTGGTGTCAGGAGAAGAGGTGAATAATTGAATATCAACAGCAAATAAATCACACTGGAAACTATATATCTGCTATGAGTTGTCTAATAGGGGAAGTGTATAGAGAAGAGGAGGGGGCCAAGGACTGAACTTTGTGGCACCCTAATAGTCTGGGAAGAAGAACCAGCAAATGATACAGTGAAGGAGCGGTCTGGGAGGTTGGAGGAGAACCAAAAGAGAGATGATCATTTTTTTTTTAGAATTAAGTGACCAGATCGGCAGCCCTGAGGTTGGTGATAGGGTCCTTCCCTGGAGGGAGTGGACGATTTAAAAGGTTCCTTTTGGATTGTCGGATAGGGATGTGATGAGAGTGGTGAAGTTGGTTTGTTCGGCCAGATGTGTGTTTTGAGCACAAACTTATTGCGGAAGTCTTCTGCTGAAAGGGAATTTCTCCACTGACATCTGGAGCCATCACTGGAGAAAACATGTTTGTAGCGAGTGTCAGGATTGTTGTCGTCTGTGTAGGGTTGGTCTTTGTGAAGCAGGCTTCATGCAGAACACTTTCCAATGTCTTATTATAGTGTGACAATGCTATGTCTAGACAGAAGAGGGAGTAGATCAGAGCTAAAGATGACCGTGAATTGTGCATCATAAGCTGCTGCGTATTGATGGGATGTAGCTTTATGTACGTGTGAGAAGTGGGGTGACAATTCTTGACAAAGAAAGAGAGAAGATTGTGGTGGGAGAGCAGGAGAGGACACACATTCAGATGAAGCTTGTGTATTTACTTGTGGGCTTCCACTGTGTCCTGCTTGGGGGCCCACCAAAAAATCGGGGCCCAGAGTAGAATCGTCTGGTGTCCTCGGGCCTGTCTGGCCCTGGTACATTGGATGCAAAAGTTAGCTTCACATTAGCTTTAAGCCATAAATAACTGTATACACTTCAACGATATTGCACTTAGTATGTTTTTTCAAGTTCCAAACTTACTTGTGTTCATTCTTATTTTAGTGTTCACGGTATATAGTGGCCTGAGCTCTTCCTCATCTAATTTCTGATGGGACAAAATAACAATTTTGGAAGCAATGCATCCTTCCCTAATCCATTCTATTACACATTTATGTAACTCCAAAGTTTTGCGCCTTTGTATCTAGATTAGAATTATTACAGAATCACTTGATGTACAACTATTACAGTAAGTGAAGTGTACATCACTAGAGAAACCAATTTGTAAAATAAAGTAAGAGATTATAATTGTAAATAAATATACATTTCAATACATCATTCCTAGCACATCCATACAAGATATGTTAACACAAAACCAGAAAAAATATTTATTCATAAGCAAAAAATATAATATTTCAAAAGGTGTTTTTAGTTTTTCAAAAGCGTATTCATATGTGCACATTAGCAGCATTTACTGTAGACTGTAAAACAATGGTAGACATTACAATAATAACAAATACAATAAGTGGTGCAGACACAACAAAAAATGCTAGGTAAGTAGATATTCTTTATTTTACTTTGGAACTGTGTAAATTTTACTGTCTTTTTATGGTCTCTTTAAGGTCACTTCTGACAGTTATTGAGTCTGTTTCTAAATACAGTAATTCCCAGACGTTTCAGTGCACTGATCCCCTACGGTTATGGGCACTGTAAAAGTGATTTATGAAACAAAGGTATTTCAAAAAGTTTCCCAAACTTGTGACATTTTTACTCTTTGTGTTTTATGATACACTTTGTAAAAAATATCAATTGTAAAAAAAAGATGAAAAACCTAAAGTTATATGTAATTATTGTTATGTGTAAATTGTAAATACCGTATTTTTCATTTTATAAGCAGTGATTCATAAGATGCACCCCAAATTTAGAGATAAAAAAAGGTAAAAACAATAAAAATGGGGTCCGTCTTATACTCCGGTGTTGTCTTACTGGAGGGGGGCAGCAGTGGTGGTGAAACGGGTCACAGGAGGCAGAGGTTGTGCTGGCAGCAGCGGCGGGTCCATGGCAGCAGCAGCGGCAGTAGGTCTGTGGCGGCAGCAGCGATTGCGGTCAATGGCGGCAGCAGCAGCGGTCAGTGATGGCACCAGCGGCAGGTCCGTGGTGTCAGTGGCGGTAGCAGCGGTGGGTCCATGGTATCAGTGGCGGCTTCAGCAGCGGGTGAGTAGTGGAGCAGGCCGGTGCGGTGAGAGTCCCAGTGTCCGCGGTCCCGGTTCAAATGATGGCGCCTGGAGCGGCGCATGCGCAGATGGAGCTCTCATCCAAGGGCTCAATCTGCGCACGCGCTGATTACTTGAGCGACGCGTGCACATATGGAGCTCTCATCCAAGTGCTCCATCTACGCACGCGCTGACTCCCAGCGCCATCATTTCAACTGGGACACTCACCACACAGCCACCGCAGTCCGCACAGCCACCTGCCCCCACACACAGAGTGGCAGCCAGCAGGCCGCCGGCCCACCCGCACAGAGTGTTAGCCGGCCTCCAGGACAGAGAGGGAGCCGGCACCAACAGCCGCACAGACAGCCCTCCTGATAAGCTATATTCGGATTTTAAGACGCATCCCTCATTTTCCTTCCAAATTTTTGGGAGGGAAAGTGCGTCTTATAATCTGAAAAATACAGTAAGTGCTAAATGTATAGAATGCAGTTTTAGAATGTAATATATTAGCAAAGCGACTTTGCTTTTTGTCTTTATCTAATTTTATCTTGCAACATTATGGGCCCCAGTCATCAAAGCTTTCACACCACAATTATTTTGTAGAAGCTTTGCAAAGTCGCAAACTTTAGGCCCAACTCAGCGTTGTGCCTAAATTTTGCAGATTTTGGGGTCCTGTCCGTCCATTAAAATTGATTCAATTTTTCAATTTTTTTCATTGACTCATTTGGTCGAGTGTGAACAAATTTACAGAGGCAACTCGAGCATGCTGTGATTTATTCCTCTGACCAAGGAGGAACTCAGAGATGTGCACAACCTCATAGAATAACATTGGTCCAAGTTTGATTGTAATTGGACTGAATATATCGTCGTCTTCATGAGCCCTGATTATGAGCTACTGCAAAAAGCCTACTGTATATACTGTTGTTGCACAACAGCCCCCTCTTCTCTCTGTGTCCGCCAGTGATTGTGAAGATATCCTATAGTAACCTCGAGTATATATGCACCAGACCAATACAGTAAATGAGATTTACTTATGCCAATGCTCTTCTTTCTATTTACTGAAAACACAAAGTACAGATTTCTACAGACCCACAGTAAATTGTCCTACACAGACGTATATACAATAACACTGTTTACGATACCACATTTAATAACTGTGTACATCATTTTATTACATGTTAAATAAAAACAAAGGTTTAGTCTTTGGAATGTGACACATGACATTATTATGTCATGTATGTTCTTCATACTTATTACATATTTGTAGATCATTGCTGAATGAAGCCTATTAATATGCAAATCCAAGACCTACATAGGTAACAGAAGAAAATATTAGCAATATTCCCTTAAGAATAATTAATTAATCATTATAATTTTAATTATAATTAAAAAATGTGACTGCTAACTACATACTGTAGTTACAAAGTTTAAAAAGGTTCAAGTCCATCAGGCTTAACCTTTCTAGATAAATCATACATAATTAATTGCTAATTTAATTATAGACCTTAATGTCTTTTGTTATTAGATAAGCATCTATAAATTCACTGAGTAATATTGTGGCTTATTGTTTTTCCCACTCAAGGCATTTATTGAAGTTGTAAGGGGAGTTTATATTTCATTAAAATGTCATTTTTAATTGTGTTTATTAAAAACTAGCTGTACTACCCGGCTTCGCCCGGGTTAATAACTGTTGTTAACAAAATAGAATGCATTAACAAAAATGTATTCTGCACACAAAAACCACAAAACAAATAGATAGAAATGTAGTTATTAAAAGGCAAAAACTAAGCGAATAGGAGCATTTCACAACATATATTTCAACACCACAGATATTCCACACAGATTTAACTAAATTGGCCAAATAATGTGCTCCGTCTGTCTCTTTCCCCGTCTGCCTGTCTCTGTCTGTCTCTTTTTTTGTCTGTCTCTATCTCTCTGTTTCTTTCCCCATCTGTCTCTTTCTAGGTCTGTCTCTTTTCCAGGTTTGTCTCTTTCCCCGTCTGTCTCCCCGTCTCTTTGTCTGTGTCTTTTCCTGACTGTCTCTTTCCCTGTCTGCCTGTCTGTCTGTCTCTTTCCTTGTCTGTCTCTATTTCTCTGTCTCTTTCCCCGTGTGTCTCTATCAAGGTCTGTGTCTTTCCCCATCTATCTTTGCATGTCTCTCTGGCTGTCTCCTCCTTCCCTGTCTGCCTGTCTCCTCCTTCCCTGTCTGCATATCTGTCTGTCTCTTTCCAGATTTGTCTCTTTCCCCATCTGTCTCTTTCCTCATCTGTCTCTTTCCCCATCTGTCTCTTTCCAGGTCTGTCTCTTTCCAGGTCTGACTCTGTCTGTCTCTTTCACCATCTGTCTCTTTCCCTGTCTGTCTCTGTCTTTCTATCTGTCTGTCTCTCTGTCTGTCTCTATCCGTCTCCCCACCGACATCTTATTACCTCACATATAAGCTTCTTATACTATGAATGTCTTTTGTTCCTATTGTTCCTATAGCAGCCAAGCACAGATCCTACTAATAACCTGTAGTTCCAGGCTCCATTTACTTTAATGGAGGCATGTTTTTTGGAGAGTAACTGTAAAGCGCAGGGTTAAATTTTCCTGTCAAAACATTGTCTATGACGTTCCCTGGGTCACATGAGGTGTCTGTGCAAAATTTCGTGATTGTAAATGCGACGGTGAGGATACACTTTTCGTTTCACTTTTTCCCCATTATGTAGATGGGGCAAAATTGATTGATAAATTGGAACGCGCAGGGTTAAAATTTCGCCTCACAACTAGCCTATGACTCTCTCAGGGTCCAGACGCGTGAGTATGCAAAATTTTGTGGCTGTAGCTGCGGCGGTGCAGATGCCAATCCTGGACATACATACATACATACATTCATACACACATTCAGCTTTATATATTAGATAAACTAGCTCCAAAAAATGTTTGCATTTTTTTGTAGGGGACACCAGCAGACCTACATGCTCCTGTGGAGAGGCAGTAGTGTTTCTCACTAATATGGCTTTTGAGTAGAGATGAGAGGATCAATTCACAAAGGATTGAGTTTGTCAAATTTCTGGAAATTCAGAGTTTCGCACAAATTAAAACACTTTGAGATTCAATTCTCTGTTCACAAAAGGCAAACTTTCTCACATTGCTGAGGCATCAGTGAGCAGGCTAACATCGTTTTGCATTGTTGTGCTGGCCTCCCCATAATGCCCTTCTGCTATGACATATTACAGATTATTATACCTTGTACAGTAGTGGTCAGTACCTGGACCATCACAGATCAGCACCTGCCAGCAGAGCACAGTTTGTACGCCAGTTTCGATTTCTATCTGTGGAGTCAGTGTTTGTCACTTTCTTCTCTAGAGTGTAATCTCCTATAATCAGCAAAGACCTTTTTCTCCTGTAGAGTGATCATCAGAGTTCTCACTCTCCTGTAGAGTGTAAGCCCCTTTGATTAGTGGGGCTCTCTCTCCCCTGTAGATTGCAAGCTCTTATAGTCACTGGGGTCCTCTCTCTCCTGTAGAGTGTAAGCTCTTATGATCAGTTGGGTCCTTTATTTCCTGTAGATTATAAGCTCTTATGATCAGCGGTGTCTTCTCTCTCCTGTTGAGTGTAAACGCTTATGATCAGTGGGGTCCTCTCTCTTTCTCCTGTAGAGTGTAAGCTCTTATGGTGACTTGGGTCTTCTCTCTCTATCTCTTATGGACAGGGTGGGCCATAAGTATGGAGAAACCCTGGGTAGGCCTAAGTATGGATACACTCTGATAAAAAAGAGTAAAGTTGAATTAAAAATTGCGGCTTTGCAGATGGCTGCCATGGGCGTCATCCGGTAAGGTGATATCAGCAACCACTTCCATTTTATGAGGGTGTATCCATACTTATGGCCCAGCCAGGGTGTGTCCACCCTATAGAATGTAAGCTCTGATGAGTAGCAGTGTTATTTCTCTCCCTCTTCTCCTCATGTATTTTCTGAACAAATTTTTTTAGTACTGAGATTTACATAAATGTATTCACCATTAATAAGTTTTGTTGAGAAAATTTGATGATGCCTGCGAAATCGAATTTCAGAAGATCTGTTCATCTCTATTGTTGGGGTATAGTGATACAGAATAAGGTGTATTTCTCCAATTGTACACTCAGTTTGCTTACTATCAAATGCTACACAGTATATAAGATAATGTGTTTTATTTCTCCCAGGAGCTGCCGGCTATCAGTCACAGAAGTGTGCCAGAGGAGCTTCAGTCCCTGCTTAAAACACTGTGAGCGGCAACTGTAAACACTCCTTAAAACTTTAATTGACAGCTCGCTCAGCAACACATCAGTGCAGAGTGAGCTTTTAATCGAAGTACAAAAGCGTTATTACAGCTGCCGATCACTGCTTTCAGTAAGCCAATATAGTAGTGCTATTGACCCACAGATTAGCCATATACCTGCAGGTTAATAGTATTTGAGGACATAACAGCTAAATACTGGAGTCAATATCATTATATAATGCCAGCCACAGTGCAACTGTAGCACCCCTGAACCCATTGGGGTGCTATAAGGTTCTGCATCCCCACAAGGATGAGGGCCTACCCCCTTAGGGACCCAGAACCCTAGTGCCGGTAACACCAAAAACCCAGGTAATCCCAGTTTTCCCCAACAAATCCCCCATACAATGGTACCCAGCTAGGGTGGGACCAATGGATTGCCGCCTCGAGGTGGAAGCCACTCCAGTCCACTAGTTGACCAGGTGAGAGGGGCAGACTGTGGAGAGTAGTCAGTTGAGTAGTGACTGTGGAAGTGTGAAGGTGGAGGTGAAGTGACACCCTGACTCGTGTAAACGGTGACCTGGTACCCAGGAGAAGTGGTTGCCGGTGGAGTATGGTGGAGTACTCCCAGAACTACGCACCGACGGGGTACAGGACCCTAGGACAGGAAAGAGCTTCAAGCCGACCTGTTAACACCTGCACTGCAAAGGGTACCATCAAGGACCTTGCTGACCCTAAAGAATCCAATGAATCAGTAGCAAAGAGAGAGACGGGGATAGGACCAGAGACTCCAACCCCACAGGGTTCATGCTACCGTCAGGCGGACAGAAGTAGACAAACCACAGAACGGGGACACCCAGTGTTCTATACCACGGGGACCCATTTACCAGAGACAGGTGCAGGGGAAGAAGGTACAAGAGAGACAGACTGTCACTGGGACGAAGGGGACCTGGAGACGAAACCAGCCAGCCTCGGGCAACCAGTTAACATCTCAGCAGTGAGTAAAAAAGTTGCACTGATTACCTGTCTGGACTCCTTCCGACGCCCACTGCACCATACACACTCTGGGGCAATCCCTACTTGTGGAGGGACTACCATACTAGCTGCTAAAACCATAAGCCCAAGTAGAGACATTCTGCAGCGGTGGCTCCCTATACTTAGCCGCAACACCATAAGTGGCGTCACGAATAAACTTTATTCACCAATCCCCTGTAAATATCCCCATTAGAAAAAGGGCCCAGGGCACGGAACCAGGTAACGGCCACCATCGTAACATTCCCAACGTGTACACTGCCTGGAACCGAGTACCCCATATTCCTGGGTGCTACACACCCTTGTAAAGTATTAGCATGCAAATATCTAGCATGCAATCGATAGGAAGACCCCATATAGCCAAAAGGGCAATATCAAAAGGGCTCATTACAGTGGCAACTTACAGTAATTAAGTAGTAGCCACAGTTTGCCCCCAAAAACTACCATCTATGGTGTGTTTCTGAAGTGACTGAGAATCAGGACTCCAGTCCTAAACTGGCCCTCAGGCTAGGGGAGCCCCTAGCTGTCCCATATTCTAGAGGTATGCTTGATGGTAGCAATGTCTGGACCCCCAGCATAACCCTAACTCCTGAGAAGCCTTGGTCTTATACCCCCTCACACTCACCACGGGAGGGGGCCGGGACTGGAGTGATAAATCCCCACACAAATAGACAGACAGGGAGGAGTTAAAACTTACAGCAGTCATTCACGGAGGTAAAGACAATATGTGCACAGGGGGAAATAAAGAAAAGGAAGGAAATACACAACAACAAGGGTATCTCAACAACACACAACTGAATCACCATGCACCAAGGCCGGTATCACTTTTGCTATATTCAACATGATGAACAGGATCCACCATCTTTTAAAGATGCAGGCGGCTGTGATAGGTCTTACAGAACCTGTGACCCCAGCAGCAACTCACAGGCTAGCAAAAGTTAACTCCTGCCGGACCAATCACCAGCGAGCACAAAACTAGTTGATGCCCGGCTCTGACTAAGCAGCACAGAAGCACAGTGGCATGTCAGATTCTGCAGAGTCCAAAGTAGCCATAACACCTGGTGCATACAGAGCAGCACACGGCATGAGTTTCCTTATAGCCCTCAGCTAAAATATACCAATGATATAGAAGGGTTAATAAACTTATTAACTGCCAGCCACAATTTACCACCCTCTAAGTTTCAGTATCTGTTTGACCCTAAAAGCAGACCACAATACTACCCGTCCCCCAAAAAAGAGAATCCTCCAGTATTCCAGAGAACAAAAAGTGAAGATCAAAGTCCATTGGCAAAGATGAGGCAGCACTCATAAGATAGATGAGGTTCAGTCCAGGTGTTTATTTTAGTAGCTACAACTTTTTAGCTATAAGCCTTCATTTATCATGCTTAATAAAGGCTTAACAATGGCATGTAGCCAAAACCTTGCATTTACTAGAATAAACTGCTTTATTGAACTGCATCTATATTTCGAGACCTGCCTCAATTTTGCCTTTATTGCTCCACACCAGTTTTAGCCAGGGTATCCCTTTTAAATCCAGACACAATAACACCTCTGTACCAGCTACTAAATATCTTTAGTGCCAATAGCAATGCCCTCAAAGATATAAACAATCAGTTCATTAGGATTTACAGAGGAAACAGTTAAATGGTGACTGTATTTTCAGATGACTTGATCTCCTTTGATAGATAAAGTGATAAATACAGTTCAATTCCTGTAATTTGATAAGATGAAGTACAGGAGGTGTGAGCAGATCTGTGACTAAGACACTTTTGCAAGCATCGCCAACTGCCATGGTAGTGTCAGGGTCTGTGGACACTCCAGATTCTTGCACTCAGCCTCTTAACTTCTCTGATGTCTGTGATCAGTGCAGGGAGACTTGGGCATCGACACACAAACTTGTAGTACATAGACAGACTACAAAGAGTTAATCTCTACTGGTCTGCTTGTTATTCTCCTTTAGACAAATACTATGGGGGAGCCATTTATATTCACTCCTCTCCTATATATGCTGGGTGGACATTTCCATTAGTGCCAGCTATAGCTTGTCTATACTGGTCTGTAGAGGTGGTTTGATCCAGACTTACTGGTGGTTGTTTGTACTATTGCTGTGAACAGTTGTTGTGTGAACCTTTGTTGTTCTTTTGTTGCTGCCTTATCTTGCTTTTCTCCTTATTTTCTTATTGCTTATTCCTGTGAGTTTGCATTGTGTCTGAGTTTTGTTTTCCCAACCTGGTTCTACGCATATCCTTGACAAAGGTGTCTCTATGTTTAATACCTGCCAGGGCTAAGGTTGGACACCAAGAAATTTCTATCACGATTTTTCTAGACAATGGTTTAGAAGCAAACATGATCAATGAACAGTTTGCTTGTTAAACGTGGTTGAATTTGAAGATGTTATCAAATCCTGTTCAGATTTTTGCCATTGATTCTTCACCTCTTACTTAGCTGGGCTTTTTTGAGTGTGTATGATGCACCACAGGGCTTTGGGGTACTCGATCACGGGCGGTGTATTGCTGGGATATGTCCCTGGCTGGCTGTTGCCTGGTTCCGTGACCCTGGGGGGGGGGTCGCTTGAAATGGGTTATGTACAAGGGAATAATAATAATAGTTTTTATCATGATGCCACTTGCGGGTTGCAGTTATTTGGATGGAGCCGCTGCTGCACAGTCTCTCACCACTGGGGCTGATGTTAATGGTAGCCTGGATGTTGGGCCCTCCGCAAGTAGAACCAGGCCCCAGGGGGGTAGGTAATGGAGTTAGGTGCGGAAATACGGTAGGCCACACAAGGGATTGCAGTGTAACTGGTTTCTTTCCTCACAGCGTTGTTATGGCTTGTAACCCAAAGAATGCTGGTCCTCAACACTGGTCCCCTCAGTCCCAGTGCCGCTGTGGTAACCTGGTGGCTTTTTTCCCCTGCACCTATCTCTGGTTGGTGGGTCCACGTGGCTTGGAGAGTCTTTCAGTCTTTAGTCCATATGGCTGGCAGTTTGAACTTTTTAGGGTCGGTGCTCTGTTCTGGTCCCTGATTCTCCCGTCACTGCTGGTTCCCCTGACTTTACGGTCGGTGAAGTCCTGGATGGTCCCCTTACCGTGCAGATTTTATCAGGTCTGCCTGGACCGTTTGCCTGACCTAGGGCTCTGTACCCCGCCGGTGCTATGGTTCCGAGCATATGCCACCGTACTCTTTCAGCAACCACACGCCTGCGCCTGACAGGTCACTGTTACACACTCCCGTCAGTACAGTTACGTCTGTCTCCTTTCACTTTCACTTACTGACTGTCTGACCGCTCTTCCCTGGTTGTCGTCTAGTGGACTGGATCAGGTCCACCCCTAGGTGGCCATCCATTGGGTCCAACGCTAGCCTGTCACCAGTCCTTGGGAAAGGGGAAAACAGGGATTATAGATGTGTTTTGGTGTTACCGGCACTGTTCTTCTGGGTCCCTGGGGGTAGGCCCTGCATCTTTTACATGATGCAGTTTCATGTAGCTCCTGATGGCTTCAGGAGCGCTACATGTACAGCCGCTGGAACTTCATATAGGGTTACTTCATTCAGAGCAGATGTCATGTTATGTTCTCAAGGGCTTTCCTGCACAAATGGTTTTATGGTTTCCCTGGCTAGCATTACATAACCCCACTTTTAATTGGCAAACTCGGGAGATAATGAAATGGAGTACATATTGAAAAGATTACTGTTTAGGAACCTGTATTTTTCCATTACTACAAGTCTTCTTGGCCCTTTCTCTGATTTTAGTGATGTGCTCACTGAGAAAGGATGTCAGGGTTGCCACCCCATAGTCCTTATGACTGTACCATAAGGTTGATCGCGGGGGCAAAATTGCCCAAGTGCAAACTCTATAATTTGTCATGTCCTGAGAGATCAGCTGTCAGAGTATATAACAGAGAGTTTAGAGAAGGGACACATTAGGCCATATTTATCGCCAGTTGCTGCTGGATTCTTATTTGTCAAAAAGAAGGATGGTAGGTGACGGCCATGCCTTGACTTCCATGAGCTCAACCAAATAAAAGTTCGGGATCCTTTACCTTTTCCACTCATTATTCCTGACCTTTTTATTCAGATTGCTTGTACTAAATGGTTCTTTAAACGTGACCTTAGGGCGGCCTACATTCTGATCTGAGTCAGACGTGCATTAGTGGAAATGGCCTTTAATATGCCAGAATGGCACCTCGAAAATCTGGTGATAATGTTCGGGCTTACCAACGCACCTGCGGTATTCCAGCACTTCATTAATGATGTGTTTTTTTCATATTTTGGGTAAGACTGTAATCATTTACTTGGATGACATTCTAATATCCTCACATGATTATGGGTCTCATATGGAACAACTCAGACAGGTACTACAAATTCTCAGAGAGAATAGGTAGTATGCTAAACGTGATCACTGTGTATTTGCTGAACAGGAACTTCTTTTTGGGGGTATACTGTATAATTTGTGCGTCAGGTTTGCAGATGGATCCCACTAAATTACAGGCTATTTTAAAATGCAACCATCCTGGAAATCTTAAGGCTTTCCAATGCTTTTAAGTTTTGCAAATTATTTCAGAAAATGTATTAAGAACTCTCAGTAACAGAACTAAAAAGGGTACAGAATTCTCGAAATAGTGCTCTGTATGCGTTTGACTTTTTTGTTTAAAAAAAACCTTCTCATCGGCACCTGTAATGATACCGCCTGATGTATCTCAGCCTTTTACGATGGAAGTTAATGCATCAGTAGTGGGGGTAGGAGCTATGCTATCTCAGGGTCCTTCTCTTGGTAAACTGCACCTACGTGCCTTTTTCTCTCAGAACTATAATTGATTAAACATAATCACAATATTGGTAACAGGGAATTATTTGCGATCAAATTAGCATTAGAGAAGTGGTGACTCCTTTTGGAGGGAGCTATCCATCCAGTTACAGTAATTACCGACCATAAAAATCTTCTCTACTTTGAATCTGCAAAATGTCCCACACCGAGACAAGCTGTCGTTTTTTTCAGTAAGTTTAATTGGTTTGTAACTTTTTGCCCTGGTTCTAAAAACATTAAGGCTGATGCTTTGTGTAGGAGGGGGTGTGGGTAACCCAGTAAACCTGTCCCCATTCATCAGAACGGAATAGTAGTCTTGGTGCTTAGTATGGATTTGGAGTCTAAGATCGCAGAAGCTCAATGTGATGCACTGTGTGGTGTTCCGGTGAACAAGTCATTTGCTTCTCTGAAACCTTTACATAAAGTCACGGGGGAACGAAATCATTCTGTTCTTGCTGGTCACCCTGGGGTAAAAATAATTCTTAATATTATATTGCATTGCTTTTGGTGGCCCAAAATTCGGAAGGATGTTGTAGCCTATATGTCGGCATATGCCACCTATGTGCACTGTAAGGCATCATAAGGGTGCTTTACACGCTGCAACATCGCTAGCGACTGCTAGCGATGTCGAGCGTGATAGCACCCGCTCCTGTCGTTCGTGCGAAATTTGGTGCTCGCTGCTGTAGCAAACATTATCGCTACAGCAGCGTCACACGCACATACCTTGTCAGCGACATCGCTGTGACCGCCGAACAATCCCTTCCTCAAGGGGGAGGTGCGTTCGACGTCATAGCGATGTCACTTTGCGCGTCACTAAGCGGCCGGCCAATAGAAGCGGAGGGGTGGAGATGAGCGGGACGTAACATCCCGCCCACCTCCTTCCTTCCTCATTGCCTGTGGACGCAGGTAAGGAGATGTTTGTCATTCCTGCGGTGTCACACATAGCGATGTGTGGGCCCGCAGGAGCGATGAACAACATCGTACCTGTGGCAGCAATGATATTAAAAAAAGGTGCGACGATCACCGTTTTTGAACGATTTTTCGATCGTTGATCGTCGCTCCTTGGTGTCACACGCTGCGATGTCGCTACCGGTGCCGGATGTGCGTCACTAACGATGTGACCCCAACGATATATCGGTAGCGATGTCACAGCGTGTAAAGCACCCTTTACTCTTGTCCTTCTGGATGTTCGCAGTCTTTGAGTGTTCCCAGTTAACCTTGAATTTACTTTTTTTTTAATGGATTTTAAAATAACAGTACTATTTTCCTTTCCTGATGATAAAGTCATTTTGGTGATTGTTGATTGGTTTTCTAAAATGACACATTTTATCGCCGTACTTAATTCCAAGACTGTAGCTCAGTTCTTTGTTCACAGAGTTTTCAAATTCCACGCAATTCCATTTAATATCATCTTTGATAGAAGAACTCAATTCATTGCCAAATTTTTGGGAGCTTTTTGATTTCGGTTAGGGATTAAGTTATCTCATTCTTTGGTATTCCATCGTCAGTCTAATGGGCAAACTGACCATGTAAATCAGAATTTGGAGCAATACTTACTTTATTTTGTATCTGATAATCAGAAAGAGTGGTCTTCTTTCTTCCCTCTTGCTGAATTTGCCTTTAATAATCATCATTGTGAATTTACTGGGTATCAATCATCATTTTTTGTGTCTATGGTCTGCATATCTAGTTATGTACATTTCAGGAGGAACACTCAGGGGTACCTGGAAAGGATCTATTTGTCTCATCTACATGGGAGAAGGTTCAGCAACCTTAGCATGGCATGGGTTCTAAATATAAACGTGTAGCTGATTATAAACATGTGACTGTTCCAGACGTGCGTGGGTGATCGTGTGTGCTTACCTACCAAGGACATTAAACCCCAAATACCTTTATTGAAGTTAGGTCCCCGGTTTAGGTCCCTCTTAAAGGGAGAGGTACTGTCACTAGGAGGCTTTTGCAAGCATCACCGACAGTTATGGCAGCATCAGGATCTGTAGAAACTCCAGATTCTTGCACTCTGCTTTTTAACTTGCTAAATCGAAAAGCGAGCACTGATGCATTTGGTGCTCAAGTGCAGGAAACGGTCCAGGAGGCATGTGCATGGATTGCAGTATAGGTTTACGGTGGATCGGTGGGTCGATGAAGATTTAATCAGGATTGATTTGTCCTTAAATGTTTTTCTAGGCAGATTGCTGTGGCAGGTCCATGAAGTTCCAAATAGAACAGTATAGGGCCGAGGGAGCTGAGAGACCATGAGTGGAGCAGCGCATGTGGGCATAATGGAGGTCCAACGTGAGTTCTCTTGTGGGGCCAGTGCGGCCAGGGAGATTGTGGGGTACTGTGCGAACTGGGGCCTGAGAATTCCGTAAGGAGGCCTCTTAATATACCCCCAAAAGGGGTGGTTGCTCAAAAGGGGGCAGTCATAGAGGGGTGGTTGTCCTAAATGGGCGGAGTACCAAAGAGGGGTCATTGCCCAAAAGGGAGCGGAGTCCCAAAAGAAGTGGTTGACCAAAAGGGGCAAAGTCCCAAAGAGGTGATTATCTAAAAGGGAGTGGAGGCCCAAAAGGGTGGAGACCCAAAAAGGACATTGTCCCAAAAGTGGGTGGAGTCCAAAAAACAGTGGTCCCCAAAAATGGGCAGAGCATCCCAAGTTAAAAGGGGTGGTAGTCGTTCCATTGGACTCTGGTGGGGACATATTCTGCGAAGAATGTCATGGTGCTGGACATTTAGCAGACGAATGTCCCTGGGTCATGGAACAGATGGTCTGTAGCCGGGAACAATGTTCGTACTCTGCATATACAGCATGCAGTGTAGACTGTTTGGTTGATGTAGCGTCGTGTCTGTGTCCTATGTGGCTGGATGGAGAAGATGTAACTGGACTGATAGACACAAGGAGCTTAGTGACCGTAGTGAGGGCCATATCCAATCTTTATAGAATTCCTGGGAAGAAGATGAAATTAAGCAGCATTTTTGGGAGTCACTAAAGTATATCCAGTGGCTAGTGCGATTGTTGAGATAGCCATAGGGATGGAGTACCAGGATGTTGTTTTTTTCCCAGGCTTATACCGAGGAAATGGTGCTAGTGTCTTCCACGAGGTTGGAATATAAAACTGATGACTGGTCAGTTGAGAGCACTCTAAGAGAACAAATCGTCGAGAACGTTGGTGGAGTGAGCTTCCACGAAGGTCACGAAAAGCGGACCGCTGACCCACCCAGCTTTAGGATGGCTGAAGAGAGGGCTGAAGGTGACACTACAGAAAACTCATCAGGTGATAAAAGCTCAATGGATTCTGAGGATCAAAGAGCATAGATAACTTTAAAGGGACGACAAGAGGGTGTTCAAGTCACGGGGTGTTCAAGTCACCCCTGGTGAAAATTTAATTAAGGAAATAGAGATGGTCAAGGAGACAGTAAAAGACCATCTGAAGCAGGGAAAGTTCCTGAGACAGGCTGCTGAGAGCTTAGTAGATGAGCTGGAAAAAAGAAGTGTCTGAGCTCAGAGGTTGCATGGAAGAGTGTCAGTTGAAGAATGAGGCAGCCTTGGAGAAGATGTTCATCTTAGTAAAACGGCTTGCAGAGGGTGAAGTTCAGAGAGAGCCAGCTATGAAATCTAAACAAGACAATTGTCTGGTGGCAGCTGGAGGTGATTTCTCTTTTCAAGTGCATCAAGTGCATGGTAAATGTACCCGAAGACTTGATAGAGGCGTGTGCCAGTGAGTCTGCGCATGAAGACTGTCCAGACAAGAAACAGACGCCATACCATGTTTGTATTGCTCTGAAGCTGCCAAAAGGCTTATGGTATGTTGCTGGAGTGCCAGTTTATATGTATGCAATAAAGTTGCTGGACGCTTAACCCCTTCACCCCCCAAGCCTATTTTCAGCTTAAAGGGACTCTGTCACAAGGTTTTTGCCACCTATTCTGAGAGCAGCATAATGTAGAAGACAGAGATCCTGATTCCAGGGAAGTTTCACATACGCTGCTTCTCAAACGCTGCTATTTCTGATTGTGGGCACATACCCTTACACATAATCACAGTGTAAGCGCTCAGTGTAGAGTGAAGGATAAATATGAGCCCTGACATACTGCGATCTTCTAAAGGCAGAATAAACAAATCAATAGAAGTTGGAGAATTAGTTTTATTTATTTATTTTTTTTACGCCGTTCACTGTGCAGTATAAGTGATTAGGTGGCTTTATTCCTCAGGTCAGTACAATTACAGTTATACTAGATTTATATTGTCTTTTTTTTTAGGTTTGGTGACTATCAGTAAAAAACACTTTTTTTTTTTACAAATTAAAGGTTTTTTGCATCACTGGATTATGAAAGCTATATTTTGTATTGCAGGATGAATTGGAGTTTTTATTGGCACCATTTTATACCACATAATATTTTTTCATCCCATTATATTTTGTTTTTTCGGAGGAAGAATCAACAGAATCAAGAAAAAACAGCAACTCAGGAATAGGTTTTTTTTTCTTAATCTGTTCACCGTAAAAGTGCCATAACAGTGATAAGACAATTTTATTCTTCAGGCCAGTACAATTACAGTAATACCACATTTATATAGTTTTTTTTATGTTTTGCACTTTTACACCATGAAAATTATTCTATAGGAAAAAATAGTTTTTGTATGGCTGTATTCTGAGAGCTATAACTTTTTTATTTTTTCAATGATGGAGCTGTATGACAGCTTGTTTTTTTTACTGGACAAGATGACTTTTTCAGTGGTAATATATGACTTTTTGTTCGTATTTTATTCCACTTTTTGCCAGCTGTATATTGAAAAGACAGTTTTTGCTCCTTTTTTATTTTTTTATGGTGTTCACTGAAGGGGGTTAACTAGTGTGACAGTTCTATTATTAGAGCTATAATGGTAATGCAGTTTTCTTATTTACACACAAATATAACTATTTATTGGAATATTTTTTACAATTATTTTCTTCCTTCTTTTCTGATTTATTTATTTTTTTATATTTTTACTTTTTTAAACTTTTTCACTTAGTTCCTTTATGGGACATTACCCCACAGTGCTCACATTGCAGCTGCAATGTTCTGCAGTGCTCGATCAGGTACATTTCGCAACGGAAGTATTACAGTTGATGAAGCTGTGATACTTGCGTTGTGAAACGTACGTTTGGGACCCCCTTACCCCCTTCTCTTTCGCCTTGGGCCTGCACCACTGTCTGATGTAAGTGGACATATTTTGCCATGATTGTTTTTAGTACTTGGCCTGTAGTTCACCGCTCTATTTATGCTGCTTGTATAATTGTGAAGGGTTTTTACACCCAGTAAGCCAAAAGACAATGCACTTTTGTACTTTATAATAGTTGTCTTTGATTATTCATATATACCTTTTTTTTTTTGGCTCAGGGATTTCACTTGTTGTAATTCGAGCCCAATGTATTGTTCGACTATCATTGGGTCTGATAATTTATAAGTGGCAACCATATTAACTGGTCATCAAAAGTCATAGTGGCGATTTTTACTGTCTATCTACAGCACACATTATCTGTTACCGGTGCAGTGACAGGTTTATTCCCCTTCCCTCTCCCCCCGCTTTCCTACGTTCTTCTCTCATTGTTGGATCCATTTTTACTGTCGATTTGTTTTTAACTTGATGTATTAATAAAGATTTAGCTTTTAATCAATGTTGTTTCCTTGCATTTATACTCCATTCTTCTCCAGTTTGACACATTTATTATTGTAGTATTATAGTTACTCTGTGTCAATATCAGTTCCGGTTATGTATCCCTGTACACTGGAGGCACTATTTTATTTATTTATTTTTTATGACTTGTGATCAATAAAGTTGGTTTGTTTTTACATATTTGAGTGTTGACGTTGCTTTTCTCAGCAGGGCACTTCCATTAGCCTGGGAATTTTTTTTTTTTTTTTACAGATATAACTATAGGAAAGTAGTATAGCCTTAGGCTATGTGCCCACGGGAGATTGCACCTGCGGATATATCCGCAGGTACGTCCGCAGGTTTCCCGCAGCAGCTCCCCAGCTCTCCAGCTATCCATTCCTGCAAGATTCCAGCGAAATATCTGCGGTAAACCTGCGGACATTCGTGCGACTTACCTGCGGAAGTCCCGTCCTCTATCTCCATAGTGGAGGGGCGGGAATTCTGCAGATATTTCCGCAGGAATAATTGACATGCAGTTACGTGTGGCTGCGGGACATCCGCAGCATATTCCGCAGCCGCACATACCGCAGCATAGACACAGCACTCCCCATGTCCCATAGGATAACATGGTGAGTGTCTGTACTTGCTAAAACCTGTGGATTTATCTAAAATATCCAGATAAATCTGCAGGTTTTCCGCGGCAAAATCCGCGAGTACATTGTCCTGTGGGCACATAGCCTTACAGCACTTGCTGCTGCATCCTAAAACCATAAGTCCCTTGTCATGGCTACAGCTATTCCATTTTATTCCCTATTAATACCACTATTTTCTACGTTCAGTGTAGAGAGAGCTGCTTGGGGAGGTATAGGTTTGTATTACAGGCATATAGGCAGGGATTATAGCCTTACAGTCCTTGCTGCTACAACCTAAAGCCTAAAGCCGTTTGTCAAGGCAACATCTATTATTTTCCCTATTAAGGCTTGTGGTAAGGGACTGAGAAGAGGACAGGCTAATTTTGGTTGAATGCGCCGATATCAACAGGTTCAGGCAACAGACTATGGGGTCTCCTGTTTTATTTTAGACTGATATTTTAATTACTAAATCTTCCCCGGTGCAAATAGTCGTCCTGTCCTTGCTCTGTACATTATTTATATCCCGCTGCCTTTGGAACTACGAACTGTTGATCTATGGGGTGCTGGGTTTCTGCCCTACATTTTCCTATAGAAAGTAGTAAGGGTATGGGCACGCATTAGGAATTTTCAGAAAATTTTCTGCACCAAAACGCTACAGTTTTCAGTATCAGAAAAATGAATGAGATTTCTGACATCTAAGGCTATGTTCACACTAGAAAAATGATTTTTCTTAAGAAATTTCTTAAGAGTGCACCTGTGTTAAAAAACGCACCATAAACGCACCTGCGTTTTTGCCGCGTTTTTGGTGCGTTTTCGGTGCGTTTTTACCGCTGGTTGCTCCCTGCGTTATTGTGCCAATTATATATGGCAAAAAACGCAGTTAGCTGCAGAAAAGAAGTGACATGCTCATTCTTTTTCTTAAGAAAATCTGCTGAAAGAATTTTCTTAAGAAAAAAACGCAGTGTGCGTACAGCTAATTTTTTTTGCCATAGGTTTTGCTGGGGAATGTCTGCAGAAAGGTTACAAGAATTTCTCAAGAAATTTCTGCAGCAAAAACGGACCAAAAACGCAGGTAAAAAACGCAGTGTGTGAACACAGCCTAATGCAAATTATTGCCGGGTAGAACAGGCAACTAGTTAGCAATTACCTGCCTGTTAGTACTTAGGCTTGTAAACAAATATAATAATGTCTCTGTGACACCCCTGGACTAGTCAGGTCATCACAGGGTACTGCACAATCTTTCTCTCCCAGTGCAAGACTCAACCCCCATGGTTCCGGGTTCCCATCTTGCAGAACTGCCTCCACCAGCATATACAAATCCTAGTTACACCTCACACCACACCCTGTCAGGCACACCAGTGGGCTGCTTAAGCTAGAATAGGGCTGCCCACCTAGGGGTCTGGCAGGGAGGTGGGAGGTGACAAGTCAGTTCAGTGGTAGCCCTCGAGCTGTGAAGAGCTCAGAGGGAGCTGGGAGTTGGAGCTCCCAGGGGAGAAGCAGACTAGGTCGCAGATGGTGTTCTGGACCCGGAGGAGTCAAAGACCCGGTTGCGGGAAATTGTGACTGGGCGCTTGGCTAGTCTTGGAGGATAGCCAGCAGCCGCAGTTCAATAGACGGGCTGGTACCGAAGGCACGTCGGGGTACACGGACCCTAGGTCGGGGAGAAGCTTCAAGCAACCCGGCAATTAACCTGCGGAGGACAGGGCCTATATGGATTGTTCCCACGAAGCTCAGAGATTGGGGGCACTAGCGCAACGAGGGGGATAGGGCTTTCCAAGCAAAGCAGCCCACTGAAATCCCAAGCGTGAGCTCCTGAGAGAAAGCTCCTCTGCTACTCTTAGGTGGCATCACAAATTATACCTCTCCCCTGTAAATACCCCCCTTCTTCATTCGGGTGTGACCCTTAGCCCCCGGGTCCAGAGACCCTCGATCCACGAGTAGCGATGTCCGGATCCGAGCGGTTCGACCGCTGCTGGGGCGTTACATCTCTAATAACCCCTTTAAGTATCACATTTAGGACAAAACAATTTAAGTAATTAACAAGCATGCTTACCTGTGACCAAGAGTCAATACCTTAATAAATACAATAACTGAAACACCCCTCCCTGACAGGCAAATATAACACAGGGAGTGAGGACCCACATTATCTTCGTACTGAGGATACTTTACCTCCGATTTGTATTTTTTGTGGGGGAAGAGGGTGTATGGGTTCTGCACTTCTCAAGGTGCTGGCCATAGGATACATTTAGGGGACTGCCAAGTGGGGAGGTGATGGAGTGGCAACCGAGGTGTCGAGCTCTGACCAGCCATGGCGGGTCAATGATCACATGATTATGAAATAAAATTGTGTAGCAATTGGCCATGTTAGTGGTTGGAGATTTGGCCTCTTGCAGCCAGCCATACCATGTGCTCCAACAATTAACATGCTTTGTGCCTTTTTATTTGGTTTTGTTTTGTCCTACATGTGATATTTATTGGATTTTTATATCTTAATAAATTTGTCTGATGTTTTATAACAGTTTGCATTGTGTAATGTATGTATCATGCACCCCCTTTCCTCTTTTGCTTTGCTAAAGGATTTCTACCATTCTGATAATGATGATCCAAAGAATATCATTAACCTGGAATACCACTTTAACTTAAAAGCTACATACACATACAGTCAGGGCCAGAAATATTTGGACAGTGACACAAGTTTTGTTATTTTAGCTGTTTACAAAAAAATGTTCAGAAATACAATTATATATATATAATATGGGCTGAAAGTGCACACTCCCAGCTGCAATATGAGAGTTTTCACATCCAAATCGGAGAAAGGGTTTAGGAATCATAGCTCTGTAATGCATAGCCTCCTCTTTTTAAAGGGACCAAAAGTAATTGGACAATGGACTCTAAGGGCAGCAATTAACTCTGAAGGCGTCTCCCTCGTTAACCTGTAATCAATGAAGTAGTTAAAAGGTCTGGGGTTGATTACAGGTGTGTGGTTTTGCATTTGGAAGCTGTTGCTGTGACCAGACAACATGCGGTCTAAGAAACTCTCAATTGAGGTGAAGCAGAACATCCTGAGGCTGAAAAAAAAGAAAAAAATCCATCAGAGAGATAGCAGACATGCTTGGAGTAGCAAAATCAACAGTCGGGTACATTCTGAGAAAAAAGGAATTGACTGGTGAGCTTGGGAACTCAAAAAGGCCTGGGCGTCCACGGATGACAACAGTGGTGGGTGATCGCCGCATACTTTCTTTGGTGAAGAAGAACCCGTTCACAACATCAACTGAAGTCCAGAACACTCTCAGTGAAGTAGGTGCATCTGTCTCTAAGTCAACAGTAAAGAGAAGACTCCATGAAAGTAAATACAAAGGGTTCACATCTAGATGCAAACCATTCATCAATTTCAAAAATAGACAGGCCAGAGTTAAATTTGCTGAAAAACACCTCATGAAGCCAGCTCAGTTCTGGAAAAGTATTCTATGGACAGATGAGACAAAGATCAACCTGTACCAGAATGATGGGAAGAAAAAAGTTTGGAGAAGAAAGGGAACGGCACATGATCCAAGGCACACCACATCCTCTGTAAAACATGGTGGAGGCAACGTGATGGCATGGGCATGCATGGCTTTCAATGGCACTGGGTCACTTGTGTTTATTGATGACATAACAGCAGACAAGAGTAGCCGGATGAATTCTGAAGTGTACCGGGATATACTTTCAGCCCAGATTCAGCCAAATGCCACAAAGTTGATCGGACGGCGCTTCATAGTACAGATGGACAATGACCCCAAGCATACAGCCAAAGCTACCCAGGAGTTCATGAGTGCAAAAAAGTGGAACATTCTGCAATGGCCAAGTCAATCACCAGATCTTAACCCAATTGAGCATGCATTTCACTTGCTCAAATCCAGACTTAAGACGGAAAGACCCACAAACAAGCAAGACCTGAAGGCTGCGGCTGTAAAGGCCTGGCAAAGCATTAAGAAGAAGGAAACCCAGCGTTTGGTGATGTCCATGGGTTCCAGACTTAAGGCAGTGATTGCCTCCAAAGGATTCGCAACAAAGTATTGAAAATAAAAATATTTTGTTTGGGTTTGGTTTATTTGTCCAATTACTTTTGACCTCCTAAAATGTGGAGTGTTTGTAAAGAAATGTGTACAATTCCTACAATTTCTATCAGATATTTTTGTTCAAACCTTCAAATTAAACGTTACAATCTGCACTTGAATTCTGTTGTAGAGGTTTCATTTCAAATCCAATGTGGTGGCATGCAGAGCCCAACTCGCGAAAATTGTGTCACTGTCCAAATATTTCTGAACCTAACTGTATCTGCTTCCATATTTGCATCCATATAAAATTAACTTTTGTGTGATGTTTTTAATATCTATGTTGCATCCATTTTTTTTCTCAGCCATTTTAAAACACCAATGGTGGTAAATTGTCTGTATGGCTTTTTGTTTATTGACTTTTTCTAATGGATCAGTTAAAAATTGAAGAAAAGGGGATGAAAAACTGAAGTAAAAAGTCTTCTATTTTTCATCCATTTTTATATGATTTCCATATTAATGGCCAAGTGTGATTCACAAAATACATTAGCGCACGTGTTGTGCCCAGGGATATGGGGTACTCGGTCTCGGGCAGGGTATACAGTTAGGTCCAGAAATATTTGGACAGTGACACAAGTTTTGTTATTTTAGCTGTTTTTTTTGTTTTTTTTTAAACACAAATTTTATTGCAGTTTTCAGAATCATTACAATATATCTAACATTTGAACAAGAATAAATTCACCTTACCAATTTACCCACCCTTGTCTTAACCCACCCTCTTTTATTCCCACTTTATCCCCCCCAACATTTTTAATACACAGAACACCAGGTATAAGTCGCGAAAGAACACACAGCTCCTCTATATTCTGATTCCCGTTTGAAGCCCTATTTCTCTGAAACCCTCGTCTCGCCCTACTGTTGTGTCTCTACTGCGTGTGTATTTTCAGCTTTCCCAATGTGCCTTGCAAGTCTCCCAGTAGATACCATTCCGTATTAGTGAAAGGAGATACCACTTTCCGTATTTCTGCAACTCCATACTGTTGTACTATAAATCTCTTCCATTTTTTAAAAAAGTTTCCCGTTAGTTCGTCCTTATTTCTTTCGGCTTCCAACTGTTCAATATTGAGCAGCTTTTTAATCTGATTGACCACCTCTTCCTCTGATGGAACAGATTCCTCGAGCCATCTGCGTAGTAGGGCCTTTTTCCCTATCATAGCAATATTATGAAAGAGTCTTGGAATCGTGGTCCCCCGTGTATCTCCTCCTCCTTCCTTTTCTTTAGTCCTGTGGTGGAAAATCCATAACAATGGGTCTAGTTCCATTTCCACTTCCCATACTTTTTCTATAAGTGTCTTCATTTTTCCCCAAAATTTCTGACTTTCTGAGCACTGCCAAATCCCGTGGTATAAGTCCGTTTTCGGCTGCTTACATTTGGGGCAATGTTCTATTTTATTCATCGTCTGCTTGGTAGGGATGTTAAAACCATAAATTGCTCTGTGCATTAATCTAAACTGTGTGTCCCTCCAGCCCTCATTAATCACCTCCTTCCTCATCCTCATACATCCCTGCTGTATCTTTTCCCCTGCCTCTGTATCTTTTAGTTGTCGTGCCCATGCTCCCCAGACCTGGTCCGAGTGCAGTGGTACCAGTGCTGTTCTCAGATCTTTGTACAGGGAGGAGATAGTAATCTCCTGTTTATCCTTCATTATAAATTGGTCCATTTCATTCATTACCTGTTCTTTTCTAACATCCCTCAATAGTCCCATTATTCCCTTTTCCACCTGTTTGTATTGTATGATTTGGAATGGAGAAAGCCCGTACCTGTTCACCAACTCCTCAAGGGTCAACCACCTATGTTCCGTTTCATGGAGCAGATCTTTCACCCCACCGATCCCCTTATTTCTCCATTCTAGAAATAGTTTGTTTTCCCTGTTATTTTAGCTGTTTAGAAAAACATGTTCAGAAATACAATTATATATATAATATGGGCTGAAAGTGCACACTCCCAGCTGCAATATGAGAGTTTTCACATCCAAATCGGAGAAAGGGTTTAGGAATCATAGCTCTGTAATGCATAGCCTCCTCTTTTTAAAGGGACCAAAAGTAATTGGACAATGGACTCTAAGGGCTGCAATTAACTCTGAAGGCGTCTCCCTCGTTAACCTGTAATCAATGAAGTAGTTAAAAGGTCTGGGGTTGATTACAGGTGTGTGGTTTTGCATTTGGAAGCTGTTGCTGTGACCAGACAACATGCGGTCTAAGGAACTCTCAATTGAGGTGAAGCAGAACATCCTGAGGCTGAAAAAATCCATCAGAGAGATAGCAGACATGCTTGGAGTAGCAAAATCAACAGTCGGGTACATTCTGAGAAAAAAGGAATTGACTGGTGAGCTTGGGAACTCAAAAAGGCCTGGGCGTCCACGGATGACAACAGTGGTGGATGATCGCCACATACTTTCTTTGGTGAAGAAGAACCCGTTCACAACATCAACTGAAGTCCAGAACACTCTCAGTGAAGTAGGTGCATCTGTCTCTAAGTCAACAGTAAAGAGAAGACTCCATAAAAGTAAATACAAAGGGTTCACATCTAGATGCAAACCATTCATCAATTCCAAAAATAGACAGGCCAGAGTTAAATTTGCTGAAAAACACCTCATGAAGCCAGCTCAGTTCTGGAAAAGTATTCTATGGACAGATGAGACAAAGATCAACCTGTACCAGAATGATGGGAAGAAAAAAGTTTGGAGAAGAAAGGGAACGGCACATGATCCAAGGCACACCACATCCTCTGTAAAACATGGTGGAGGCAACGTGATGGCATGGGCATGCATGGCTTTCAATGGCACTGGGTCACTTGTGTTTATTGATGACATAACAGCAGACAAGAGTAGCCGGATGAATTCTGAAGTGTACCGGGATATACTTTCAGCCCAGATTCAGCCAAATGCCGCAAAGTTGATCGGACGGCGCTTCATAGTACAGATGGACAATGACCCCAAGCATACAGCCAAAGCTACCCAGGAGTTCATGAGTGCAAAAAAGTGGAACATTCTGCAATGGCCAAGTCAATCACCAGATCTTAACCCAATTGAGCATGCATTTCACTTGCTCAAATCCAGACTTAAGACGGAAAGACCCACAAACAAGCAAGACCTGAAGGCTGCGGCTGTAAAGGCCTGGCAAAGCATTAAGAAGGAGGAAACCCAGCGTTTGGTGATGTCCATGGGTTCCAGACTTAAGGCAGTGATTGCCTCCAAAGGATTCGCAACAAAATATTGAAAATAAAAATATTTTGTTTGGGTTTGGTTTATTTGTCCAATTACTTTTGACCTCCTAAAATGTGGAGTGTTTGTAAAGAAATGTGTACAATTCCTACAATTTCTATCAGATATTTTTGTTCAAACCTTCAAATTAAACGTTACAATCTGCACTTGAATTCTGTTGTAGAGGTTTCATTTCAAATCCAATGTGGTGCCATGCAGAGCCCAACTCGCGAAAATTGTGTCACTGTCCAAATATTTCTGGACCTAACTGTATCTTGGGAATGTCACTTTGGTGGCCGTTGCCCGGTTTTGTACCCTTGGCCCTTTTTGTAATGGGGGTGTATTTACAAGGAATTAGATTAGTGTTCATATGTGACGCCACTTGCGGTGTTGCGGCTATGTTGATAGAGCCACCGCTGCATAATGTCTACTACTGGAGCTGGTGTTAATGGCAGCTTGGATGTTAGATCTTCTGCAAGCTTGGCCGGGCCCCAGAGGGTAGGTGTAATGACAGGTGTTGGAAGAAAGTAGTCCACACAAGGGGTTTAGTGCAACTGGTTCTTTACTCACTTTCTGGTGGTAACTGGTCACCCGAGGCCAGCTGGTTTCACCTTCAGGTCCCCTTTGTCCCAGTGCCAGTGTAGTAATCTGGTACTTTCTTCCCCTGCACCTGTGTCTGGTTTGTGGGTTCCCGTGGCATAGAGCAACTGGAGTCCCCGTCCGGTGGTGTTTTTTTCCACTTCTGTCCGTATGACGGTAGTGTGAACCCTATGGGGATGGAGTCCCTGGTCCTGTCCCCGGCTCTCTCTTTGCTACTGAGTCTCGGATTTTTAGGGTCAGCGAGGTCCTTGATGTTGCCCTCGCTGTGCAGGTGTTAACAGGTCGGCTTGGAGCTTCTGCCTGTCCTAGGGTCCTGTACCCCGTTGGTGCGTAGTTCCGGGAGTACTCCACTGTACTCCACAGGCAACTACCCTCCTGGGTACCAGGTTACTGTCAACCCCGTGTCAGTACGTGTCCTCACGTCCACCTTCACTCTCCTCTCTTACTCTGTTCTCTCTCTCCACAGTCTACCCCTCTCACCTGGTCAACTAGGAGACTGGACTGGCTCCACCTCTAGGCGGCTATCCATTGGTCCGACCCTAGCTTTGTACCATTGTATGGGGGATTGTTGGGGAAAACTGGGATTACCTGGAGTTTTTGTGTGTTACTGGCACTGGTCCTCCGGGGCCCTAGGGGGTAGGCCCTATATCCTTGTGGGGATGCAGAACCTTGTAGCACTCTGATGGCTTCAGAAGCGCTACACACGGATGTGTACAATAGACATGTGAATGTAGTCTTACTTAGAGGTGTTGTGCTGTGAAATACTGGGTTTCCCCTGCTTTAAAACAACAAATTTCCCCAATATAACATCAAATTAAAAATAATTCCAGCGGATGATCCCTAAATGAGCATCTGATCTGGCAACACCCTCTTCTATACTGAAGTCTTATTATTCATTCCTTTCATTGGTAAAAGTCTTTTAATATATATGCTTATATAATTGGAATATAATCTGTAACAACTATGGGGACACACATTGCTGCCCGTTTGTCAGCTCTAGACATATTTGCTGCATCCTTGCACAGAATGTACGTCGACTCCCTAATGTACTTAATTGACTTCACATCTCGTACCTATTATGCATCTCTCCACTCTCCTGCTTTTTTCAAAATAAGGTGTGTGACCTTGGTGATAAACACGTAAAGCAGTTACACCCATAGAGATGCACAATATATAAAGAAGACCCGTGACAAAAACTACGAGCTGTAATAATTCCATTGCACAGATTTCTAAGAGAAGAACATCAATCACCAAAGTTCCACTATGATTATAAACACCTGCATGCGATGGAAACTGCCAATCATCTGCCTCTTGTTTGAGATTGCTATGATAGTCCTGTTTGGAGTGTTTGTACGTTATGACTTTGCCGCTGATCCCCACTGGAAAGAATACATGGCTCTAAATGACATCTCCAGTGATATTGAAAATGACTATTATTATAGGTACTCAAGTAAGTACATTTCTGATGTTATTTATTTTAGATCTGAAGGAATGTAGAATAATACAGAAAACTTAATTTTGCAAAAAAAACCTAAAAAAATTCAACAAATTAGGACATCCTCAGACTGTGCCTTCTGAAAGCCCTTTTCTGGCTTTGCAAGATGATCATCACAAAACCTATTGGCTGAAATCTGACTTGAACTTGTCAATTCTTAGTAATTGCAAAATGGTTGATACATAAGTTACGTCAATATTTGGACTCTTGGATTCTAATTAATAGTATATGACAGCAAATTCTCAATGCTTTTTTCATTCAATGTGAACCTTCGTTTTTTAAATTTCTTTGGATAAACGTCCCTCCATGGTCATGTGATGAACCCATATGTGCTCGGCTCGTTAAAAGTCACCGCCTTAGTAACAGTTAGGCTATGTTCACACGTTGCTTTCTTGCTGCATTTGTTTCTGCAGCCAAAACAAGCTTTCTTAGCAGTATTAAAAGCTTTTTACAAAAAAACAAGTTTTTCTATTTTTTTTTTTTTTTTGCTGACATTTGGTGCAGATTATATGTTTTATTTGTCTACTGTACATGTTTAATAAACCTAGTCTCATTCACCAAAAAAGCAACAGAAATGCAGCAAAACTGCAGCGGTTGCATTTTTGCTAAAATTTTGCACTCACTTTCTATGGTCAAAAAATGCTGTAAAAACGCTGAAAGAATTGACATGCTGCAGTTTTTAAAAAACATAACAGTTTTCCAATTCAGTCAGGAAAAGAAGCAATCATCAGCTTGAGATTTCTGAAATCTCATAGCTTTTGCTGGTACTGTAAAAAGCAGCATTTTTAAGTTACATAAAATACACATTAAAAAAATGCTGCAACATGTGAACATAGCCTAATTATTTCTGCACCTGTGTCCATCATATGACCAGGACAAATTTATAGCCACTGGAAACAGGCATAACAATCACAAGAGGGTTCAACTGGGCCCATGGAGTCAGGGGGCCAGTGCCATTTTCAACTGAATATGCGTCCTTGGATGCACATTTAGCTGAAATGTATTGAGGTGTAGAGAGCCCCAGATCCCTGCACTGCAATACACAGTACCAGACAATTAGAGGCTGCCAGATCACATCCGCGTGCCAGTTTGAGGTGGAGAGGGAAAAGATAAGCAGAATATATATATTTTTTTAATACAAGGTGGCCATAAAATAACCTAAGATGTTTGGAGCCATGTGCAGATTGACCCAGTGGACAGAACTGGCAGAAAATTGGTATGTATGCTCTTCAAGGCATGGGGAAATGGAAGGCATTTTAAAAAAAATTATAGCAAAACTCCCCACCAGGTGAAAAAGTGGCGCTGTACAGTGAGCAAGCAGCCCAAAAACCGTGTGTCGATAATTGGAGATGTCACAATTGTTCCACAGACTAGCATAACTGTTCAATATGGGCGCCATCATGCACGGTAATCATGTTCAACCTATGCAGAACATGCTCGACACTTGCTTGTAGCATGTCTGGTGGGATGCTGCACACTTCCAGAATGATGAAGTCAACCTGGATGTTGACATTTCTCCGATAAACACGCTCTTTCACGTGTCACCAAAACCAGAAATCACAAGGATTGAGATTGTGGCCAATCCGTTAGGGAAGGAGCAGCTCAAAATCCTGTCATCGGAAAAATGTGCACGCAGAAGTTCTTTACATGATTTGCAATATGAGGAGGTGCTCCATCATGCATGAAGGTGGTTGTTTGAAGACACTGCTGCTGTTAGGAGTTGCGGAATTACCACTGTTTCCAGCATTGTCTGGTATCTCACAGCTATCACAGAACAGGTAGCAACCCCAGTTGGCCTCATTTTTTTGTAAAAGAACGGTCTTAGGATGAATAATGAGGTGAAACCACACCAAACGGTTCCCTTTGGCGATTGCAGCAGAACCCCCTCAACTGCATTCGGATTTTCGGTAGCCCAGTTTTGTGCGTTCACCGTTCCATTCAGGTAAAAATGCGCTTCACCGCACCACATAACAGCCCATGGTCAATTGCCATCCACTTCCACTTCCGCCAGAAACATGAATACAAATGTCATGTGGATATAATTGTCACGAGGAAGAAGTTGTTGATGATGGCTAATTTTGTATGGGTATGCCCGCAAGACCTTTCAGAGAACTTTCCGCACTGTGCTGTACAGGAGCCCCAATTGCCTGGAAACACTGCGTGCACTGCTATTGCCGGCAGGGATGTCGGTGCCCTGTTATACGTCGGCAGTGGCAATGTCATCCACAACCTCTCTGCTTATCGGCCGTCGCCGCGCCCTGGCTGAAAACTCAGTAACCCTGTTGCCTCAAAACGTGTCATCATCTGTCTCAGCAAATTGACATCCATTGGACCGCTATGTGTGTGAAGGTCTTTCAAACAACGAAAGGCTCTCAGTGCAGCTGTAGCATTTTTGGAATTCTCATAAAACAACCGCACTAACAGCGCATGATCCGGCAAAGAGACAGGCATCTTGCAGACTGAATTGCAAGGTGCGCTCACTGTACAGCGACACTTTTTCACCTGGTGGGGAGTTTTGGTATAATTTTTTTTTAAGATGCCTTCCATTTCCCCATGCCTTGTATAGCATACATACCAATTTTCAGCCAATTCTATCCAATGGGTCAGTCTGCACACGGCTCCAAACACCTTAGGTTATTTTATGGCCACCTTGTTTGTTGTATAAGAGCACCAATACTTTGTACATTATTACAGAATGGGGGCCACAGGACAGGGGACATTATTCCACCATGGGGTTCAGGACAAGGGATATTATTACAGAATGGTGGCCACAGGACATGGAACATTATTTCACAATGGGGTACAGTGCAAGAGGGATTATTACAGAATGTGGCTTAGGTCAAGAGACATTTTTACAGAATGGGGTTTCATCGTCCTCCTTTGTCTTTCAGTAGCAACAAGTGACTGCTGCAGTCAATCAGTGACCATACACACATGGTCAAAATTGTTAGTACCCCTCGTTTAATGAAAGAAAAACCCACAATAGTCACAGAAATAACTTGAATCTGGCAAAATAAGAATAAATTAAAAATCTATGAGAATGAACAAATGAACAAAGGAAAGTCAGACATTGCTTTTCTGCTTCCACAGAATTTTTTTTATAAAATAAGACTCAAGAAATAGGCCTGGACAGAAATGATGGTTCCTCCTTAACTTAATATTTTGTTGCACAACCTTTTGAGGCAATCACTGCAATCAAACGATTCCTGTAACTGTCAATGAGACTTCTGCACCTCTCAACAGGTATTTTGGCCGCTCCTCAAGAGCAAACTTCTCCATTTGTCTTGTGTCTGAAGGTTGCTTTTTCCAGACGGCACGTTTCAGCTCTTTCCAAAGATGCTCAATATTATTTAGGTCAGGGTTTATAAAAGGCCACTTCAGAATAGTCCAATGTTTTCCTCTTAGCCATTCTTGGGTGTTCTTAGCTGTGCATTTTGGGTCATTATCATGTTGCAAGACCCATGACTTGAGACTGAGACCTAGCTTTCTGACACTGGGCAGCACATTTCTCTCTAGAATCTCTTGATAGTCTTGGGATTTCATTGTACCCTGCACAGATTCAAGACACCCTGTGCCAGGTGCAGCAAAGCAGCCCCAGAACATAACAGAGCCTCCTCCATGTTTCATAGTAGGGACAGTGTTATTTTCTTGATATGCTTTATTTTTACATCTATAAACATAGAGCTAATATGCCTTGCCAAAAAATTCCATTTTTGTCTCATCTGTCCATAGGACATTCTCCCAGAAGCTTTGTGGCTTGTCAACATGTAGTTTGGCAAATTCCAGTCTGGCTTTTTATGTTTATTTTTCAACAATGATGTCCTCCTTGGTCATCTCCCATGAAGTCAACTTTTGTTCAAACAACGACAGATGGTGCGATCTGACACTGATGTTCCTTGAGCTTGAAGTTTACCTTTAATTTCTTTAGAAGTTTTTCTGGGCTCTTTTGTTACTATTCGTATTATCTGTCTCTTTGATTTGTCATCAATTTTCCTCCTACAACCACGTCAAGGGAGGTTGGCTATAGTCCCATGGATCTTCTGAATAATATGTGCAACTGTAGTCACAGGAACATCAAGCTGCCTAGAGATGGTCTTATAGCCTTTACTTTTAACATGCTTGTCTTTAATTTTCTTTCCAATCTCCTGAGACAACTCTTTCCTTCACTTCATCTGGTCGATGTTGAGTGTGGTACACATCATGTCACCAAACGGACAGTCAGTATCTGTAGCCGTATAAACAGACCCATTGACTGATTACAAGATTGTAGACACCTGTGATGCTAATTAGTCGACATACCTTGATTTAACATGTCCCTTTTGTCACATTATTTTCAGGGGTACCATCATTTCTGTCCTGGCCTGCTTCATGAGTTTTATTTTTTAAAAAAAATTCTGTAAAGCATGGTTGAAAAGCAATGTCTGACTTTCATTTGTTCATTTTCATAGATTTTAAATTTATTATTACTTTTGCCAGATTCAAGTTATTTCTGTGACCATTGTGGGTTTTTCTTTAATTAAACGAGGGGGACCAACAATTTTGACCACGTAGGTAGTAGTGAAAGAAGAATAGGAAAAATAGGAACTACAGCTATTATTAACTTGTTGCTAAATTATGGATTTGTGATAATTTTGCTTACCATAGAATTTTTTACTTTTGATTTTAGATCAACTTTCTCTAAATTTGCAGTAGGACCTGACTTCCATGTGTTTATGCAGAGCAGATTTTACTTCTTCCAGCATATATATTACAATCTGCAGCATTAACTGAGAGCCATGATTAGTGTGTAACAAAAGCCTATTGAATAATATGGATGAGGTAAAGACAGTAAATGATTTGTTTGACAGAGCAACACAATGAATCTCAGAAGGATGGCCTTAGGATATTCACGTCAGGTGTCATACATATACGTTACAATAAGAGAATATATACATTGTATCTTAAGAAAGCAATTCTGAACTTGCACCCTGTTTTCTTAATGCAGAGGATTAAAAGAATTAAGTATTATGCATGATGAAGTTCAACATGTCTGATACTTTCTTTTTCCAGAATATCCTCTAAAGGAACATCATCCATCACCAAATGTACAGCAATTTATGCTGTCACTAGTCAGATTATCTCAATGTGGGGACCGGATGTACCAAATTTTAACTCCTGATTTAATTTTTTTTTTCAATATAGGGTTATAAAATACCTACATACATGTAAGGCCAGGGCTGGTTTTAGAGAAAGTGGGGCCCTGGGCAAAAGTATAAAGTGGGCCCTAAATGCTCATATATTGCACTATCACACTCAGCCATATAGGTTACGTTTAGGCTGGTTTCAGACCTCCGTATTTCAGGTATGTGTGACATCCGTATTTCACACGGATGCCACACATACCCATGTCAGTCTATGGTGTTCCTCACACGTCCGTGTTTTTACACAGACTGTGTGGCCCTGCGTTTCCCCGTATGCACACATGCAGACATGTCCATTTTTTCTCTGGCAGCACTGGTGTCAGACGTACCACACACTGATGTGGTCCGTGTGACATCAGTGTTACATGTACCGGAGAAAACACATGTGTCTGAAATAAAATGAATTTCTATACTCACCTGTTTCAAGCATTGCTGCTTTCAGCTCTGCTGTTACTTGCTTCCGACCCTTGCTCATTATACTCATTGAATATGCACTGCACTAAGGAGCTGGAAGCAGCAGCGCCAGAGAAATCAGCACCGGGGACCGTATCGCCGGGAACAGGTGATTATTCAGAAGTGTGTGTCTGCAGTGAGTTCAGGATGTCATCGTAGTATCCAAAGAACTCAGATGTCATCCTGACGACACTGCCGTGACACCCACGCTAGTTCATTGGGAACTCCGATAAACCCGTGACGTTACTGCCTGGCCCTCATAAACACTGCTGAGGGTGCCCTTGCATTTACCTGGGCTCACTTTATGAGGTCCAGGGCCCCACAGGAAGCACACACAGCAGTGATGACCTCTTGACCAGGCCACACACACACTGCTGAGAGCAGTCCAGGTCACCGCAGGGAAGCATACACAGCAGTGTGTGTGTGTGTCTGCCTGCAGGGCCTCTCTCACAATCAATGGGGAACGTTCGGTTCTCCATTGAATGTGACAGCAGTATGGCATCGACATGGGCCTCCCTAATTGGATTACGGCAAACAAGCATTAGGGCTTTGACAGGGAAATAAATTGGAAAAGAGGGTGTGTCTTGTCTTTATTTATGGAATAATTTTCTCTTTTTAGGTCTTTTCAGGTTTGTTTTTGGGGAACGTCTTGGGACCTCACCATGGATTATAATGGACCTTTTTTTTTACATTTATTTATAAAACTCAAATAAATTGGTGGACGAGGGCTGGAGTTGTTTTTTTTTTGTTCAAATAAACTTTGTTATTCTTCTTTCAACTACTGGATTAATGGTGGTGTCTGCTAGATGCCACCCATTACTGATGCCAGGGCTTGATGCCAGCTGGAGCTGGCATCAATCCCACATATATTAACCCGTTTGTCATGGTACCAGAGCAACGGGAAGAGCCGGGTCCAGCACCAGAATTGGCGCATCTAATGGATGCACCATTTCTGGGGAGGCTATGGGCTGCTATTATTAGGCTGAAAGGGCCAAATAACCATGGCCCTTCCCACCCTAATAATATTAGCCCCCAGTTGCTGCTGTACCATGGCTGGTTTTAGTAAAATGGAGGGGACCCCACGTAATTTATTTATTTTTTTTAAATCTAAAAATTTAAAAAATAAGCATGGAATCCTCTCTATTTTCAATAACCAGCCAAGGTACAGCAGAGAGCTAACGGTTGCACCCTGAAACTGCTGCTGTCTCTGTGCTGAATAAGAAGATTGGGGGACCTCACATCATTTTTTTTTTTTTAAATTAAAAAGTAAAAATGCTGTAAAACAGCTAGCCAAGCTAGCGATCTCTATAGCTATATCATTATTCTATCTGTTCTTTCTTTTTGTCTATTTTAAATGCTCTTTCTTATTTTCTTTCATTATATCTTTCTATTTTTCTGATATGTTCTATCTATCTATCTATCTATCCCTTCTATGCATTATCTATCTATTTTTTCTATTTTTCTATCTATAATTTTTCAGGCTTTGGCCATCTTTTGCACATTAACAAACTATTAATTTCAGTATCATGCATTTTTTACTGGTAGTCACACATATGCCACACGTATGCAAACACAGACATCACACGGATGTCACACGGACGACACACATATGACACACGGATGTCACACGGATGACCATACCGGTACGTGTGGCTAGCACCTGTTTAAACATGGACGTCTGAAAGGGGCCTTACATGCGCTGAGATCAGACTGGTAAATGTGTGCGATCGACAATATGTAAGTCCTTTGGTGCTTGTTTCTGGCCTCATTACAAAGGATGAGGAAGAATTATAGGGACTGAACAATCACTCGTTGATCTATCTGTGCCAATTTTAAAGATATTATTTTTTCTTTAGTCTGTTAGTAAACCCCACATGAACAGCAGAAGAATGAAGCCTGCAAGGGGTGTTTTTTTATTTGCCATGTTAACTATATGGTAAAACTGACCTCGCAGGATGATTATCCAGGTCAGTTTGAGTATGCAGGTACCAAACATGTATATATATTTTTTATTTAAGTGTTGAAAAAAAATTCTGAAATTTGTAAAAATAAACAAAAACCCCAAAATTCTGCTTTTGTCGCCATTTTCTGAGATCTGTAATATTTTTAGTTTCTGGAATATAGGGTTATGTGGGGGCTTTTTTTGTGCTCTGGGCAACATTTTTACTGATACCATTTCTGGACAGATATGTTTTGGTTGCTTCTTACTGAATTTTAGTGCAATGTTAAGGTGGCCCAAAAATCATAATTTTGGCGATTTGTATTTTCTCTTGCTATGCTGTTTACTCGTCTGATTAATTTTACTTTTATATTTTGACAGATCTTATTTTTACCAAAGCAGCGCTACCAAATATGTGTAATTTGTTTTAAAACTGTTCTAATTGTAATGCTATTATTAGGGTAGCTCCTACTTGAGACCTTTTGGCCCTCCAAGGGAGTGAGGGCCCTGGGCAATTCCCCGGTTTACCTCAACCCTCCCTCCCAACACCAGCCTTGTTAAGGCTATGTGCCCACGGGAGCTCGCACCTGCGGATATATCCACATCTATGTCCGCAGGTTTACCGCAGCAGCTCCCCGGAATCCACAACTATCCATTGCTGTGGGATTCCAGCGAAATATCGGCGGAAAACCTGCGGACATTCATGTGACTTACCTGCGGAAGTCCCGGCCTCTATCTCCATAGTGGGGGGGCCGCGATATCCGCAGATAATTCTGCAGGAATAATTGACATGCAGTTATGTGCAGCTGCAGGACATACGCAGCATATTCCGCAGCCGCACATACCGCAGGATGGACACAGACACTCCCCATGTTCCATAGGATAACATGGGGAGTTTCTGTACTTGCTAAAACCTGCGGATTTATCTATAAATTCCAGATAAATCCACAGGTTTTCCGCAGCAAAATCCTCGGGTACAGAGTCCTGTGGGCACATAGCCTTAAGGTTAAACTACAGAAGCAGTACTAAGCTATGTCTAAACTTCAAGCCTATATTGTAGACTCTGGTTGTTTAATATTTCATACAGATAAGAGGTCACACTGGTGTATAGCATCCAATGAGTCTCACATACAAGAGCATCGGATGCTATATCCTAATGACACTCAGCTCAAACTCTGCTGCGAGTGTGCCGCCCCTGCAACGGTCGAACCGCTTGGAACCGGGGGTTGCTGTGGCTCGAGGGTCTCTGGACCCGGGGGCTCGCGGCCACTTCAAATGTAAAGGGAGTATTTACAGGGGAGTGAGAGTTTGTGACGCCACCCATGGTTCGCGGTAAGGGGAGTACTGCTGCTGCCGATGGGAGTACCTGGGGGAGATGGAGTGGGGCAGCCAGATGATGTTCATTCCACGGGTAGGGGAGGCCCCGAGACTCTGAATGATGGAGGTGTAGGGGAGCATGGTGCATATTGGAAGCAGGGGAGGACAGGGTACTTACTCAGGCCGTGTTGGTATGGATACGACCAGAAAGCAGACTCTGACATGGAAGTAAACCAAGCCTCTGGATGCCATTGCCACTTCAGGGGAGCTCGCCTGGGAGTCCGCTCCCGTTGGTATTGCTGATGGTCTGTACCTTGCCTCCATGCACTGTATTCTAGATGTTCTGAGTGACCCCTCTGCTTGAAGCTGTCGGGGTCCCTCTCCCTACTGTTAAGTAGGGGAGCCGTGCTCTCGATGGCTGAAACTTGGGATTTCAGTGGGCTGCATAAGCTGGAAAGCCCTATCCCCCTCTCTGTGTTGATGCCTTCGATCTCTGAGCTCTTGGGGAAAGTTCATAAAGAGACTATCCTCCACAGGTTAATTATCAGGTTGCGTGAAGCTACTCCCTGATCTAAGGTCCAGTACCCCGCCGTGCTCGGTACCGGTTTGGTTACTAGATACTCCAGTGCCGACCATTCTCCAAAACTAAGTCAGGCACTCTTTTTCCAATACCCTGCGACCGGGTCTCCGACTCCTTCGGTCCCAGATCACCGTCTGCGACGTAGGCAAAAGTCCCCAGGGAGCTCCAACTCCCGGCTCCTCACTCTTTGGGAGTTACTTCTCTTCTCCAGGGAGCTGCTACTCCCAGCTCCTCACTTTCTGGGAGCTACTACTCAACTGACTTTAAACTCTGCTCTGCTCTCCACTTCCTCTCACTGACTTCCTCCCTCCTACCAGTCTGTCTGACCCCTAGGCGAGTGGCCCTGTTCCAGCTAGACTACCCACTAGTGTGCCTTACAGGGTGTGGTGTGAGATGTGACTAGGGTTTGAATGCTGATGGAGCAATACCAACGGTTGGGATCCCAGAACCATGGGGGGTTGAGTCCTGCACCAGAAGGAAAGGGGGTGCAGTACCCTGTGACACCCTGACTAGTTCAGGGGCGTCACACGAGCACGAGCCGAGTGTCACTCACTGTGCGCCGAGTGTCATTCACTGTGTGTCGATTCTCTCACATGTGAAAATCGGGGCACAGGTGAGAACAAGATGGAGATCTTAATTTCTTCATCTACTTCCTTGTCTGTCTTGGGGTATATGGGACTGCACTTGGATGTCATATGGGTGCTGTCCAATGTTTTGCATGCACCCATTGACTTGAATGGGTGTACACTGTTCGAGAGACGCCGCCAATCGGCATGTGAAAAAAATCGCAGCTCTGCCATGCCCCATAGTATAACATTCATGCAAGAGCTATCCACAAAAACATTGGATAGCACTCCATTGTGTCATACGCTTGTATGAGCGAGCCCTAAAGATCGCCATACATATTTGATTAATATGATTTAAACCTGCTGGCCAGGTGGATTATCTAAAGTATGGTTTGGCTACTAATATGCTAAAAACATTTTTTATTTTTTTTTTATAAAATAAATTTTTTTTGTATCACATTTTTATTGGTAGTATTTTGGGCCATATAATGCTTTTTTGATCGCTCTCTGTTCTTCTTTTTGTGAGGCAGAATCAAGAAGAAACAGCAATTCAGGAATTGTTTGGGGGTTTTTTTTGTTTTTTTTTTACACAATTTACCGTGCCATAATAGTGATAAGACAGCTTTCTTCTTCGAGTCAGTACGATTATTGAGATAGCACATTTATGTAGTTTTTGTTATGTTTTATTGCTTTTACACCATAAAACTATTTTATAGAAAAAATATATATATATTTTGCTTTATTCTGACAGCTATAGCTTTTTAATTACTTTGCTGATGCTGTTGCATGGCGGCTTGCTTTTTGCAGGACAAGATGACGCTTTCAGCAGTACAATTTTTATTTATATATGGCTTTTTGATTGCTTTTAATTCCAGTCTTTTATTTCTTTTCTTGCAGTGTTCACTGAAGGGGTTAACTAGTCTGACAATTTTATAGATTGGGTTTTACACAAATATAACTAGTTATTAGAATTATTTTTTTCTTGTTCTTCATTTTCTGATTTTTTTTATACATATTTTTACCTTTTTTTTTACAGTTTTAGTTAGTCCCTATATGGGACATTACATTTTGCTGCTCTGATTGCAGCTGTATTGTATTGCAATTAGAGTTGAGCGCGGTTCGCGGTTCGCGGTTCGAGGTTCTCCAGTTCTAAGCTCGAGTGATTTTTGGGGCTGTTCGAGATCGAACTAGAACTCGAGCTTTTTGGAAAAGCTCGATAGTTCTAGATATGTTCGAGAACGGTTCTAGCAGCAAAAAGCAGGGCTTTTTACAGCTACAGTGAGCAGGAGCCATCGCTGGCAGCCTGCCAGAAGCTGGTAACCAAGATAAACATCGGGTATCCAAGCAAAGCGGTTTGGTTAGTAACCCGATGTTTATCTTAGTTACGTGCAGGAAGCCCACACTTTCCCGCCCAGCTCACTCCGCCCCCTCCTGCCCGCGGCATGTACACATACATATACACACACACACACACACACTCTCACACACGCACACACACCCCCCCTCCCCCTCCCAGCTACAGTGAGCAGGAGCCATCGCTGGCAGCCTGCCACAAGCTGGTAACCAAGATAAACATCGGGTATCCAAGCAAAGCGCTTTGGTTAGTAACCCGATGTTTATCTTAGTTACGCTCAGCTCACTCCACCCCCCACCCCCCCGCCCGCTCGGCTTACCTGCGGTGATGAAGTCCCGCCATCCTGACCTCAGCGCTGTCACTGTCCTCCATGGCCGCCGCTTGTCACATCACCTCTCGCTTCCGACCCGAGACTGACACTGGCGGTGACGTCACGGACCTCTCGCGATATTTGGCTGTGAAGGCGCCGGTCATTGAGCTCAGTGACAGGGGCTGTCAGTGTGCTGGAGATCAGCGCAGGTAATGTACCTCGCTGACAGCAGCACTTGTCATCCCCTGCAGTGACCTGGGCTGACCCATTGATGTTAGCTCAGGTCACTGCACTGCTCTCCCAGCCAATGGGGAACATCCTGCTCTTCATTGACTGGGGCAGTGTGGATCGTCATGGCAACCCCTTGGATTACACCAGACCTGGATTTGTTTTTCATTCTAATAAATTGGTTAAAGAGGGAATGTTTTGGGGAGTGTTTTTTCAAATAAAAAAGTGTTTGTCGTCTATTTTTTTTTATTACTGACTGGGTTGGTGATGTCGGGTATCTGATAGACGCCTGACCTCACCAACCCCAAGGGCTTGATGCCAGGTTACATTACACATCTGGTATTAACCCCATATATTACCCCGTTTGCCACCGCACCAGGGCGCGGGATGAGCTGGGGAGAAGCACCAGGATTGGCGCATCTAATGGATGCGCCACTTCTGGGGCGGCTGCGGCCTGCTATTTTTAGGCTTGGGAGAGTCCAATAACCATGGACCTCCCTAGTCTGAGAATATCAGGCCCCAGCTGTCTGCTTTACCTTGGCTGGTGATCCAATTTTGGGGGACCCCTACGTGGTTTTTTTTTTTAAATTATTTATTTAATTTAAAATAACAGCGTGGGGTGCCCTCAGTTTTGGATTACCAGCCAAGGTGAGGTTGCCAGCTGTGGTCTGCAGGCTGCAGCCGTCTGCTTTACCCTAGCTGGCTACAAAACTAGGGGGAACCCTACGTCATTTTTTTTCATTTTTTTGGCTAAATACAAAGCTAAGCACCCCTTAGTGCCACATGAAAGGCACCAAAGGGTGCTCCACTTTTTCTCCACTTTTTCTCAATTTTTTCTCCACTTTTTCTCCACTTTTTCTCCACTTTTTCTCCATTTATTCTCCACTTTTTCTCCACTTTTTCTCCATTTTTTTCTCCACTTTTTCTCCACTTTTTCTCCACTTTTTCTCCACTTTTTCTCCACTTTTTCTCCATTTTTTTCTCCACTTTTTCTCCACTTTTTCTCCATTTATTCTCCACTTTTTCTCCACTTTTTCTCCACTTTTTCTCCACTTTTTCTCCACTTATTCTCCACTTTTTCTCCACTCAATCTAATGGATGCGCCACTTCTGGGGCGGCTGCGGCCTGCTATTTTTAGGCTTGGGAGAGTCCAATAACCATGGACCTCCCTAGTCTGAGAATATCAGGCCCCAGCTGTCTGCTTTACCTTGGCTGGTGATCCAATTTTGGGGGACCCCTACGTGTTTTTTTTTTAAAATTATTTATTTAATTTAAAATAACAGCGTGGGGTGCCCTCAGTTTTGGATTACCAGCCAAGGTGAGGTTGCCAGCTGTGGTCTGCAGGCTGCAGCCGTCTGCTTTACCCTAGCTGGCTACAAAACTAGGGGGAACCCTACGTCATTTTTTTTTTCATTTTTTTGGCTAAATACAAAGCTAAGCACCCCTTAGTGCCACAAGAAAGGCACCAAAGGGTGCTCCACTTTTTCTCCACTTTTTCTCAATTTTTTCTCCACTTTTTCTCCACTTTTTCTCCACTTTTTCTCCACTTTTTCTCCACTTTTTCTCCACTTTTTCTCCACTTATTCTCCACTTATTCTCCACTTTTTCTCCACTTTTTCTCCATTTATTCTCCACTTTTTCTCCACTTTTTCTCCATTTTTTTCTCCACTTTTTCTCCACTTTTTCTCCATTTATTCTCCACTTTTTCTCCACTTTTTCTCCATTTTTTTCTCCACTTTTTCTCCACTTTTTCTCCACTTATTCTCCACTTTTTCTCCACTTATTCTCCACTTTTTCTCCACTTTTTTTCCACTTTTTCTCCATTTATTCTCCACTTTTTCTCCACTTTTTCTCCAATTTTTCTCCACTTTTTCTCCACTTTTTCTCCACTTATTCTCCACTTTTTCTCCACTTTTTCTCCATTTATTCTCCACTTTTTCTCCACTTTTTCTCCATTTTTTTCTCCACTTTTTCTCCACTTTTTCTCCACTTTTTCTCCACTTTTTCTCCACTTTTTCTCCGTTCTTTTTCTATGGTCGGTCTACCCATTAGCTCTGCCATGCATACTGTAGCTCTACACCTACTGCACATGTTACTTTATGATTGACATCTCTTTCGTACCAGAGCTGTCTAAGTCTACTCTGACCCCATATTTGTCATTACTATATTGTCCTTGTACTGTATTATGACATTTGTATCATGTGTTTCATTTCTTGCTGTGTTGCAATTTTTTTGCTGCATCCCAATTGTACCTCTACATTGTTCGAGTTTATGTTATTGTTCTCTCACTCTTATGTGATACTGATTATTGTCATTTTTCATGATTACATGCAGATAAGTCCAATCTGACGAAGGCTCAGGCCGAAACGTCAATTGTAACTTGTTTTGGACAAAAACATATATGCTTATGAAAAAAAAAATGTTCTTAATACGGACCAATAAAGAGTGATTTTGCATTACTATCCATTGGGACTTACTGACTTAGTCTGGGAGATTTAGAGTGCCGAGGTTACTCACTAATTTTATCTATTATTACCTCAGAGCACCTATATACCAGTGAGCAGAGCTTCCTCTACAGTAGTTCTCCTGATTAGGCATGCCCTTACCTCATGAGCAGGGCATTGCAGCTTTGGTAGCAACCATTACGACATGGACTCTGCTGCTGTGGACCCGGGGAGAGTGAGTGCAGATTTATTGCACCCACACTCCTCACATGAAGGGTCTGCACTCCTAGAAAATGGGGGATACGTTCTCTGAGTGTCTTCCCCCCATATTCTAGACGGTCCAGAGTCGTCGTGGGACCCCTTTATTTTTTTTCTTACAATAAATTGGTGAAAGAGGAAATGTTTTGGGGACTGTTTTTTCAAATAAATTTCTTTTGTCGATTTTTTGTTTTTGTTAGTACTGACAGTTTATGATGTTGGGTATCTAATAGACGCCATGACATCACGAACTGCTGGGCTTGATCTCAGGTGACTTTACAGCTAGTATCAACCCGATTTATTACCCCGTTTGCCACTGCACCAGAGCACGGGATGAGCTGGGGTGAAGCGCCAGGATTGGCGCATCTAGTGGATGCGCCACGTCTGAGGTGCCTGCGGCCTGCTATTTTTAGGCTGTGAAGGCCCAATAACTATGGACCTTCCCACCCTGAGAATACCAGACCACAGCTGTCCGCTTTACCTTGGCTGGTGATCCAATTTGGAGGGGACCCTACTTTTTTTGTGTAATTATTAATATTTATAAAATAATTATAAAAAAGAGCCTGAGGGGACCTCCACATTGGATCCCCAACCACGGTAAAGCTGCCAGCTGTGGTTTTCAGGCTACAGCCGTCTGCTTTACCCTAGCTGGCTATCAAAAATGGGGGGACCCAACGTCATTTTTTTTTTTTTAACTATTTTTTAAATAGAAAAAATTAATGGGCTTCCCTGTATTTTGATTGCCAACCAAGGTAACGGCAGGCAGATGGGAGTGGCAACCCATAGCTGTCTGCTTTATCTGCGCTGAGAATCAAAAATACCGCGGAGCGCTACGTCATTTTTTTAAAGATTTATTTTTACAGCACTGTGATGTCCAGCAATCAAAATACAGGGAAGCCCATTTTATTTTTAGTTATTTATATAAATAATTAAAAAAAATAAATATGGGCTCCCGCTGCATTTTTTGTATTGCTAGCTAAGGGTAATCCAAGCAGCTACTGGCTGCTAACCCCCACTGCTTGGTGTTACCTTCACTGGCAATGGAAAATCCAGGGAAGCATTTTTTATTTTTTTTGCCAAAAAACTACAAAAAAAGGACGTGAGTTTCGCCATATTTTTGTATGCTAGCCAGGTATAGCAGGCAGGTGCTGGAAGAGTTGGATACAGCGCCAGAAGATGGCGCTTCTATGAAAGTGCCATTTTCTGAGGCGGCTGCAGACTGCAATTCGCAGCAGTGGGGCCCAGAAAGCTCAGGCCAACCTGTGGTGCGGATTCCAATCCCCAGCTGCCTAGTTGTACCTGGCTGGACACAAAAATGGGGCGAAGCCTACGTCATTTGTTTTCTAATTATTTCATGAAATTCATGAAATAATAAAAAAAGGGCTTCCCTTTATTTTTGGTTCCCAGCCGGGTACAAATAGGCAACTGGGGGTTGGGGGCAGCCGTACCTGCCTGCTGTACCTGGCTAGCATACAAAAATATGGCGAAGCCCACATAATTTTTTCAGGGGGCAAAAAACTTCTGCATACAGTCCTGGATGGAGTATGCTGAGCCTTGTAGTTCTGCAGCTGCTGTCTGTCTGTATGGAGAAGAGCAGACAGCAGCTGCAGAACTACAAGGCTCAGCATACTCCATCCAGGACTGTATGCAGAATTTTTTTGCCCACCAAAAAAATGACGTGGGCTTCGCCATATTTTTGTATGCTAGCCAGGTACAGCTGGCAGCCACGGGCTGCCTCCAACCCCCAGTTGCCTATTTGTACCCGGCTGGGAACCAAAAATATAGGGAAGCCCGTTTTTTTTTAATTATTTCACTTATTTCATGAAATAATTAAAAAACAAATGACGTGGGCTTCGCCCCATTTTTGTGTCCAGCCGGGTACAACTAGGCAGCTGGGGATTGGAATCCGCAGCACAGGTTAGCCCGAGGTTTGTGGGCGCCTCTGCTGCGAATTGCAGTCCGCAGCCGTCCCAGAAAATGGCGCTCTCATAGAAGCGCCATCATCTGACGCTGTATCCAACTCTTCCAACAGCCCTGGAGCCGGGTGGCTTGTTGGGTAATCATGAGTTAATACTGGCTTTGTTTTACTAGCCAGTATTAAGCCAGAGATTCTTAATGTCAGGCACGTTTGACCCGGCCATTAAGAATCTCCAATAAAGGGTTAAAAAAAAGACACCACACAGAGAAAAAATACTTTAATAGAAATAAATACACAGACACATTAGAGACTCCATCTTTATTACCCCCTGTCAGCCCTCCACGATCCTGCTCTTCTGTCTTCTTTCTTTCTAGTGTAGTAGTAGTGACGATTGTAGTGAGGATGAGATTCACCAGCTCATCACTTGGGGCTGGGGAACCTCCATCCTCACTACAATCATCACTAGTGTAGTAGTAGTGACGATTGTAGTGAGGAAGGATGAGATTCACCAGCTCATCACTTGGGGCTGGGGAACCTCCATCCTCACTACAATCATCACTAGTGTAGTAGTAGTGACGATTGTAGTGAGGAAGGATGAGATTCACCAGCTCATCACTTGGGGCTGGGGAACCTCCATCCTCACTACAATCATCACTACAATCGGGAAGCAGCGTGCAGCCTTCACTCCGTGAGTGATCACTGCTGGCTGTCAGCGGTAACAGCGGTAACGCTGACAGACGCGTTACCATAGCAACGGTGCTCTCGGAGCCGCGGTTAGCGGTGACGTCACCGCTAACTGCGTTGCTATGGCAACGGTGATCTCCGTTAATGACCGGCTGTGTCAGCCGGTCCCTAACGGAACGGGGAGTCGACCGTGTGCTAGAGCATGTCGCCGGTACACATATGTGCACCGTGTACCAGAGAGATGCACTCGCAGGTCCTACATGACGTGTCATAGTCATGTGACCAGTCTGTAGCCAATGAGATAATAGCCACGTGACTGGTCACATGGCTATTTTGACGTCACGATAGGTCCTGCATCTCTGCTGGCAGTGCAGGTCACCGGGAGGATTCAGCGATCATCGGATGGAATAGCGGCAGGAGACAGAGTCAAGAAGGGATCGCGAGGACCGGTAAGTGTTATGGCAATGTTTATTAACTGTTTGTGTACATTTATCATGCATTTTTATGTGTTTGTGATTGCCTCCCATTATAGCCTATACGTTTGAGTTCGGTTCATCGAACGTTCGACGAGCCGAACTCGAACTCTGTGACTCACACTATTATGACATTTCAGTGTATAGTGTGCGGGAACAGCGCATTCAGATCACTGCTGTTTGGATAATGGCGATCGCCATTTATTTTTTTTTCTTTGTCTTCCTTCCCTAAGCGCGCGCGTGTAGTGGGGAGGGCCAGCATGTCAGCCAATCCCAGACACACACAGCTAAGTGGACTTTTAGCCAGAGAAGCAACGGCATGTGTGATAGGATGTCCATGTCACATGTCCCTGCATTATAAAACCGGACATTTTCCTCCAGCACGCCATTATCTGCCTTCTGCGTCCTTGGTGTCAGACATCACTGGCACAGCTCCTATCGCCGATACTGCTGTATACGCGCCATACACAGCGCTGTACAGCATAGGGATAGCACTTTCTATCAGTCCTTTTAAGGGCTCATACCGGCAGGGTCAGAGCCATAGGTGACAGGTCCTGAAAACAGAGTTTAACAGCTACACAAGATGACAGCGTCTGTGTAGCTCAGGTCAGGGATTTCCTCGCTGCATTTCCCCATTAGGAGGGATAGAAAGGCAGGCTTCCTTTCCTCTACCCAGAGACCCACAACCCTGCCACTGTACCCTCCTGCCCTTTTCACACTCCAACTCATTGTTACTAAGCCATTATACTAGCAAACACTGAGTGAACTTAGTGGCATCCTTAACGTGGCTGTTGGACTGCTGTATTGCCCCAGTAGTGCAAAGATATTTGCAGCACGTCTGCCTGCATTGCACACTCAAACTCATTGTAGCTAAGCCATTATACTAGCAAACACTGAGTGAACCTAGTGGCATCCTAAACGTGGCTATTTTACTTCTGTATAGTCCCACTAGTGCAAAGATATTTGCAGCACCTCTGCCTGCATTGCACACTCAAACTCATTGTTACTAAGCCATTATACTAGCAAACACTGATTGAACCTAGTGGCATCCTAAACGTGGCTATTGGACTTCTGTATAGTCCCACTAGTGCAAAGATATTTGCAGCACCTCTGCCTGGATTGCACACTCCAACTCATTGTTACTCAGCCATTATACTAGCAAACACTGAGTGAACTTAGTGGCATCCTTAACGTGGCTGTTGGACTGCTGTATTGCCCCAGTAGTGCAAAGATATTTGCAGCACGTCTGCCTGCATTGCACACTCAAACTCATTGTAGCTAAGCCATTATACTAGCAAACACTGAGTGAACCTAGTGGCATCCTTAACGTGGCTGTTGGACTGCTGTATTGCCCCAGTAGTGCAAAGATATTTGCAGCACGTCTGCCTGCATTGCACACTCAAACTCATTGTTACTTACTAAGATGTTATAATACCAAAAATTGAGTAAACTTAGTGGCATAAAAGAAGTGGCTGTTGTACTCCATTTGTGCCCCACAGGTGCCAAGCTATTTCTAGCACCTGTGCAGGACACCCTCCTGCTCTGTTTTTAATAAGCTATAATGATAGCAAAAAATACTGACATTTAGTGGCATCATAGAACTGGCTGTTGTATTCCATTAGTGCCCCACTGGTGCCAAGCTATTTCTAGCACCTGTGCAGGACACCCTCCTGCTCTGTTTTTAATAAGCTATAATGATAGCAAAAAATACTGCCATTTAGTGGCATCATAGAACTGGCTGTTGTATTCCATTAGTGCCCCACTGGTGCCAAGCTATTTCTAGCACCTGTGCAGGACACCCTCCTGCTCTGTTTTTAATAAGCTATAATGATAGCCAAAAGTACTGCCATTTAGTGGCATCATAAAACTGGCTGTTGTATTCCATTAGTGCCCCACTGGTGCCAAGCTATTTCTAGCACCTGTGCAGGACACCCTCCTGCTCTGTTTTTAATAAGCTATAATGATAGCAAAAAATACTGCCATTTAGTGGCATCATAGAACTGGCTGGTGTATTCCATTAGTGCCCCACTGGTGCCAAGCTATTTCTAGCACCTGTGCAGGACACCTTCCTGCTCTGTTTTTAATAAGCTATAATGATAGCAAAAAATACTGCCATTTAGTGGCATACAAAAAGTGGCTGTTGGACTCCTTTATTGTGCCACTTGTGCCAAGCAATCTCAAGCACCTCTGCATTCTACCCTCATGCACATTTAGCTATGCTAATTTTATAGCAAACTCAGGGAATTCCTTGCTGCATTTGATCATTAGGAGGGATAGAAAGTGAGGCTTCTTTTACTGTCCTGGTACCCACAGAACACGGCCACTACCCATCTGTCCACTTTTGCCACGCTATTTAATTTGCCCAAAGAGCTGACTCTTTTTCTGCCATCCTAAAATTGTCTGGAATACTAAGTTAGTGTTCCTTTGCTGCCAAGCAAGGTACAACACATGTGCATTCTACACTCCTTTCCATTTCTGGAATGCAATTATTAACTGCAGGTAGTCCAGCCAATCTGTGACGAAGGTGCAGGCGTGGATATAATGTAGCCTGCATCCAATGATGGTTCTCTCGATGTCTGACATCTCAATACCTTCTGTTTCCACTTCCAAAACAAGTGATGACCTGCCAATCACACTCCCTGTTGCGGGTAAAGGAGTGGAAGTTCAGTGTGAAAAACCATGTGTGACTGCTGTCCCCACAGTCACAGAGGATGAAGAGCACGCAGATGCACTTGATGGGGCAGGCGGTGGTTGCACAGGCACGCTAGGCCGCATTGTAGCACAGTGAAATTCACATTGCGACTTATGCTTCATTTTAAGTCGTGTACAGGGTGGGCTCCCCAGTATGCAGCAAAACCAGGCAACAGGAAAAGGACTCTAGGCAGTTGGGTTGATAATTGATTGTTTAACTTTACCAAAACAAACAATAAGAACCATGCATACAATTTAAATAATTGAACAATCTATTCTGTTGCCTACTACCTGCTAATCCCTCTGTGTAGCAGTAATTGTGTGTTTGTGCGTGTGTGTGTGTGTGTGTGTGTGTGTTTGAACACGACTTACCAGTGGCGCATCACAAGAGCTTCCAAGTTATCTACCTAAACATAGTCAAAACACATTACCCCCCCTGAATACCCTTGTTAGCTGAAGCCTCACAGATAATGCAGATGATAACAGTGTGAATGCAAACCACACAGCTCTGCAACACAGTCATGGAAATCTTGAAAAGCAACAGTCAATGCAAACATGTGTTGCTGTCCCTCTATGATTTAAACTGTACGTGACAATTTGACAGTGCAGAGGCAGCAAGTCTTATTGTCTATATAGTCGGCCTACCCAGAACAGATATGTGTTTTGCTAATAAAACAAAGTGTTGCGTGCCCGCATTATTGTCTGGGCACAGCCTACCGTACCCAGGTACTCTGATGTCCAGTTGCCAGAAATACAGACTTTACGCTTCCCTCACGGTAAACAGTATAGACAGCATTGTAAGAATGTTGGTCTGTGGCACAGGATGCTGCTCACTGGCATTACGGGGCTCATCATCAAAGTACAACATGACTCCCCTCACAATTGAACGACGTGTTTCCGCGGTGGCTCCTTGCTGTAACACACACCTTTAGCTTTTCCTTCTGTTCATAGACAGCATCTCCAAGTCCACATCCGAAGAGCAATTTGATATTGCTATAGTGACCAAACAAAGGCAGATCCAAAAAAACAGCAGCCCCTTGTGTGTAGTCTGCAACAATGCATGCAATGGCAAATAAGCATGTTGCATTGACAGTGGCTAAAGCTGAGCAATACACCTTCACGCTATCAATTCATATCCATGTGACACTTCATGGAGGAACTACTCAAAGGTGTGAGTTTTTGCCTTCTACTTACAGATTGTTGACAAATGTTACAGATTCCATGACTTGGGTGATCCTTTGCGATGTCCAAAAATCCACAGGCTAGGCAAGGCTTACAGCCCATGCGACCTGCATAGCCAACACGACTTCTGCTCAGAGTCAAAGTTGTGGTCCAGGATTCAGTTGTTGACGTGCTTCCAGTACTTTGTCTCTGGCCAGGAAGATGCAACGTAACCTCGTCGTCAGTAGCACCCTCCTCCACCTCCTCTGCTGACCTCATCGACTGGCTGACTTTGGTTTGACAGTAAGTGTGGTCTCCAACCTCATCAATAACCCTGTGTGTTTTCATTCCCCTCGTCCTGAGTCCTCCGAGACAACCTCTTCCTGCCCTGACCGAATAGTAAAGTTGTCATTCCAATCAGGTATCTGTGCTCCTCATCATGTTCCCCATTGTCTCCACCAGGAGGATTTACTTTTTGGAAATGAGGGTGTAGATTAGGCTCAGCACCTTCTTCATCGGGGCCTGGATCCCACTCACAAAGCTTCTGGCCATCTGCGCAGATCATTTCCCCTGTCTCATGGAACTCGCTACCTCAACATGTCAGATTATCTGCTACACCCGCAAGCTTCAAACTGAATCTGAAAACTCATCTGTTCAGAAATGACTATAACCTTCAATGACACCACCACCATACGTACTTGACGCTCAACCTATACCACTCCTACTGTCTCCTCCCAAAAATCCTTTAGAATGTAATCCCGCAAAGGCAGGGCCCTCTTCCCTCTGTACCAGTCTGTCTATAGTTACTTGTATATGTATTCTGTATGTAACCCCCTTCTCATGTACAGCACCATGGAATCAATGGTGCTCTATAAATCAATAATAATAAAAATAATAATAACTTCCTTGTCTGTACTCATTGCAGCTTTGGAGCAGACCTCTGATTCCCAGGCTATAGTGCGACTGAACAGCTATGCAAACTCAACCATCTCTGTTACCCCATACTCAGCAGGGCTGGTGGAAACTTGAGAGCTGTTAGGAAGCAAGTGCGATTGGATTGACACCACAGAGGAATGGAGTATTTGGGATCTTGAAATTGGGGTGGAGGAGAGGCCACTTTATGGAGCACTTCAGATCCATTGAAGCAGCTGCTGTTTTGGCCTCATCTACATTTGTTAGCGATGGTTGTGTCCGTGAAAAAAAGGATCATATCAGATTATCCATAGTAAGAAGTACACCTGTTCTTTTGGATGGTATTTGTTGTTACAAAACCTGTAACCTGAAGCCTGCTGCGGTTTCATTTGCGCCCAGGCGTCAGCTGCCATTTAGGGCTGTGCCTTGGGTTGTCCAGCTGGCTGCTTTCTCCTCCACGTCTAAGTGTGGAGAGGCAGCTAGTGCGCATGCGTGTGCCGATTTACCCCAGCCGCAGCCTAACTACAGTGTTTCGCCTAGTGAGTATGCTCAGCCTGACTGTGCCATTGCTGAGGCTAAGTCTTCATTTCGGGATACAGCGCATGCTCCCACACTTAGTGCGAAAAGCCTCTTTGCACAGGTACTTGCACTCCGTGCCGGGTCTAGGTCCTGTGTTGTGCCATAAAGCTGATAGTCTTTTTTCAGACACTGTATTTCATGCTACTGAGCATGCTCAGGCACTTACTGCATCAGAGACTATGTCCGGTAATGAACTCTTTGGCCCTGCCCCTGATGTGGGGGTCCCATATAGACCACAGGGCATCAGGTGTCCTGACGATGTGGCCAGGCCACTCCCAAATGGCTTGCAGAGGCCCGCCCCTATGACTTGTCACCGCATTATTGATGGTCAGACGATGACTGGTGAGGTGTTTGGGTCATGGCAGCCATGAGGTCATCATTGAAGTTGCGGTTCCAAATAGGACGCTAGTTATGCCACTCATGACGTGTCACTCTGCTTTTGTCTCCAGGAGGTGCATTGTGGTTCACCCTGGTTTGGGGCGGACCCAGGTTATAAAAGGGGCTGGAGCCAACAAGGAGGTGCGCAGTCTTCTATTATGCTCCGAAAGAGCACACCTCCATGTGTTGAACCCATTGCGGCTTTAGGCCAGAGGTAGGCAGGGATAGGGTGTCGATGCAGTCCACCACCACAGTTGGTAACGCAGAACGGTTAAGACCAGCTCCTGTCCTACCAGTCCTGCTTGTGCAGCCCAGTGGCATTAACATGCCTGCTGCTGATGCACCTGCTGTCCACAGGTGTGGCCCCTACGCACACGGTCAGCGTACTCAATGGCCCCTGTGTTGTTAACAGGGAGTTCCTGGGCTGGGTGGGCATGTGGACCCTGTGACGCTAACAGGGCTCCCAGTCTCCAGATCCGAATGGCGTCTAACTCGGTTCAGGCTACTATTAGTTTCATAGCCACACAGCTCTGTATCCTCCACCAAACCTTCCAGTTGCCAACCTCTCCTTTTCCATCTGGGAGCACGGTGGACACTGACTGCTGATGGGGATATATACCTTTCTCTTTCTTTTCTTATTAATTTTCGTTATATAGCGGTAACATAGTATATACCACCTTATCCAAATCTGCCAGTCCCACTGTAACAGATGGTGTTTCTTCAGCAAATGTTACTTTTGCTTAACCACCAAATCCACGGACAAAAACTTTTTTCCCCTTTCCAACACACCTGTTCCCCTTTCCACCAACATCTGTCCTTTTTCAACTCATTTTGGTATATTACCAAAAGTGCAACTTTGCAGGGACACCGTACTCAATGCCATCTCAGCACAGCAGCCAGCCCTCGGTCCCAAAGATGTGGACAAGTAAAAGACCATTTCCTCCTATCCATGACAAAGCGTTGAGATTCACTCTGTGCAGCACTGGTGTTTAGTGGAAAAGCAGATCTAAGATTGCGTACCACATTCTGCAGATACTCCTGTATACGTGCGTCCATTTCTATGGCAGGAATTATTTCGCCAAATTTTGTCTTGTACCGGGGATCTAACAGTGTGGCAACCCAGTAGTCAGGATTACTTTGAATTCGTACAATCCGAGGGTCATGTTGTAGGTAGTGCAGCAAGAAGGCGCTCATGTGTCTTGTGCATCCAGGAGGACCAAGTCCTTGGTGTGTTGGTGGCAGAGATGTGAGAATCGTGCCTCCTTCCTCTGCCCTCTCCCCAAAACCTCGCACAACCGAAATGTGAGCAAGCTCTCACTCATCTGCTGAGTGTTCCATGCCCATCGCCAGTTCGTCCTCCATTTCTTCATGGGCTCCTGCACCTTCCTCAACACTTTTTGCTGATACTATGCGCCCTTATTAATCCCTCTCCCTCACCATGACTGCCGCCTAGGTGCCGCTGACCATCTGGACCTCGTAGATCTTGTTATCCCTTACGCATATGACTCCTCCTGTACTTCCTCCCCTTCCTCTTGTCCCAACACCTGACTCCGAATAATAATTACAGTGTGCTCCATCATGTAGATGACCAGAATTGTCACGCTGAGAATGGCATCGCCAGTGCTAAACATCTTCGTCGACATTTGTAAACTGTGTAGCAGGGTGCATAGGTCCTTGATCTGACACCACTCCAGCAGCGTGATCTGCACCACCTCTGGATCAAGTTATCCCAGGCTATATGTCATAACGTATTGCAGCAGGGTTCGGCGGTGCTGCCACAAACGCTGCAACATGTGCAGATTCAAATTCCTGCGTGTCGGCACATCGCATTTCAGGCGTTTAACCACCAGACCTAAAGACTTGTGTAGCGACGAAAGTTGTTGAGCTGCTGTGTGCGCACGATGGAAGTGAGCACATAGCGAGCGTGCCCGCTGCACAAGGCCATGTGGGCCGGGATGGTGTTTTAAAAATTGCTGGAGAATTAGGTTCAACACGTGAGCCATACAAGGCACGTGTGTCACATTGCCCTGATGATGGACCGCAGCCAGGTTTGCATCATTGCCGCACACGGCTGTTAAGTCACCAACGGAGTCCGCTCCGTCAATTTGTACTCCAGTCGCCAGGTGACAACGTGTTCCTTTCATGCATAGTGCTGATGATGGGAGAGGAGTCGATGCCAGCGGCGCAGGTGGACGCAGGTTATGCTCACCCACTGGGCTGCATTACCTTGACAGATGCAGACTCTCTGGCTGAATGTAGCTGGTGGGTATCTCACAGATGAAGTACCATCATTCAGCTACAACCAATGGGAAGACACCACACCCTTTTTTATGCCCATCCTGTCTGCAGACCACTGCCAGACATAGCTATGAACCTCTGGTTACTTTTACCCCCAGTTCAGTTTTATGATTTTGTGTGCTTGTTACCTGACTACTTTTCCTGCTTGCTGTTTATGTACCTTGTTGGCGATCCGCATTTCACCTCTGCTTGTTTTCTGATTAAGTCCTGGCCGTCCCATTCTGTTCCTGTTCCTCAATTAATGTTTTGACCCTGCCTGACTACTATTCTCTGGAACTGCAGCCTTCCACAGGTATTGATCACCTTGGGCCCTGTGTAATTCCTAATCCCTGTATAGGGGTTAAAGGGTTTCAGGGTTCTAGGGGTCCTGCTTGGTGAGTGGCTTCCCTCTAGCCTATCATTTACAGCCCATCTGAGTGTTTGGATCAAGGAAGGCGTTACACCGTGCTCTCTGCAGAAGGCCATGTGGGCCAGGATAGTGCTTTAAAAATTGCTGGACAACCAGGTTCAACACGTGAGCCACACAAGGCACGTGTGTCACATTGTCACAGCGAAGGGCCGCACCCATGTTTGCATCATTGTCGCACCCGGCCTTCCCTGGCTGCTGGTTGAGTTGAGACAACCATTGATGAAACTCGGTCTCCAGAGCTAACCGTCCACAACTTCTCAGCGGTGTGACTCACATTTCGCATACATTTCAAAGTAAACCTTTGACCGCCTGATGGCATTGAGCTCTGCTGCCAGCATAGTAAGGAGGTGTGTGGTATTCCTTGTGCGCAGTTACAAGGAAGGGTGGCCTGACCACACAGGGTTTGGGCCAAGGTGGAGGACCCACACGAGGTTGAAGAGGCAGAAGCAGTGTATTAACTTTTACATACAGAAGAAGGATTGACACAACTCGTGGGGACGGCAAGACTTGTACAGCAGACCCTTCTCCATCTCTCCCCACAGTAACCCATTGCCCAGTCAGCGACATGTAACGCCCCTGTCCATGCTTACTGGGCCAATTATCTGTGGTGAAATGCACCCTGTCACACAGAGTTTCTCAAGGAATCAGTGATGTTTAGTGCGACATGCTGGTGTAGCACGTGCACGCCTTTGTTGGAGAAGGAGTGGCGCCTGGGCATCGGCTCTTGGGGCACTGCGATGGGCATAAGGTCTCAAAAATCCTCGGTTAAAAAAGTTGGAAAGGCAACATTTTGGTAGCCAACAGTTTCCAGATGCTGAAAGTCAACCTCTAAGCCATGTCATGCCCTTCTAAAAGCATGTAAAACACAGCGAGGGGACTCCAACCACAGTCTCCCTCGTTTCCACTAACTGGGCCACACACAACCCACTTGACTGGCATCAGTTGACCCCCATTTTCAAGCTTACAAAGATGCTTTGCATGAAGCACTATCAAAAATACGCGTGCCTTTCGCCTCCCATGGATGACCCAGGGGAAGAAAAGTCCTCTGAGAGCCATGACTTGTTCATCTTGGTTCTTTTTTCAAAAGCGAGGGGACTCCAACCACAGTCTCCCTCATTTCCACTAACTGGGCCACACCCCCCCCACTTGACTGGCATCAGTTGACCCCCATTTTCAAGCTTACAAAGATGCTTTGCATGAAGCACTATCAAAAATACGCGTGCCTTTCGCCTCCCCTGGATGACCCAGGGGAAGAAAAGTCCTCTGAGAGCCATGTCCACATTGTCAGTGGACAGACACGTGTGCTTATCTGCCAGCAGACCCCCAGCAGCACTGAAGACAGGTTCCGAGAGAACGCTGACTGCAGGACACGACAAGATCCCCAAGGCGTACGTGGCAAGTTCAGGCAATTTATCCAGATTGGAAGCCTAAAATGAGCAGGGCTCAAGTTGCACAGTAATGGCATCGACGTTTCCTTGCATATACTCATATATCTGTGTGTTCTCCTCTTTTTCCATGTCCTGCTCTTTTGTTTTCGCATGAGTATATGTCCTTATTACTTTCCCATGTGTTTGTGTTGTGTTGTGAGTTGTTTGTCACCTTTTGGACACCTTTGAGGGTGTTTTCTAGGTGTTTTTATGTGTTTGTGAATGCCTGCCATTGTTTCCTATGCGGTTCGAGTTCGGTTCGTTGAACGTTCGACGAACCGAACTCGAACGGGACCTCCGTTCGACGAACCGACCTCAAGCCGAACCGGGACCGGTTCGCTCATCTCTACTCCTGGGTCTTGTAGTTCGCCGCGAGCACGTCGCGATGTACCCGGGAACTACAAGAACCATGAGGCTGGTGGTGGAACGGAAGTTAAGGTGAGCATAATACTGTATGTGTGTGCGTGTGTGTTTGTGTGTGTTTTGTGCGTACATGTGTGTGTTTGTGTGGACTGCAAGTGCGGGTCAGAGTGCGGTGGATGTACAGAACCGGAAGTGTGTGCGGTGAGGATTTTGCTCGTACAGCAAAGCTTTCTCGTAAATAGAGTTACAAATATACAGAAAGCTTTGCTTGTTAAGCGAAATTCTCGTTAAGTGGGTTACTCGTTAAGCGAGGTTCCACTGTATATTAATATGAAGAACCAGGCAGGAAGAAACTCCCCAAATCAAAACATGTTGAGCAATGTAAGGAAAATTAATGAAAAATAATTCTCACAGATTACTATACTGTATGATGCGAGCCCCAGATTATAATTTACTCCAAATTAATTGCATCAAACCTTTTGTATTGTGATATTGGCCATATATGTGTGTAATTATAAAGTTACATAACTGAATATAGGGAAACTGGTAACTTCATGTCCCTTATACATTAGGACAGGGATGGGGAACTTTGTTTGTGCCAAGGGCCATTTGGATATTGATAATCTCAAAACAAAATGATCAACTTGAAAATGACTCTACTATATGTGGTCAAATAATTAATTAACCCACCTCTAATGTGATGACTGGAACTGCCATTGGTGCGGCGCGTGATGGTAGGCGGTATTGATGAGGTTGCTACACGCAACTGTTTTACTAGGTTTGTGTTTGTCTGGAGTACAGTCAACTCTTTGCAATATGTTTTGTAAACAACTGATCACTGCAGTAAAGATGTATGTGCAGCACCTGCAAGGGACCCCGAGAGATTGGAGTGGCTCAGTTCGTTCCCTGTGCACCCATCGCCGAGCCAGTGGTTGTGCATTCGTGGCCTGGCCCGGTTCCGTGGCCCCGTGGTGCACAATAAAAAGGGGTTAATTTAAAGGGGATAGTCTGACTACGTCAGCTCCCCCGAGCTTTGGTGCCCCAGAGCAGTTCGGCCCAAGAAGCTCAGATCCGGGTCTCTGTGCCCTGGGGGAGGCTCGGTGGAACAAAAGAAAATAAAAATACAAATAAAAGAAAGGGAGTCCAGTCACTAAGTGCAGTTGAACAGGTTTACTTACAGCCTGGGAAAAGCTGCCTTGGGACGTGCCAGGACCAGGTGTGCTATCCTCCTGGAATCTGTACCAGTTTAACCTGGGGACACTTTCCTCACCTTGCACTCGTGTCTGTCTTTGGAAGTCCTCAACAGCCTGGAGCTTCTGTAGGGCCTCCTGGTGTCCCGTCCTAACGCTGGCGACGTGAGCTATTTGAGGGGTACTTCCCGACTCCCTCTTTGTCGCTTAGCCTCAGACCCTTTGTGGTTAGCCTATGCACCATGAAAGTCCACCTGCCTGCAGAATTAACAGGATGCTTGTAGTCTGTCCTGTCCTGGGAGATCTGCACCCCTTGCGTGCTGAACTTCAGTGAAGTGCTGGGCGTCTTGTCCCTGGAATTCCTCTTCTCCAAGGAGCTCATCCACTCGCTTCCTCTGAGTTCCTCCTTTTCAGTGGCCGGTCTCACCACCCAAGCTCTGGTCAGCTGCTGTCAGGTTCCTTTGTCCTCTAACAGCTTCTTCTCCTCACACACACCATGCAGTCTACCAAACTGCCTGACTGCTCGTGTCAGACTCTCCTCACAGACTCCTGTCACAGACCAACTCTACTCCACTTCCTGTCTGTCTTCTCTTCTCCTCAGTCCCTTGCTCCTCCCACTGGTTTAGGTCTCTCCCTCCCCCAGTTGGCTGCCTGTCATCAAAGTGTCCAGCCCTGTCACCTGGTACTGAAGGAGTCTTACATCCTGTGTGTGAGCTGTGCAAATGTCCTGATGAGCTGGTGTATGTGTGGACTGGTACAGATACACAGGATTCCGTCTGTTACAGAGTTGCTACCTTTTTGTGACACCTGGTTTACTGCAGGGGCGTAACATTCCCCCTTGGTTAACTCCAGCACGTCCGCGGGCTGCAAACAAACAAATTCACTGCAGTTTTTACATGCAGAAACTGGTTAACATTTTAAACATAAAACATTAAACTGGTTACACTGTCATCCCTTGCAGGAGGCACATTTTCTTTAACGTTTCAACCTGGTTTCACCTCCTTACCACCCGCCTCCCAGAGTCTCTGGCACCACCACTCAGTGGTTTACCACCCAAAGTCCCTGGTGTCCTTTTGTTACTGGGAACAAACAAAAGTGGTAAGGTCCTGGGAGAGGGTCACCGGTTCCAGTGGTGACTGTGTCCTGGGTTACTCCGCCACGGACCCTTCCTGCACCATGCTCTCTCCTGGGAACAGTCCTGAAACTGCAGGCTGCAGGTTAGAACTGGTGTTTGGCACAACTGTGCAACTTATTTTGCAACAGAGTTTTTGGCTAGAACCAGTCCTGTAGCTTTTGGTCCATAGATTGGTCACACCAGTCCTGTGACTCTGGTAAAAACATTTGAAAATGACCCATAAGTAAACTGGTGAACAAAGTAGTGGCTACCTGGAAAACTGGTAGCTGGTAACAACAGGAACAAAACACAGTCTTTTCTGGTAACTGGCAAACAGCTACCTTTTACTGATGTGTGCTTGCATGAGTGGGGGCTTGCACCTCAACAGCAACCCCCTTGGTTGAGGCTCCACATCCAGGGCGTACCAGCCCCGCTCTCCATGGTGCCTGGTGTAGGTAATGATATCACCATGTACCAAGTCTCTACCAGGGTGGCCTCTAGGCAGATGGGATACAGTTAGGTCCAGAAATATTTGGACAGTGACACAATTTTTGCGAGTTGGGCTCTGCATGCCACCACATTGGATTTGAAATGAAACCTCTACAACAGAATTCAAGTGCAGATTGTAACGTTTAATTTGAAGGTTTGAACAAAAATATCTGATAGAAATTGTAGGAATTGTACACATTTCTTTACAAACACTCCACGTTTTAGGAGGTCAAAAGTAATTGGACAAATAAACCAAACCCAAAAAAAAAATTTTATTTTCAATATTTTGTTGCGAATCCTTTGGAGGCAATCACTGCCTTAAGTCTGGAACCCATGGACATCACCAAACGCTGGGTTTCCTCCTTCTTAATGCTTTGCCAGGCCTTTACAGCCGCAGCCTTCAGGCCTTGCTTGTTTGTGGGTCTTTCCGTCTTAAGTCTGGATTTGAGCAAGTGAAATGCATGCTCAATTGGGTTAAGATCTGGTGATTGAATTGGCCATTGCAGAATGTTCCACTTTTTTGCACTCATGAACTCCTGGGTAGCTTTGGCTGTATGCTTGGGGTCATTGTCCATCTGTACTATGAAGCGCCGTCCGATCAACTTTGCGGCATTTGGCTGAATCTGGGCTGAAAGTATATCCCGGTAGACTTCAGAATTCATCCGGCTACTCTTGTCTGCTGTTATGTCATCAATAAACACAAGTGACCCAGTGCCATTGAAAGCCATGCATGCCCATGCCATCACGTTGCCTCCACCATGTTTTACAGGGGATGTGGTGTGCCTTGGATCATGTGCCGTTCCCTTTCTTCTCCAAACTTTTTTCTTCCCATCATTCTGGTACAGGTTGATCTTTGTCTCATCTGTCCATAGAATACTTTTCCAGAACTGAGCTGGCTTCATCAGGTGTTTTTCAGCAAATTTAACTCTGGCCTGTCTATTTTTGGAATTGATGAATGGTTTGCATCTAGATGTGAACCCTTTGTATTTACTTTCATGGAGTCTTCTCTTTACTGTTGACTTAGAGACAGATACACCTACTTCACTGAGAGTGTTCTGGACTTCAGTTGATGTTGTGAACGGGTTCTTCTTTACCAAAGAAAGTATGCGGCGATCATCCACCACTGTTGTCATCCGTGGACGCCCAGGCCTTTTTGAGTTCCCAAGCTCACCAGTCAATTCCTTTTTTCTCAGAATGTACCCGACTGTTGATTTTGCTACACCAAGCATGTCTGCTATCTCTCTGATGGATTTTTTCTTTTTTTTCAGCCTCAGGATGTTCTGCTTCACCTCAATTGAGAGTTCCTTAGACCGCATGTTGTCTGGTCACAGCAACAGCTTCCAAATGCAAAACCACACACCTGTAATCAACCCCAGACCTTTTAACTACTTCATTGATTACAGGTTAACAAGGGAGACGCCTTCAGAGTTAATTGCAGCCCTTAGAGTCCCTTGTCCAATTACTTTTGGTCCCTTTAAAAAGAGGAGGCTATGCATTACAGAGCTATGATTCCTAAACCCTTTCTCCGATTTGGATGTTAAAACTCTCATATTGCAGCTGGGAGTGTGCACTTTCAGCCCATATTATATATATAATTGTATTTCTGAACATGTTTTTGTAAACAGCTAAAATAACAAAACTTGTGTCACTGTCCAAATATTTCTGGACCTAACTGTACCACATCCATTCTTGAAACAAACACTCCCGGCTGCAGGCCCGGCTCAGTGATGAATCCCCATCCCTTCTTTTTATTAAACCAGTCCACCACACCCTGGTAACGGACTCCGCGGTTCTCCTAATGGGCCAGTCTCAAAGTCTGTTTTTCTCTCAGGTCTCAGGCCTCCACCTGGGTCCTCCGGGCCTCCCTTTCCTTCCGCACCCGGGCCAACTTCATTACTATGGCCTGGCACACCTCCTCGATTTCCAGTGACAGTGCAGAACTCACGCTGGCTGCCTGGAAAATCCGAGGCGGTGAACAAATGGGGATCCCGAACGGGGCAGGTTGGCTCACCTCTGGATCCGCTGCCAGGGCCCTGGCAGCAGCAGGTGATGACTCCGTTGAGGCTGGGTCGCTGACGGCGTCCTCCACGATGGCGACTGGTGACGTCATCAGGGGTCGGGAAGCTGGAACAACAAAATCCCCAGTCAGTGACTGAGGTGCAGCGACCGGTTCTGGTCGGGAAGCAAGAACTGGTTCCCCAGTCAGCGACTGCGGTGCTGTGACCGTTTCTGGTCCAGGGGCAGGAGCTGGATCCCCAGTCAGCGACTGGGGTGCTGTGACCATTTCTGGTCCAGGGGCAAGAGCTGGTTCCCCAGTCGGCGACTGGGGTGCTGTGCCCGTTTCTGGTCTGGCCATCACCTCTGAGACCACCACCTGGCGGCTAAGGAACTCCATCAGCAGGACTCTCCGCGCTGAGCCTGGAACCGGTCCCACGCCCAAAGGCAGCAGCAAGGGGGTCTGGGTGGCCACCTCTCGGCACGGCACTGGTCACACGGCCCGAATCTCGTGGGCCTGCATCGCCACGGCCATCTCCTGCAGCTCCGAGCTGGAGTGATTGTGCCTGCACCCGGTCTCAGAACTGGGCAAGCTCCCAGTCCCACCAGGCGGCAGTGCCTGGTTCCAGCTCACTGGTTTCTGGCTCCTCCATGTCAGACATCCTCTCCCACGGGCATCTGGAACAGGTCTCTCGTCTCTTCCAAAGTTTCGGGGTCTCTGCAATTGTAGGTCGCCGCCTACATCCTGGAGCCACTCCCTGGGGGCGGGAGCTCCAGTTTTGCGCTTTTTGTAACTGTGGCACAGCAAATTTACAGTCCAAAAAAATGGTGGCAAAATAAAATTTCGGCGTCAACGTTTGTAAAAATGGCGCCAAAGTCCTTAAAAATGAACAAATAGTTCCAAAAAGGCACGCTGTCACCCGTTTTAGCAGGTCTAGTTGGTATCCTGTCGACTACGCCAAAGTTGCGGCAACCACTCGGGACCCCGAGGGATTGGAGTGGCTCAGTCCGTTCCCTGTGCACTCATCGCCGAGCCAGTGGTTGTGCAGTCGTGGCCTGGCCCGGTTCCGTGGTGCGCAATAAAAAGGGGTTAATTTAAAGGGGATAGTCCGACTACGCCAGGTCCCCCGAGCTTTGGTGCCCCAGAGCAGTTCGGCCCGAGCTGATCGGATCCGGGTCTCTGTGCCCTGGGGGAGGCTCGGTGGAACAAAAGAAAATAAAAATAAATATACAAATAAAAGAAAGGGAGTCCAGTCACTAAGTGCAGTTGAACAGGTTTACTTACAGCCTGGAAAAAGCTGCCTTGGGACGTTCCGGGACCAGGTGTGCCGTCCTCCTGGAATCTGTACCAGTTTAATCTAGGGGTCACTTTCCCCACCTTGCACTCGTGTCTGTCTTTGGAAGTCCTCACCAGCCTGGAGCTTCTGGAGGGCCTCCTGGTGTCCCGTCCTAACGCTGGTGACGTGAGCTATTTGAGGGGTACTTTCCGGCTCCCTTTTTGTTGCTTAGCCTCAGACCCTTTGTGGTTAGCCTATGCACCATGAAAGTCCACCTGCCTGCAGAATTAACAGGATGCTTGTAGTCTGTCCTGTCCTGGGAGATCTGCACCCCTTGCGTGCTGAACTTCAGTGAAGTACTGGGCGTCTTGTCCCTGGGATTCCTCTTCTCCCAGGAGCTCATCCACTCGCTTCCTCTGAGTTCCTCCTTTTCAGTGGCCGGTCTCACCACCCAAGCTCTGGTCAGCTGCTGTCAGGTTCCTTTGTCCTCTAAAAGCTTCTTCTCCTCACACACACCGTGCAGTCTACCGAACTGCCTGACTGCTCGTGTCAGACTCTCCTCACAGACTCCAGTCACAGACCAACTCTACTCCACTTCCTGTCTGTCTTCTCTTCTCCTCAGTCCCTTCCTCCTCCCACTGGTTTAGGTCTCTCCCTCCCCCCAGTTTGCTGCCTGTCATCACAGTGTCCAGCCCTGTAACCTGGTACTGAAGGAAGTGAAAGCTGCACACCAAATTCAGAGAAATATGAACAAGCATAACTGCTTTGTGATACATAAGGAATTAAAAATTCAACTAGCCATAAGAGAAATTGAAAACATTTTTAAATGTGACATTGCATAACTGCTGAGGATTATTTGAAAAAAAGAGATATTTAGCTAATGTATTGATCAATTCATTACTGCCCCATAACCAACTTTACGGTAATCTCTTATTTATGGGGTCCCTAACCAAATGTTACATAAGTTAACCACATATAGAGGTGGGGGTCGGCGCAAAAGGGCAACGGCTACCAGGTTGCTCAGGGCTTTTACAGAGAAGAATGTTGAAAATGTTATAATGCCAGTTGTTTTACGATGCCATAGAACTGTTAGGTATTGGTGTTTTCGGTTATTATTTTCCATAGTTTGTTGTTTTTCATGTAGAAATGTTAGCAAATTAATGCTTGAGTAACCAATTACCAATGAACGAAGAAGTTACCTGATAACAACCAGATTCCTTTACAGAGTGTACACACGGTACATGGACTCCGTTACGTTTTATGTATATATAAGTAAACATGGACCATGGTCATAGGACTGGCGTGACCAACACGAACTTGTGTATTGTATATAGTTGCACCTCCTGTGCCAACCAGAGTCGTCTAAGACCACACCCGGGACCTTAACCCGGTCACGGACCCGCGGATAGTTTTGCAGGGGTCAGGTTTGTTTGGGTGGCGGGTTATTGTGATCCGGGACATTGGGACTGGACTGTCGCAAGAAGGGGCTGCAACAGAGCAGGTTGAGCCTCCGTTACCACTAAAACCAGTAGCGTCTCATTGTTGGGCGATGAACTCTTCACCATGTTTAGTAACGTTTAAGAAAAGTGCCTCCCCTGCGTGGGATGCAAAATTGCAAATAAGAAAAATGTTAATGTTTTCTACCTTTCTACAGTTAAAAAAAATAAATAAATAATAACTCTCTGGTGTCCTGTAGCTCAAGGACGAGCTACGTTTACCCAAGGGGAAATGTGACGCCCTGGCCTATCAGGTCGTCACAGGATATTGTGCAATCTGCTCTACTGCACGGTATCCGATCCTCCTTTGTTACGGGTCCCTGGCCTTTGGTGTTGCTAAGAACAAGCTAATCAAAATCCTAGAAACACTCTTCACCACACCCACCAGACACACCAATGGGTAGCCTGAAGGCAATAGGGCCACCCACTTGGGGGTTGGTTAGGGAGGGTCAGGAGTGTCAGGAGAAGTGAGTTATGTGGTGACTCTCATGAGGAGAGGTCAAAAGTCAGTCGGAGGAGGTCAGTAGCTGGGCTCCTTGTTGATACTAGGTGGCAGACGTTGGTCTGGGCCTGCTAGGAGCTGGAACCCCAGTCGCAGGGGATCATGTCAAGGGTCACTAAGCTGCCGAGGAGGGCAGCCGGCGGTCTTGTGCCATCTTCGGGCAGGGGCCAGGCAACGACAGGGTACGTGGACCCTAGGCCAGGAAATAGCTTCAAGCGTCCTGGTAATTTACCTGACGAGGATGAGGTCTTCAAGATTCGTTCTCCATCTGCTACAAATCGGGGTACTAGCGCAACGAGGGGGATAGGACATTCCCAATGCACAGTCCAGAAAATCCCAAGCTTGAACCCTGAGAGCAAGCTCATTCCGTTAGCCATACGGGTGAGCGGGGCCCGACTAGTTCTATACTACAGGGGCCAACCAGTAAAGAAGGTGCCAAGGGAAAGGTCACAGGCTAACAAGCAACACCATCGGGCACGGGACCCAGGTGTGCTCCCTCCCTGCTGCAGCGGTGCTCAGAATTTCAGTTTACAAATTGTCGGTGTCAGCGTTATTGGACTGAGTGAGTACGCAGTGACCCTTTCCTCCCCAACGGCATCCCCACTACACCATCACCGAGCCCCGGGGCATTTCCCCTACCCACGGAGGGGTTAAACACCTGGCTGCCACCCCATCACCACCGGGCGCTCCCAACAGCAGCGGTGGTACTCCACCTTACCACGCACCGTGGGTGGCGTCACAAACTCTAAACACAAAAACACCCTGTAAATACCCCCTTTTTATTTCGAGTGGCCTTTTGAGCCACCTCGGATCCGGATCCGAGCAGCCTTGGCTGCTGACGCTGGGGCAGTACATGTATATTACACTGCATGCCTCTTCAAAGTAAGGAATTCATCACTGCTCATGTAATGTTTGTAGAACTGAAGCAGAAAGGGGTCTGAAATATACATCACATAGTATATGCCAAGACTGCTGTATAAACATCACATAGTATACACCAAAATTGGTGTATACATCACATATGACACACTGAGGGTGGAGCATATATATGATAAAGGAGACACTAGGGCTGGTGGATATACATCACATAGGATACAGCAAGACTACTGCATATAGAGCACATAAAAAGCACTGAGACTGCTGTTTACATAACATAGTATACAGTGAGACTGCTGTTAATGCATCATATAGGAGACACCAAGACTGCTATATACATTACATAGGATACACTGGGAACGTTGTACTGTATATATATATATATATATATATATATATATATATAATCAGAAAGAAGACACTGAGACCACTGTACCCATCACATAGGGGACACAGACTGCTGTAAACATCCTATAGGACACACTGGGACTGGTGTAAATATATCACATAGGGGACATTAGGGCTGTTGCATATACATTTATACATTGTATAGTAGATGCTGGGCCTGCTGGATAGACATCACGTAGGAGATTCTGCAACTGCTGTCTTCCTCAGAGGGACAGAAGCTCAGGGTGCGCTAACTTCTGCCTCAAAGAATGTCCTGACCCTGCCACTGGCAAGCCTCATGACATAGTCCTTCATTACATGCGCTGTAGTGTTCAGTAATAATTGCTAAGTGTGTATGCTTGCAGTACAACGGCAAATTAAAGAGTAGGTGGCTAGCAAAATGTTGCTGCTGACCCAGGCACTGTGGCCCCCATGCTACATGTAGTTATGAACTTATGACAGATACAAAATTTACTCATTGTTGTTTTTTTCTGGCTGTTCACATGAGTTTTTTTTGCGGATCAAATGTTCATAAATTTAGAAAAGGAGACATTTTCAACTTTTAATCCAATTCATTAATCAAAATCAAACATTCAAATTTATGTTTATGTGTAGGAAAAGCTTTAACGTATTATTACTTTTATTTTGTTTACATACATTACAATCGTTTTTCTTTTTCGCAAAAAAGACCCCCACGGCTGAATGAGGCCATTATACAAGGACTCTAAGGCAATAGATCTTGGCTACAGCTTCACGATTAATCCCTTCATGCCAGGGCCAATTTCAGCTTTTTCATTTTTTCCTGCCCTGTATACAACTGTCATAACTTTTTTTTATTTTTCTATCCACATAGCCATATGAAGGCTTGTTTTTTGCAGGACAAATAGTAATTTTGAATGACACCATTCATCTAAGCATGTAATGAACTGGAAAGCGGAATATAAATTCCAAGTGAGTTGAAATTGCAAAATAAACTGCAATTCTACAAATGTTAGTTGGCCTTTTTAGTTAACATGTTCACTATACAATAAAACTGACCTGGCAATATGATTTTTCAGGTCAATACAATTATGAGTACAAACACGTATAGTTTTTGTTTTATTTCAGTGGTAAAAAAAAAAAATAAGAAATTTGTTTCTCTCCTGACAGGAGCGGGTCTGCTGCATGTATTTCTGTGCAGCTGAAATGCTCCTGTTCCGAGAGTGTGTGGCCATACTGGATGATGCCGATGCAAGACTTGCCGAGTCACTCGCAAGTGTGACTCCAGCCTTATAACGCTGATTTTCTCTCCAGGGCAAGACATTCAAATAATGGAAGTGGCTCGCACTGGGCCATACACCGAGCGTACTCGAGTACTGCGATGCTCATTTAAGTGGTTTATATGAGTAAAGCAGCCGAACTCCGAACTTGAACACTGATTTTTTGTAAAGTCTGTGTTCGGTACATTTTGGTCTGCTTATCTCTACCCAATAACTATGAACCTTCCTATAGCTGTCCAATAAGCTCCACAGGATGCAATTTTATTACATGTTGGGGGTTGTGCAATTAAATGTCTGTGTATATGTCTGTCTGTCTATATGTCTGTCTGTCTTAATATCTGTCTATATCTATAGCTAATATCTATCCCGTACCTATTATCTATCTCTATAGCATTTATTGGTGTCCAAAAATGCAAAAAAACCCCAAAAAACACAGGTGAAAAACACATGCAAAAATGCGGTAAAAATGCATAGAAAATGCAGCAAAACAAATCTTTTTGCCACTGAGTTTTTCCTGCCAAAATAGGTAGAAATGGTACAGAAATTTCTGCATCCAAATACTCAACGTGTACATATATCCAAACTCTACTAACATTGTTTTCAGCAGTGACATGAGAGTTAGAGATGCATGCAGTCTTCCCCATGCTGTTCCTATTCCATTTGAGTGCAATTCATCAATTTTCCTGCCCCCTGTTAGGGTCTTCCTGAAAAATGCTTGCGTTTCCCATTGACTTTAATTATATGCGGTACTCGAGTGGAGTCCGTCCAAGCGTCCAACCTACTCGATGCAAGTACTGAAATCTTGAGCATTTAAGTACTTAACCCCTTCAGCCCCCAGCCTGTTTTCACCTTAAAGACCCGGCCATTTTTTGCAATTTTGACCAGTGTCACTTTGACAGGTTATAACTCTGGAACACTTCAACGGATCCTGGCGATTCTGACATTGTTTTTTCGTGACATATTGTACTTCATGTCAGTGGTAAATTTAGGCCGATATGTTTTGCGTTTATTTGTGAAAATTTCAAAAATTTGGCGAAAATTTAGAAAATTTCGCAATTTTCAAAATTTGAAATTTTATGCCTATATGAGATATGTCACACAAAATAGTTACTAAATAACATTTCCCACTTGTCTGCTTTACACCAGCGCAATTTATGAAAAAAAAAAAATTCCGTTAGGAAGTTAGAAGGGTTCAAAGTTCATCAGCAATTTCTCATTTTTCCAACAAAATTTACAAAAAAGAATTTTTTAGGTACCACATCACATTTGGAGTGATTTGAGAAACCTAGGCGACAAAAAATACCCAAAAGTGACCCCATTCTAAAATCTGCACCCCTCACTCTGCTCAAAACCACGTCCAAGAAGTTTATTAACCCTTTAAGAGCTTCACAGCAACCAAAGCAATGTAGAAGAAAAAATGAAAATTTTACTTTTTTAACAGAAAAATGTTACTTTAGCCATAAAAATTAGTATTTTCACAAGGGTATCAGGAAAAATGCATCATAAAATGTATCGTGCATTTTCTCCTGAGTACACAGATACCCCATATGTGGTGGAAATCAAATGTTTGGGCACACGGCAGGACTCGTAAGGCAAGGAGTGCCATTTGAATTTTTGAGTGCAAAATTAGCTGCACTCATTAGCGGACGCCATGTCGGGTTTGAAGACTCCCTGAGGTGCCTAAATAATGGAGCTCCCCCATAAGGGACTCCATTTTGGAAACTAGAGCCCTCAAATATTTTTTCTAGATGTTTGATGTGCACTTTGAACCCCTGGGGGCTTCACAGAAGTTTATAACGTTGAGCCGTGAAAAGAATTTTTTTTTTTTTACCACAAAACTGTTGCTTCAACCAGGTAGCTTTTTTTTATCACAAGGGTATCAGGAAAAAATGCACCATAAAATGTATTGTGCATTTTCTCCTGAGTACGCAGATACCTCATATGTGGTGGAAATCAAATGTTTGGGCACACAGCAGGACTCGGAAGGCAAGGAGCGCCATTTCACAGCAAAATTGGTTGGAATTATTAGCGGATGCCATGTTGCGTTTGGAGACCCCCCTGAGGTGCCTAAAAAATGCAGCTTCCCCACAATTGACCCCATTTTGGAAACTAGAGCCCTCAAATATTTTTTCTAGATGTTTGATGTGCACTTTGAACCCCTGGGGGCTTCACAGAAGTTTATAACGTTGAGCCGTGAAAAGAAAACAATTTTTTTTTACCACAAAACTGTTGCTTCAACCAGGTAGCTTTTTTTTTATCACAAGGGTATCAGGAAAAAATGCACCATAAAATGTATAGTACATTTTCTCCTGAGTACGCAGATACCTCATATGTGGTGGAAATCAAAAGTTTGGGCACACGGCAGGACTCGGAAGGCAAGGAGCGCCATTTCACAGCAAAATTGGTTGGAATTATTAGCGGACGCCATGTTGCGTTTGGAGACCCCCCTGAAGTGCCTAAACAATGGAGCTCCCCCCACAATTGACCCCATTTTGGAAACTAGACCCCTCATGGAATTTATCTAGCTATTTAGTGAGCACTTTGAACCCCTGGAGGCTTCACAAACGTTTGTAATGTTCAGCCGTGAAAATATTTTATTCTTTTTTTTTACCACAAAATTGTTTTTTCAAACAGGTAGCTTTTTTTTCACAAGGTTATCAGGAAAAAATGCACCATAAAATGTATTGTGCAATTTCTCCTGAGTACACAGGTACCTCATATGTGGTGGAAATTAATTGTTTGGGCGTATGGTGGGGCTCAGAAGAGAAGGAGCGCCATTTCACAGTAAAATTGATTGGAATCATTAGCAGACGCCATGTTGCATTTGGGGACCCCCTGAGGTGCCTTAACAATGTAGCTCCCCCACATGTGATCCCATTTGGGAAACTAGACCCCCCCCCATACAAAAAATTAGTTTGGCGAAATAAAAAATACAGACATCAGTAAAAAAAAAAAAAAATGAATAAAAAAAAAAATATGAGCGCCTGCCACTAAGACCAGTGCCAAACGTGAGAGCAATGCACGAGTCTCGCATCGCATCATCCACTCCAGTCTGGAAGCGAGCAACTGCGCTGGATAATGCGATGCAAGAGGGCGGGGCGGCAGATGAGAAAGGGCGCAGCGGATAGAAGATGGGAAAGGGCGCAGCGGATGGAGGAGCGGCAGAGGATGGGAAAGGGCGCAGCGGATGGATGATGGGAAATGGCGCAGCGGATGGAGGAGCGGTGGAGGATGGGGGGGAGGGAGGTGAGATGGGGATACCTACCTTACAGGATGGATCTAGGCAGCAGGATCACAGCAGACAGAGGAGGCAGCAGATGAAGGAGGCAACAGATTTAGGAGTGTGAGAGGGAGCAGTAGATGAAGAGGATGGGAGAGAGCAGGCAGCAGATCGGGGAGGGGGGCAGAGTCTGATGGGAGAGAGAGATTGCACATGGAGGAGGGGGGCCCCAGGGGAGGGGGGCCCCCAGAACATGGAGGGGGAGGGTGGCTTGCAGCACATGTGGGCGGAGGGTGGCTTGCAGCACATGTGGGGGGAGGGTGGCTTGCAGCACATGGAGGGGGAGGAGGTGTAGTGGCGATGGAGAAGGGGCAGCCGATGAAGGAGGCGGCGGCCGATCGGGAACAGTGGGGGCCGATTCGGGGGCAGCAGCGGCTGAAAAAGGTGGGTGCGATAGCGGCGGGGACAGTGGCGAACGTGGCGGCGGGGACAGTGGTGGGCGGGGCGATCGGGGACAGCGGTGGATCGGGAGCAGCGGAGGGGCGATCGGAGACAGCGGCGGGGCTGGCGGTGGCGATCAAAGCTGCGGCGAGGCTGGCTGTGGCGGGCGGGGCGATCGGAGACAGCGGCAGGGCTGGCGGTGGCGGGCGGGGCGATTGGAGACAGCGGCGAGGCTGGCGGTGGCGGGCGGGGCGATAGGAGACAGCGGGGGGGCTGGCAGGGCGATCGGTGACAGGGGAGGGCGGCGGGGGCAGCAACTTACCGATGGGCACCCGCAGAGACCGCTCTCCTCGGCCTTCAGGGACGGACACAGGTCACCGGCACCAGATCCACGGTGAGTGGAGAGATCGTCACAAGACCGGTCTCTCTAATCAGAGCTGGGGGCGGATGAAGCACCGATCACCCAGCTCCAGCCAATGGCCAGTGCTACAGCAGCACTGATCAGGGCTGGATTTCAATGTTCCAGCCATTTTCAATGGCTGGAACATTACAGTGACTATAATTGGCTGAGCGGCGTTCGTAAGCCAATCACAGCCTCTGTAGGTTCGGGGAGGAGGCACCACCCCTCCTGAGGTCAGGCAGAGGTCCCCTCCTTCCCGAATCTACTGTTTAATTAAACAAATTGCACTCCCTGGGCCTCCGGGACCGCGATTTCACCATGATTTAGCACCATGTCACCATGACGTACCCAGTACGTCAAGGGTCGTTAAGGGGTTAAATTAATAATAGTTTTATGGTAACAAAGAAAAAACGTTGGCCCCACCTAAGCACTCAGTATCACAGAAAAAAACAAAATGGTAGAAAAAAAGGATGTGGTACAACACATATAGAAAAAAGTTATATGACATTCAAAAAAAAAATTGAAAATCAGATTGCACTCAGCATCCGTAAAACACATCTTTTATTGGAAGTACATGAAAACTCCAGGTAGGACTGACTGCATGACAAGGATGCAGGGTGCACAGACAACAGCCGTTTTGCGTGTTTCACATGCTTCTACAGGTCTCTCAAACCTGTATAAGCATTGTCTGTGTCTGTTGTCTGTGCGCCCTTGTCATGCAGTCCCGCCTGAAGTTTTCATGTACAGTGGTTTACGAGAACAATCCGTTCTGGTAGTGTGCTTGTAAACCAAGTTACTCGTCTAGCAAAGCAAAATTTCCCATAGAAAATAATGCAAGCTCAAACAATTCGTTCCACAACTTGTTCAATGTCCCATCCTGCTCCCCTATTGTGCCATTCCACACATGCCCAAACACATACAAACACACGCACACACACATATTATGCTCACCTTACCTTCCGTTCCATTGGCGGCCTCCTGCTTCTTGTAGGTAGCCGGTACAGGATATGTATCGGGTAACCATCGCGACCGATGCCGGAGCTTCCGCTGCCAGAGCGCTGACGTCTAAGGCAGGAGCCGCTTGCCTCTGATTGGCCAGCACGCTGCCTTTGAGTAGCGGCTGACAGCAGAAATTCCTCCATCGCCGCAATGGTTACCCGATACACATCCTTCAGTGGCGAACTACAAGAACCATGCGGACAGTGATGGAAAGTTAGGTAAGGTGAGAATAATATGTGTGTGTGTGTGATTGTGTGTTTGTGTGTGTTTGTGCGGACTGCAAGAGCGGGTCAGAGCGTGGTGAAAGTACGGAACCGGAAGTGTGTGCGGTGAGTATTTTCTCGTACAGCAAAGCTTGCTCGTAAACTGAGTTACAAATTTACAGCAAGCTTTGCTCGCATAGCAAAATACTCGCACACCAAGTTACTCGTAAACCGAGGTTCCACTGTACTTCCAATAAAAGATGTGTTTTACGAATGGTGAGTGTAATCTGATTTTCTTTTTGAATTGGATAATACTTTTATTACAACAAAATACAAACAGCCATTAAAAACACATAAAACGATGAAATCCATACACTGACATCACATATGTACAGGGGCGGACTGGGCTGTCTGGGGCCCACCAGGAGAATTGACTCCAGGGGCCCACCCTACAGCTAAATATAAACACCCATTAGCGTTATCCCCATTATTCCATTATTGTGTTGCTTTGACTGTATACATAGGCGGCTCCTGCACATCTATATTGTGCACCATATCTGGGATGTACAATTATAGTCGTTTGCAGTAATGGGGTCTTTGGTGAAAACAAGCTATCACCGATCCACAGGGTAGGTTGGTGATAACTTATTGATTGGTGGAACCAGACCAGTGGAAACCGCAGCGATCGGAAGATTGGGGAACTTTTTGCAGCAGGTGGGGTGTGGGACCGCAGCTCCATTCATCCTCTGTGGGGTGGGATGTGTGACCACAGTTCCATTCATCCTCTGTGGGGTGGGGTGTGTAACAGCAGCTCCATTCATCCTCTGTGGGGTGGGGTGTCTGACCGCAGCTCCATTCATCCTCTGTGGAGCAGCCAGATAATAACAAGCGCAGCGCTCGCAGCCACTGAGGGAATGAATGGATCAGGGGTCGAGTCGGACACGAGCTCCAGTGTAATGGGGGATAAAAGTTGCACGATCGGTGCAGGTCCCAGCAATCGGTCCACACAGATGAATAAGTTATCACTTATCTTTAGTTCACACACTTTTTCTCTGATTTTACTGTTCCTGGTTTTGGCTTCAAATACTGAGGTAAAAAACTCACTGAATACTCAGTGTGTGCACATGGCCTTTGTAAAGGTGATTATTTGTTTTCACTGGAGAACCTCTGTAAGTGCATATTTACTGCAGTGTAATAGTTACAGGACAGGGCAGGACAGGGAGGGGAGGGGTTAACTGTTTAAGTATTTAATTTCTACAGGAAATAATCTCCCCCTTATAGAGAGAAAAAGTGACCTCCATACACAACACAATCCACTATACCAAAACCAATAATACCATATACAAGGGTGAAATACCGCCACACCGCAACCAGACAACATATTACCACCAAACAGTGACCAAATACAGCCACATACAAGGGAGAAATACCACCACACCGTGACCAGACCACATATTACTACCAAACAGTGAACAAATACAGCCACATACAAGGGAGAAATACCACCACACCGTGACCAGACCACAAAGTGACCGAATAATACCAGATACAAGGGAGAAATACCGTGACACTATGATCAGATAACATACTACCAACACATAGTGATCAAAAGCAACCACATACCAGAGAGTAATACCACCACATCATAATTAGACCACACAGTAACCGAATATTAACACATACAAGGGAGAAATACCGCAACACTATAACCACACCACATAATGACCGACTATAACTACATACAAGAAAGTAATACCGCCACACCATAATCAGACCACATAGTGACCGAATACAACCACATACAAGGGTGAAATACCGTGACTGACTTACCAGTGACATCTCTAGCTGACTTTATTCATCTTCGCTTTTTCTCTTCATCCGGCGCTGACCACCATCACTTCTTTTTGCCATGACGCGACTCTGCAGAAAATAACCGTCACCTATAGCTGATCACTCCCAGAGCACATTCCTCACTATTTCCCCAATTACTATACCACGTCAGACTCTTGTTCCCCCATTGGAGACAGTATCCTCAAAATTAACTTATATTTCATCAGTAATAATGTCCCCTAATTTGTCCCTACAGTAATTATGCCCCACTTGCCACCATAAACCAATCATGTATGTCCCTCATTCTGGCCCCATATAGTAATTATGTCCCTCATCCTGGCCCCTTTTATTTAATAATGTCTGGGGAAACAAGTGGAATGAGAAGGGGTTGTTAATTGCTTCCTGCACAAAATATCACCCCACACACTGCTCCTCTCCAAAATAACCCCACAAAGTGCCCCTTTCCAAAATGTCCCCCCAAAAATTGCCCTTTCTATAAGATCTCCCCCAACTACATCCCTGTATAAATCTCCCCCTCCTCATTATACTATGCTGCCTTCCAAAATCTTTGATGCCTCATAATGTCCCCCATTGCCCTATAATGTTCCAATTTCTTTCATAACGTCCCCCACTGACCTATAATGCCCCAATTTGCTTCATAATGGCCCCCATTACCCTATAATGTCCTTCCACTGCCCTATAATGTCCCCCACTGCCTTATAATGTCCCCTGCTGCCCTATGATGACCCCTACTGCCCTGAAAGACGCGCATACATCTGAATACCGGCGCGGTCGGTGCAGGCCTGGGGACTCCCGCAGTGCACCGCTAGGACCTTTGGTGAGTCACATGACACATGTGATGTCACTAAAGGTCCTGCAACTGCGAAAACTTCAGTGATCGTACAGAACTTGTACGATCACTGAAGTTTACGATTGAAAGGCTGGGTGCCGGGGCCCACTCAGGCCTGTGCATGGGCGTACCCAGGATCAAAACTAGGGGGGGGCAAGCCATGGTCATTCACGTTGTAAAATATTAGAACGGAAAAGGTGAATGAAACGAAAATTTTGAGAATTAAATGTAATTATAGCTCGATTAATGACTCCGCGCCCCTCTCCACACACACACACACACACACACACAATACAATACATCCCCCCATCACCCACTACATACACACACTCACACACACAAATACCATGCACCCCCCATTACCATCTCCCCATGCACACAATACAATGCACCCCCCCATCACCCCCTCCAAACACACACGCACACACACACAATAAAATGCACCCCGCCATCACCCCCTACACACACACACACACACACACAATACAATGCACCCCACATCACCCCCTACACACACACACAATGCACCCCCCCATCAGCCCCTACACACACACACACACACACACAATACAATGCACCCCCCATCACCTCACACACACACACACACACACTACAATGCACCCCCATTACCCTCACACACACACACACACACACACAATACACGCTCCATTACCCCCCCACACACACAATACATCCCCCCATCACCCGCTACACACCCACAATACAATGCACCCCCACTACTCCACACACACACACATACACACACACACAATGCACCCCCATTACTCCCTACACACACACACAATGCATCGTCCATCAGCTCCTACACACACACAATGCACCCCGCATCACCCCCCCCCCCACACACACACACAATGCATCACCCCCTACACACACACACACACACAATGCACCCCTCCATCACCCCTACACACACACACATACACAATACAATGCATCCCCCATCACACCCTACACACACACACAATGCACCCCCCCATCACCCCCTACATACACACACACACACACACACTACAATGCATCACCCATCACCCACTATACACACACACACAATACGATGCATCACCCCCTACACACACACACACACAATACATCCCCCCATCACCCACTACATACACACAATACCATCTCCCCATGCACACAATACAATGCACCCCCCCATCACCCCCTCCAAACACACACACACACACACACTACAATGTACCCCCCATCACTCCCCACACACACACACAATACAGTGCACCCTCCATTACCCCTCCCCCACATACAATACAATGCACCCTCCATTACCCCCTCCCCAGACATAATACATTGCACTCCACATCACCCCCTGTAGACACAAATTACACTACCCCATCACTACACACTCCTGCCTCCCCCCCTCCCTCGGAATACAGCACTCCCCCTCTGCCTGTCACAAAGCTGTGTCTCCTTCACAAATGTTCCTCGTTATGTGTCCTCAGCCCATCTCCACTCATCCCCATTAATTACACCTGTCTCTTTGGCTCCTCCATGGAGCGCTTACCGCTGCCTGATGAATCCAGTGTGGCGCCCACGGCACTGTGATGATGTCAGCAATGTGCTGATCTCATCACGTTGCTGCACGTCGTGGGCGGGGCCCAATCCCGGCGCGCTGTTCAAATGTATTTACGTCTGAAAGACGCAAATACATTTGAATAGGAAGAAGCTGCGGTCACCGGCACCGGCGCGCTCCTCTGCACTGTGTGCAGTGTCGGCACACACAGCACACAGCACACAGCAGGGCCGGAACAGCACAGCGCGCTGCCTCCTGCTCCTGCTAGTGTGCCCGGCATGCACACACTGATGAGGAACGCGCCGGTGGCTGCAGATACAGGCAGGCAGGTGACTGGTAAGAAGAAGAGCCCCCCCCCGCACATACCCCTGGGGCCCCTGCTCACTCCCCTGGGCCCCCGCACCCCCCCCTCGGGCCCCGCACACGCCCCCGCGCTCCTTGCCTTCTATACTCTCGCGCGTTGCGCTGCTGCTCCTGCAGCCTGGCCTGGGGCGACGCTCACTCTGAGACTGAGCTGGCTGCGCAGATGAGTCAGAGCCGTGCGGCACCGACAGTGACAGCATGGAGAGAAGGGAGATCGCTCTCCCTGCTTGCCGCTGCAGAGGAAATGGGATTGTCACTAATCATGTTGGCAATGTGCCGATATGATTAGTGAAATTACCAACCGGGGGGGGCCTCTCACACATATCCATAGGGGCCCAGGGGGGGTAGGGGGCGGGGCCTAGGGGGCGTGGCCATCAATAGCAGGGGCCCACCGGGGGTTCTCCCGACCTCCTTGTGGGCCAGTCCGCCCCTGCATATGTATAAAGAGTGAAAAGGGCTAATGATGAAATAGAAATTAGCAAGTCCAGACGAATCCATAAAAAGTCACCCTATGATACAAAACAATAATGCATGGGCTTGCTAATTTATATTACATAGCACATTGCATTAGCCCTTTTTATTCTTTATACATAGGGGATGTCAGTGCATGGATTTTATAGTTTTATGTGTTTTTAATGGCTGTTTGTATTTTGTGCTAATAAAAATATTATTAATTTAGGTGTGGCTATAACTATTGTATTGTTTTCTCTTATGATGGAATGCATTGGACACTTGTTTTTCTATAGATACCGTATTTTATATATAACTACCCTTAAAACTACAAACTCCCACCCTCCCCTTAAGCCAGCATTGCTAAACTTAAGCTTACCTCTCCAGTGCCGCACCTCAATTATTTCTTCTTCAATACTATTAACCCTTAGATAACTGGAACTCTACATTTGTTTTCCTGAACAGCTTCAATACTGATTTTTCTTGTGAGAATCCATCTTTTCAATGAAAGGGAACCTGTCAGCTGATTCATGCTGCCCAAATAAAGTGCTGAATGAATAGGCCTTGGATGCACAATTGCAGCCAAGACCGGTTAGATTTTTTTACTCTAAAAGGCTTTAGATGAAATTCAGCTACAGTAGAAGATCTGGCTGGGGACAGTAGCCAGAGAGGGGACTAGACCGTCTCAGCCTCCGGATTACTTTTCCCAGCACCACTGCAGGTGATTGATAGGTCTGCCCCCAGCGAGATACCTGTGAACAACCTGGAGTGGCACCAGGAAAAGCCAGCCGGGGACTATAGCCGGTGATGAAACTAAATTCTGGCTATGATCCCAGGCCAGATCTTCTAATTGTACAATTGTGCAGCCAGACTCTGATTCATGCTGCCTGTGATTCACCTGACAGGTTCTTTTCAAATAAGTTACAGAAGCTTCTGACTGATAGCACTTATAGGTTGCTTTAGATCTTATTTAAATAGAGAGGTGTTCCACATTGCAGTTAGTGCTTGGTTACAGTAGCTTTGAAATAGATTATTAGAAATTCTGTGTTAATGGATTACTTCTTGTTAATGGCATGTTACTTGCTCTGGCTAAGGTTGGCTCCATCTGTGCTAATCAGATTACTGTGGTAACTTTTGCAAAAAATAAACCCCAACCCTCTGACATCATCACCTAAGGTCTTATAGGACCAGCACAGGCAGTCATGTGCTGTCAGAGTATTCAGGAAGCATAGCTTTATAGTGATAATAATTTTTATTTCTATTATAGAAATAAAAATTATTATGACTATAAAGCACAGAGGAAGGAGCTGATTGGAGCGCCTGTGACCCCGGAAGTGCAGGCGCAGGCAGTTCCGAGGTCAATCAGCTCTCTGCGCCCTGCCGCCCCAGTTTGTCTGCATTTGCGTCTTAATTGACGCAGATACAGATAAATGGAGGTGCTCCTCTCCCCCCTCCCTCCTCCGAAAATACAGTGGATTTAATGGATGTGTAAAAAAAAAATTTTTTTTTTACTGCTAGAAGGTGCCGCCCCCCCGCATCCTGCCGCCCCAGGCACGGGACCACGGGTGTCTAATGGTAAATACGGCCCTGTTTCTATAGCATCAACATATTCCGCAAAATGTAACTATTCAGAGGGAATCTGTACAGGCGATAAAAACATTACAGAGTAAACACATAATTCAGCAGATTCAGAGAGGAGTGATGGCTGTGCTCACAAGCTTATAACGTTTAACTCATCAATAGTGATGACGAGCGAACCTAAACTGTAATGTTTGGTGTTCATATACTGGACACCAAGTGTCCATATCTCAATATCAAACACAAACTCCTCAGGGAAGACCGTGTTCAAGTCTGCTGTTCAGACGCCAAACAGTTTTTTAAATAAATAAATTATATATATATATATATATATATATATATATATATACAGTGCCTACAAGTAGTATTCAACCCCCTGCAGATTTAGCAGGTTTGATAAGATGCAAATAAGTTAGAGCCTGCAAACTTCAAACAAGAGCAGGATTTATTAACAGATGCATAAATCTTACAAACCAACAAGTTATGTTGCTCAGTTAAATTTTAATAAATTTTCAACATAAAAGTGTGGGTCAATTATTATTCAACCCCTAGGTTTAATATTTTGTGGAATAACCCTTGTTTGCAATTACAGCTAATAATCGTCTTTTATAAGACCTGATCGGGCCGGCACAAGTCTCTGGAGTTATCTTGGCCCACTCCTCCATGCAAATCTTCTCCAAGTTATCTAGGTTCTTTGGGTGTCTCATGTGGACTTTAATCTTGAGCTCCTTCCACAAGTTTTCAATTGGGTTAAGGTCAGGAGACTGACTAGGTCACTGCAACACCTTGATTTTTTCCCTCTTGAACCAGGCCTTGGTTTTCTTGGCTGTGTGCTTTGGGTCGTTGTCTTGTTGGAAGATGAAATGACGACCCATCTTAAGATCCTTGATGGAGGAGCGGAGGTTCTTGGCCAAAATCTCCAGGTAGGCTGTGCTAGCCATCTTCCCATGGATGCGGACCAGATAGCCAGGCCCCTTGGCTGAGAAACAGCCCCACAGCATGATGCTGCCACCACCATGCTTGACTGTAGGGATGGTATTCTTGGGGTCGTATGCAGTGCCATCCAGTCTCCAAATGTCACGTGTGTGGTTGGCACCAAAGATCTCGATCTTGGTCTCATCAGACCAGAGAACCTTGAACCAGTCTGTCTCAGAGTCCTCCAAGTGATCATGAGCAAACTGTAGACGAGCCTTGACATGACGCTTTGAAAGTAAAGGTACCTTACGGGCTCGTCTGGAACGGAGACCATTGCGGTGGAATACGTTACTTATGGTATTGACTGAAACCAATGTCCCCACTGCCATGAGATCTTCCCGGAGCTCCTTCCTTGTTGTCCTTGGGTTAGCCTTGACTCTTCGGACAAGCCTGGCCTCGGCATGGGTGGAAACTTTCAAAGGCTGTCCAGGCCGTGGAAGGCTAACAGTAGTTCCATAAGCCTTCCACTTCCGGATGATGCTCCCAACAGTGGAGACAGGTAGGCCCAACTCCTTGGAAAGGGTTTTGTACCCCTTGCCAGCCTTGTGACCCTCCACGATCTTGTCTCTGATGGCCTTGGAATGCTCCTTTGTCTTTCCCATGTTGACCAAGTATGAGTGCTGTTCACAAGTTTGGGGAGGGTCTTAATTAGTCAGAAAAGGCTGGAAAAAGAGATAATTAATCCAAACATGTGAAGCTCATTGTTCTTTGTGCCTGAAATACTTCTTAATACTTTAGGGGAACCAAACAGAATTCTTGTGGTTTGAGGGGTTGAATAATAAATGACCCTCTGAATAAACTTTTCACAATTTAAAAAAAAAAAATAAAAAAAGAAATAACATTCTTTTTTGCTGCAGTGCATTTCACACTTCCAGGCTGATCTACAGACCAAATGTCACAATGCCAAGTTAATTCCGAATGTGTAAACCTGCTAAATCTGCAGGGGGTTGAATACTACTTGTAGGCACTGTATATATATATATATATATATATATATATATATATACTGTATATATATTTTTAAGGGCTGGGGAGGGTAGGTAAATCAGTGAAATGGTAGAAAACAGCACTCAAATGAATGGGAAATGTAAAGAACAGTTTTTCACATTTGTAGGGCACTGACTACAACTATCATCAGAGCCGCGGCTCAATGCTACTTTGAGCGAGAAGCTGCGGCTCTGATGTGAGTTGTAGTCAGTACCTGACAAATGTGAATAGCATGTTCTTTACTGTTCTCAGTCATTTGAGCACTGTTTCCTACAATTTCAGATATTTCCTTGCCCTCCCCTGCTCTTAATTTAAATTAAAAAAAAAGAATGACATGGGGTCCCCCCTATTTTGATAACCAGCCAAAGGAAAAGCAAGCAGCTGGAGGCTGATATCAAGCTGGGAAGGGACCAATATCCCTTCCTTGACTGATAATATCATCCCCCAGCTGTCTGCTCTACCCTAGCTGTTTAGCAAAAATAGAGGGGATACCACTTTTTAAATAATTGAAAAAAACGACATGGAGTCCACCCTATTTTGTTTTTTATAACTAGCCAAGGTAAAACAGACAGTTGCGGGCTGGTATTATCAGGGTGGGAGTGTACAGCAGTCTGACTGCAACCAATCACAGATGGCACAGAGGGTGGGTGGGGAAGCAGTGAATATACATTTTGGTAAACAGTGGGTGAGTATAGCTGTCTGCTGTCTTATGCTTGCGGTAACACTGTATGTATAATTGGCATGCTTTTACCCCCATTTACTTCTTATTTGAGTCCCTTAACCTTTACTAGGACCATTTTACAGCACGTAGGTTTGTGTCCCTATGGACTCATTTGGAGTTTGGGTGTGGGTAAAGTCCAGGTGGACTGAAATTTGGACTAAAGTTCGACAAAACCCGGCAAACTGGAACATCCAAGGATCCACTCATCACTACTCATCAAGCACTTTTCTCACCTCTGCTTTATCTGCTGTTTCCTGCTTTGATTGTCTATCTGACTCCTTCTTATTCTGCTGTCCTGGATTATATTGCTCACTCTGACCTATGGTTTAGAGAATCCACCTCACCACGTGAGCCTATAACATGGCCTCATAGTTGTGCAGAGACCATGTGACCATTAACAATAAGCAGCAATTTACACAGAGGTTTTTAACTGTATTATAAAAAATTCTGTGCCTTTATGATGCGGCCGTCCGTATCACACCTGCATCTCGGCTAAGCACTGGGAGGGTCTCAAACTCTATGAGGAACCCTACTCATAGGTCATCATCGTAGTCAATCTTTCTTCATAGTATGAGTCCCAAATACCAGATTATAATATTTTAGCCAAGTTAAAGTTTCTCAAACTCCAATCCTCATTGAATATTATATTTGCCATAATTGATTTCAAAGAATAATAATGATAAATTAGCAAGCTATTTTAATGTGTCCTCAACTTACGGTATTCCTTTCTTCATTCATTCTACTTTTGTGCCAGTTTTTAACTGGGAATGACCTGTTACTCCGCATAAAGGGTCAGAGGTGTAATTGAATTGGATTAAATGATTTAATATCTAACTACTTATGTTGTGCTTAACCCAAATATGCTTGATTATTATCAGAAATTAGAGTGAGAAACCATTATGTTCCATTCTCACCTTCAGTTAACCTTGCAGGTAATTTGTTGCTTCACTACATTTGCAAGTTTACATTCACTAAATGGAGAACATGCAGGAGATTCACAATGCTTTTTTTTCTGTCCCACAATTGGAATTTCCATATGCATTTAATTGTGAATGGTGAAAACCGGTCAGAAAATATCTATTAAGAACAATGTCTAGAAGGAATAAGCTTATCTAGAATTAGACTTGTGAATTAAATTACAAAGCATACTCCAGTGGATTCAACACCTTAGTGAATCTCTTTACTTTAATACAATGACATAAAAGGAACCTATCACCAGATTTGGTGACTATAAGCTGCGGCCACCACCAGTAGACTCTTTTATACAGTTGTGCCGCCGCTGCTCGGATCCAGATCCGCAGTGGCTCGAGGGATGTCCGGACCCGGGGGTCGTGTGGACACTCAAATAAAAAGGGGATGTAATATGTACAGGGGATTGTTGTAGATAGTTCGTGGCACCACCCACGGTGTGTGGTAAGGTGGAGTACCACCGCTGCTGTTGGGGAGCACTTGGGGACGATGGAGTGGCAGCTGGATGTTAACCCCTCTGTGGGTAGGGGTGGATTCCCCGGGGCTCAGTGTCCAGAACACGGGAGGTGATGGCTGCTGGTGGTGATGCACCGGGCCGGACCGGAGGGTGTTGGTGTACTCACGATTGAATGATTGCACACAAGTCTGCTGGTAAACCAAGGTGTCAGTGGCCGGCTGCCGCTTCCGGGTGTATTTGGTTCCCACACCCGGCTGGTGTACCAATGTCCCTTCCTCCAGAACTTTGTATTTTCCTCCTATTTTGAACGACCTCGTATGGAATGGGGAAGTCCACTTCCGGTTTGGTTTTGGTTGGGAGATGTGCCCGCGAAAACTGACCCTCGGGATCTCAGTGGGTTGTTGCGGATACCCTATCCCCCGCGGTGGGCTGCTGTTTCGCTCTATCTGGGCTAGCACACTGGAACAACATCTGGAACCTTGCTCCCGGCCTGGTTAATTAGAGAAGGGGCTTGCAACCGTCTTCTAACTAGGGTCCAGGTACCCCGTCTGTGCACGGTTTCCGGACCGGATCTCTGCTGTCGGTACCGGCGGGCTCCTACCCTGTCCCAGTCCACCTTGGATCTCCCGCGACCGGACTCCTGTCGCCTTTGGACACGGTCCACTGCTTGCCACCTAGCTAGTAGACCAGGGCCACTACCCTTGCTACCCTTCACTAGGCTCCTGCTTGACTCCACTCCGACTTGCACTTCCCCTTCAACTCTCTCTTGAACTCCAACTTAGACTTCAACTCAGACTTCAACTGACTGGTTCCCTCCCCCGGATCCTCAAGACCCCTAGATGGGCACTCCGAATCCGCCTGGTCCCACCCACTGGTGTGTCCTTCCTACCCTGAGGGGGGTGGCTAGGGTTTTGTGGCAGATGGTACCTGATGTGGGATGGTGTTGTGTGGGGTGTACTGTTTCTCTGTGACCACCTGGCGGCACCAGGGTGTCACATTCCCCCTTGGTTTAATACAGCCCGTCCGCGGGCTGTCCGACCACTGACCTTTTATTTATCTAATAAACGGGAAAAGGTAAAAAAAATATTAATAACATTACTTCCCTTACGGGAGGCATATTACTTTAACGTTGCAAATACAGGGTTAAACATTGCTTTCCCCTCCTCCATTCACCACCCAAACAACCTGGTTCCTTGGTGCCACCTCTAATCATGGTGGGCACGACTTTTCCCCAGTCCTCAGCTGTTCCAGGTAATGCCTGCACGGTCCGGGTAAAAAGTTCCTTACCTGGCAGTCCATCTCAAGGGCTCATAGTCCGGGGACCCTTGGCCTGGAGGTTAGCTACCGGTTGTATTAGTGCCTGGGCCTCGGCCTACTCCACCGCAGGCCCTTCCTCCAATCTACCTCTCCAGAGGCAGTGCAGTGGGCGAGGAGTAACAAGAAATTGGGAAGAGGTATTTACAGGACCCAAGAAAGTTTTTGGGGTGACCTCACCAGTCCTGAGGTCTTGGTCCATTTTCAAACTGTTAACGGGGTAAACTTTAACACAATAACGGGTTGCCAGGCACCACTATTATTTACTTTGTATCTTCCAATGGGGACCGGGAGGGGCTTTGGAGAAATGGCTGCCCATCGACCACCATCCACTTCTTAATGTCCATGGTGAACCACCCCCTTTCTCCGCAGTGTCGGGTGTAACTCACCAGGTCCCCAGATTCCAGATCTCGGTCTGGGTTACCTGTCAGCAGATGAGGGGCCACATCCTCCGGGACCTGAAAATTTCGGAGTCCAGTCCCGGCTCGTAGATGAACCCTCATCCCTTTTGGGGGTTAAAGTGGCGGACCTGCCCTCGGTAGGTTGGGCCCCGCACCCGGAAGGTAGCGTACCATAAGTGGTCCTTCTCTTGGTAGGTGCGTGCCAGCACCTCGGCTTTACGCTTCTCCCGGGCAGCGATTTCCTGCTTCAGCTGCCGCTGCTGTCGCTCCCAGTACAGTGTACCAATGTCCCTTCCTCCGGCACTTTGTATTTTCCTCCTATTTTGGACGACCTTGTATGGAATGGGGAAGTCCACTCCTGGTTTGGTTTTGGTTGGGAGATGTGCCCGCGAAAACTGACCCTTAGGATCTCAGTGGGTTGTTGCAAATACCCTATCCCCTGCTGTGGGCTGCCCTTTCACTCTATGTGGGCTAGCACACTGGAATAATGTCTGGAACCTTGCTCCCAGCCTGGTTAATTAGAGAAGGGGCTTGCAACCAACTAGGGTCCAGGCACCCCGCCTGTGCACTGTTTCCGGACCGGATCTCCGCTGTCAGTACCGGCAGGCTCCAACCCTGTCCCGATCCACCTTGGATCTCCCGCGACCGAACTCCCGTCGCCTTTGGACATGGTCCACTGCTTGCCACCTAGCCAGTAGACCAGGGCCACTACCCTTGCTACCCTTCACTAGGCTCCTGCTTGACTCCACAGTGACTCGCACTTCCCATTCAACTCTCTCTTGAACTCAAACTTAGACTTCAACTCAGACTTCAACTGACTGGTTCCCTCCCCCGGATCCTCTCGACCCTTAGTTCCCGCCCACTGGTGTATCCTTCCTACCCTGAGGGGGGTGGCTAGGGTTTTGTGGCAGATGGTACCTAATGTGGGATGGTGTTGTGTGGTGTGTACTGTTTTTATGTGACCACCAGGCGGCGCCAGGGCGTCACACAGTATTCTAATATGCTGTACATAAGAGCCCAGGCTGCAGTGTAGAACATAAAATCACTTTATAATAACTAAACGGTCGATGTGGTGCAGACTGGTCGGATGGGTGTCTCCATTCTCCGGGTCTGGCGCCTCCTCTTTTGGCCATCTTTGTCCTCCTTCTTCTGAAGCCTGGGTTCATGAGGCGTCCTACGTCATGCACACAGGCCGGCATTGAGGTCATGTGCTGGCGCACTTTGAACTGCCCTGAGGAGGTGTGAGTAGTGCACATGCACGGGACCTCAATGCCGGACTGTGTGCATGACGTAGGACGCATCATGCACCCAGGCTTCAGAAAAAGAACAAAGATGGCTGAAAGAGGAGGCTCCGGACCCAGAGAACGGAGGTAGACACCCATCCGACCAGTCTGCACTGCACCAACCATTTTTTATGAGTATTATAAATTGATTTTTATGTTCCACACAGCGGCCTGGGCTCTTATATACAGCATGTTAGAATGCTGTATATAAGAGCCCAGTGGTGGTGGCCGCAGCTGATAGTCACCAAATATGGTGACAGGTTCCCTTTAATATGTGATCTGAATAAATTATTACATGACAATAAAGTTATATATCCAATTTCTGTTGATACACAAACTTTATGTGGAGGGATAAAATATAGATATAATGTCGGGTTTTTTTTTCTTTCATTATTTACATATATTAAATATTCACATACATTATGTAACTTAAATTTATTTTGTTTCTTTTCACATTATTATTGCATACAAACATTGTACATTATCATATTTCATTATCATTCACTTTATTTTATGATACATTATAATATTTTACTTTTCTAAAATGTAGTTATTTATTTTTATTGGTCATATATGTATTACTTGTCTTATTTAGAATTCAATATATCTGTATATACTCTTGTTTATAAATCATGTTAATTTGAGATGACATGGGTCTACTATAGCCAATTATTTATGGCTTTGATTATTTTTTTATTATGTGTAAATTGTGACATCATATCAGTAATCAGTAATTACCTATGCAGTGAATCTGAGTTATACACATAGTTTTCATGATGACAGGCATATATACAAGGAAAATCTCACAAATCCAGCAAGAGCACATGCGTCGTTGTGCCTACGTGGTGGGGTGCCGATGGAGATGTGTTCTCCGATACATGGCCGCTCTTTCGGGAGCATCATGTACCTTCAACAATGCATGCATCATCGCGGCTGTTGACCGCATGACTGTGGTCACATAACCAGATAACGCACTTGCTGTGTTTTCCTTCCACCACGTCACTGCAACAAGCTGTCGATATCATAGAATCATAGAACGTTAGAGTTTTAAGGGACCTCTAGGATCATTGTGTCCAAACCTCTACTCAATGCAGGATTCACTAAACCATCTCAGACCGATGTCTGTCCAGTCTCTGTTTGAAGACTTCCATTGAAAGAGATCACACACCCCATGTGGCAGTCTGTTCCACTTATTGATCACCTTCACAGGCAAACAGACTTCTCCTTTTCAGTTTCATCTTATTACTTCTTTTTGTTTCCATGTGCAAATGCAAATAAAGATGATCCCTCTACACTGTGACATTGCTTCAGATATTTGTAGACAGCTATTAAGTCTCCACTTAGCCATGTTTTTTGCAAGCTAGATATTCCCATATTCTTTAACCAGTCCTACCATCATGGTAGCTGTTCTGGGAACTCACTCCAATTTTTTGTTGTCTTTTTTAAAATGTGATGCCCAGAACTGGACACAGTTTTTTAGATGAGGTCTGACCAAAGAGGAGTAGAGGAGGATAATTTATTTACGTGAACTAGACTCTATGCTTCTGGATCCATGAATATTGGAAATTAACAGTGTATGGATCCAGAACACCACAGGTGTTACGGGGGGCTGTCTGATAATAACCGAAAGGAGTATCAGACAGTCAGGGTCCACCGTGCAAAGACTCTGCTGCAGACTATGGCAGAGTGCAATACCTCTGTTAACTCACAGAAGGATATAATAAGAAAGTAAAGCAATTCCTCCCTTACTTGGAGGGTGTGTGGAATGATCTCTGTTAATAATCACAGAGACAAAGGCAATGTGTGCGAAATGGCACCTACCTAGGTCCGCTCTTCTAGTGGTGCAAAAGAGACGAACAGCAGCGTAAGCCGCACAAAGCTCCTACCTGCGTTCGCTCCACTAGTGTGCGAGGACACGAACCACTAGATATGGCACCTGCCTAGGTCCGCTCTTCTAGTGGTGCAAAAGAGACGAACAGCAGCATAAGCCGCACAAAGCTCCTACCTCTGTTCGCTCCCCTAGTGTGCGAGGATACGAACAACTGCCAGACGCAGTATAAGGAACGTTACCCTAGCGGCAACGTCCACCTACGAGTACAATCACAAGGCCCAGCCAGACCATGTGCCTCAGGCACCTGCCTATGTCCGCTCCCCTAAGAGGTAAGGATACGGACAGCAGCCGAAGCTGTAAGGTATAAGAACGGTACCCTGCCGGTAGCGCTCACCTAGCATAGACAGAGGAATGCCTAGAGGAACGCGCACAGAGCGTCTACTCATATGCATGAACCAAGAGGACTGAGCACCATGCGGCGTGTGTCAGGGTCTTATATAGACTCTGTGCCTCATCCAAGATGGAGGACACCAGAGCCAATCCGCTTCCAGAACGACAGGAGTGACGTCATGCTGGCCTATTACCGAGCAAGATGTCACAAGCACATGACCAGCGACCAATCGGCATAGAAGGTGTCAGAGACATGTGACCTCGTGTCAGCGATGATGTCACCCGCACATGTGCAATGGCTCCAAGATTGGACTTAGTCTCCGGCGCACGCACATGTGCAGTAGCAAGAAATCTGGACTTAGTCTCCAGCGCTCGCACATGTGCAGTAGCAAGAAATCTGGACTTAGTCTCCAGCGCTCGCACATGTGCAGTAGCAAGAAATCTGGACTTAGTCTCCAGCGCTCGCACATGTGCAGTAGCAAGAAATCTGGACATAGTCTCCAGTGCTCGCAGCAACCGTAACAGTACCTCCCCCTCAAGGGCCCCCCTCCCGGCGACGCAGATAATCGGCAACTAAGTCGGGAGCATGGACAGCCTCCTCAGGCTCCCAAGAGCGATGTTCCGGGCCATAGCCCTCCCAATCTATCAAGAAGAACCTGCGCCCTCTAACCATCTTAGAACCAACTATGGCTCGTACCTCATAGCTAGAGCGAGAGGAATCAGAGGCAGGAGAGTGCACTTCACGAGCATGAGGTAAAATAGCCGGCTTTAGCAGTGAGACATGGAATTTGTCATGAATCCTAAGATGGACAGGTAACTTCAATTGATAGACTACAGGATTTACCTGTCGAAGAACCTCATAAGGACCCAGGAAGCGAGGAGCAAATTTGACAGAGCTCACTCTAAGTCTCACGTGTTTTGCAGAGAGCCACACAAAGTCCCCTGGAGAAAAGACAGGAGCCGGGCGACGAAACCGATCGGACACCGTCTTCATACGGTCCTTAGCTGCTTGGATCGACTCTTGAGTCCGATCCCAAACCTCTCTGGCATTAGTTGCCCAGTCGGCCACAAGAGGAGGAGGTGCAGCAGCGGGAAACGGTACCGGTACCCTAGGGTGTTGCCCATTATTGAGTACGAACGGTGTCTGCCCAGTGGCCTCAGCCAGCGAATTGTTAAGGGCAAATTCTGCCCAGGGTAGGAGGGAGGACCAGTTATCGTGGTTCTCAGCAACAAAGTGTCGAAGGTATATAATCATAGATTGATTGGTACGTTCAACCAAACCATTAGTCTCCGGATGGTATGCCGAAGAGAGATTCAACTCAATTTGCAGAAGGCTACAAAGATCTCGCCAGAAACGGGAAGTAAATTGCGGGCCTCTATCACAAATGATACGATCTGGCATCCCGTGAAGCCTAAAGACATGCTTGAGGAATAGTTTGGCTAGTACCCTGGAAGATGGGATTCTCGATAACGGTACGAGATGAACCATCCGGGAGAAATGGTCCGTAATGACCCACACAAATCTATGTCCCTGTGAACATGGAAGATCACCCACAAAGTCCATGCCTACCACCTCCCATGGTCTATCTGGCACTGGTAAAGGATGCAAGAGCCCAGCCGGTCTCTGCCGTAATGGACGGTTGCGAGCACACGAGTAGCAGGAACTGACATATCTCTTGACGTGGCTGGCTAAGTGTGGCCACCAATACCACCTCTCCAGTAACTCTCGTGTCCGCCTAATACCAAAATGCCCACCCACCTTTGAGGTGTGGGCCCATGACAGTATATCATTCTGTCGATCAGGCGGAACAAATGTCTTGCCCGGTGGGATTTGGTCTAACGTCACAGGGGAGAGCGTATGAAAAACCCTGGAGGGAAGGATAAGACGAGGTTCGTCATTCTCTTCCTGGGTAGAAAGCATAGAGCGAGACAGGGCGTCTGCCTTGTTATTCTTACTCCCAGACAAATAGTTGATGGAGAAGTGAAAGCGGGAGAAAAACAAGGACCAGTGGGCTTGGCGAGGATTCAGACGCTGAGCGGTTTGTAAGTACGTCAGATTCTTATGGTCTGTATAGACCTGGAAAGGATGTTTCGCTCCTTCCAGCAAGTGACGCCACTCCTCCAAGGCTAATCTCAAGGCGAGCAGTTCCCTATCCCCAATGGTATAGTTTCTCTCTGCCGGTGAAAAGGTTTTAGTAAAAAAGAAACACGGCCTTTTTCTACCTGCACCATTCTTTTGATACAAGACCGCAGCAGCACCCACTGAAGAGGCATCAACCTCTAAGAGGAAGGGCTTACTCTCATCGGGTCTTTGAAGAACGGGAGCAGTTGAAAAGTGTCTTTTTACTGCCTCAAAAGCCTGAGATGTCTCAGTAGACCAGGCTTTGGGATTAGCACCTTTCTTAGTCAAGGCCACCAAAGGGGCCACCAAAGTAGAAAAATGGGGTATGAACTGCCTGTAATAATTTATAAATCCTAAGAAGCGTTGCACCGCCTTCAAGGAATGAGGTTCGGACCATTGCAGGACAGCAGAGAGCTTCGCAGGATCCATAGCCAGACCCTCTTGTGAGATAATGTAACCCAAAAAAGGCAATGAGGACTGCTCGAATACACATTTCTCGAGTTTAGCAAACAATGAGTGCTCCCTTAAACGGGAAAGGACACGAACGACATCCTGACGATGAGTCTCCAGATCAGGAGAAAAAATCAGGATGTCGTCCAGATACACCACTACTGAGGATAACAGTAAATCCCTGAACACATCATTTACGAAGTCCTGAAATACTGCGGGTGCATTACATAACCCAAAAGGCATGACGAGGTATTCATAGTGACCGTCTCGGGTGTTAAAAGCGGTCTTCCCTTCGTCACCCTTTCGAATTCGTACCAAGTTATACGCACCCCGCAGATCCAACTTCGTAAAAACTTGAGCTCCTCTCAGTCTGTCAAAGAGCTCCGAAATTAAAGGTAATGGGTATTTGTTCTTTATTGTGATTGCGTTGAGACCCCTGTAATCTATGCAGGGACGCAAATCACCCTCTTTCTTCCGAACAAAGAAAAACCCAGCTCCCGCGGGAGAGACAGACTTACGAATGAACCCCTTCTCTAAGCTCTCTCTTATATAGGTCGACATGGCCTCCGACTCAGGTATCGACAGGGGGTAAACCCTGCCTTTAGGTGGAACCGAACCTGGGATAAGGTCTATGGCACAGTCATACGGCCTATGGGGTGGAAGAACCTCAGCACCCTGTTTGGAGAACACGTCAGCGAAATCCAAATAGGGTGTAGGTATGGGAGAGAGATCAGTTGATGCAACTGCAACGACCTTAGGTGGTAAGGGAAGACATCGGGACTGACATTTCGAACCCCAACTAATAATGCTGTCAGACTCCCAGTCAATGTGAGGAGCATGAGTCCGAAGCCATGGAAGACCCAGAAGGACGTCGTCTATACCCTCAGGCAAAACAAGAAAAGAAATCTCCTCTATGTGACCCTGAGACAGGGAAAGGCGCAAGGGAACTGTCCTCAATGTAATGGAGTCAGACAACATAGTTCCATTAACAACACGGACAGGAATAGGCGCCTCTAACATGATAGAGGGAATATTGTGTCCCTTTACAAATCCTGAGGACACAAAAATCCCGTCAGCTCCGGAATCCACAAAAGCCATAATAGGCCATGTATTCTCAGATAACGAGAGCTGACCTGGGATACAACACTTAGAGGGTGCAGAAGACGTCTCTAGTAACCCCCCTCTAATGGTTACTAGGCCAGGGAGTTTCCCTGACGACTAGGACACTTGTTGGCATAGTGCCCAGCCTGACGACATACGTAACATATAGGAGGACCAGACTTGCGTAGTCTGGAGAACGTATGACCTAACTCCATAGGAGTGGGAGATGTTTCAGATGCTGAGGAAGATGGTAGTGGACCCTCAACAACTGGAATAGCCCGATGCTTAGGGCGTGAGGAAGAGACCTCGAGTCTACGTTCCTTATGGCGTACATCGATCCTCGTTGCTACTGTGATCAAGTCCTCCAGAGAAGCAGGGACTTCACAAGTAGCAAGGGCATCCTTGACATAGCCAGCCAACCCTCTCCAGAAGATAGGAATCAACACCTTCTCTGGCCAATCTAGTTCTGCCACCAGAGTTCTAAAAGCAATGGCATAAGAACTAGCGGATAACGAACCCTGAGATAGATCTAACAGTCTCAGGGCCGCATCATGGGTAACCTGCGGACCCATGAATACCGCCTTAAGAGCATCAAGAAAGTCTTGATGTCTCAGAGTAACCACATCAGAGCGCTCCCATAGGGGAGTCGCCCATTCTAAGGCTTTGTCCTGAAGTAAGGAGATGATAAAGCCTACTCTGGACCTCTCCGTAGAGAAGCGAGAAGAGTTAACCTCTAGGTGTATCTGACACTGACTAATGAAACCACGACATGATCTGGCATCGCCAGAATATCTGTTTGGTAGAGCAAGTCGAGGATCATGTGCAGATGTCACCATGGTCTGAGGTTTATCCTCTATACTCTTGAGCCGTGACTCAAGTACTTGTATGTAACGGTGTAACTGCTGATATTCTGCCATAACTGCCAGACCCTTGGCTCAGTCCTAATGTTACGGGGGGCTGTCTGATAATAACCGAAAGGAGTATCAGACAGTCAGGGTCCACCGTGCAAAGACTCTGCTGCAGACTATGGCAGAGTGCAATACCTCTGTTAACTCACAGAAGGATATAATAAGAAAGTAAAGCAATTCCTCCCTTACTTGGAGGGTGTGTGGAATGATCTCTGTTAATAATCACAGAGACAAAGGCAATGTGTGCGAAATGGCACCTACCTAGGTCCGCTCTTCTAGTGGTGCAAAAGAGACGAACAGCAGCGTAAGCCGCACAAAGCTCCTACCTGCGTTCGCTCCACTAGTGTGCGAGGACACGAACCACTAGATATGGCACCTGCCTAGGTCCGCTCTTCTAGTGGTGCAAAAGAGACGAACAGCAGCGTAAGCCGCACAAAGCTCCTACCTCTGTTCGCTCCCCTAGTGTGCGAGGATACGAACAACTGCCAGACGCAGTATAAGGAACGTTACCCTAGCGGCAACGTCCACCTACGAGTACAATCACAAGGCCCAGCCAGACCATGTGCCTCGGGCACCTGCCTATGTCCGCTCCCCTAAGAGGTAAGGATACGGACAGCAGCCGAAGCTGTAAGGTATAAGAACGCTACCCTGCCGGTAGCGCTCACCTAGCATAGACAGAGGAATGCCTAGAGGAACGCGCACAGAGCGTCTACTCATATGCATGAACCAAGAGGACTGAGCACCATGCGGCGTGTGTCAGGGTCTTATATAGACTCTGTGCCTCATCCAAGATGGAGGACACCAGAGCCAATCCGCTTCCAGAACGACAGGAGTGACGTCATGCTGGCCTATCACCGAGCAAGATGTCACAAGCACATGACCAGCGACCAATCGGCATAGAAGGTGTCAGAGACATGTGACCTCGTGTCAGCGATGATGTCACCCGCACATGTGCAATGGCTCCAAGATTGGACTTAGTCTCCGGCGCTCGCACATGTGCAGTAGCAAGAAATCTGGACTTAGTCTCCAGCGCTCGCACATGTGCAGTAGCAAGAAATCTGGACTTAGTCTCCAGCGCTCGCACATGTGCAGTAGCAAGAAATCTGGACATAGTCTCCAGTGCTCGCAGCAACCGTAACAACAGGTCCCATATACCATGTAGTCAATTCCTAGTAAAAGTGATCTGAGCTGCTGTACCCAAGAATGACCACTGCACAGTATATGGACACCACTGTGAATTGCAAGAAACTGTAGGACCTGAAAATATAACTAGGTGCCAACCATCCAGAAATGACAGAGTAGTCCATAAAAATAGGGCATGATTTCCTCCTGTCTGTAAGAAACATTTGATGCGTCCATGATTTTTTGAAGCTAGAGAAACTTGTACAGATTTTTATGACTGCATTGCTCACCATTTTACAGCTTACAGTGAATGTAGCTAATGTCATCATACTGGATTTATGGTCTGTAGACATATATCACTTATAATCTTAATGTTTTATTATAGTCATCTAATGTGTCTGTAAAAAAAATGTTGTCTGTCCATGATTTTTTGAGTACCTGTCCTGAAAACTAAAAGAAAATCAAGTAGGTAACCTTGCATCAGATCAGTGGCAGGGATCTGACATTGATGACCTAAGTATATGCCTCCGATATCTTACCCCCTTAAATATATAAAGATATCTCACCTGCATGAGACGATGTCTACCTATATATAGGAAAAACAAATTCATACTATTCTTCTTACTTTGTAGGCTTCCAGGATGTCCATGTGATGATCTTTGTTGGCTTCGGCTTTCTGATGACCTTCTTGAAGAAATATGGCTTTGGCAGTGTTGCGTTCAACTTCTTGCTGGCAGCGTTTGGAGTACAATGGGCTATTCTTATGCAGGGATGGTTTCACACATTTGAAGGTGGCAAGATTCATGTCAGCGTAACAAGGTGATCAGTCCTGAAGGACCTATTTTCTCTTTTAAACTTCTAAGCTCAGTCTATATGTACTTAAAAAGTTTCCTACATGTCAGTGGTCTCCATGGCAAAGATTACAAAAAGGTTTTTTTTGGTGTAATGGTTAACACCATTACATCCCCCATCTACTTGAAACATGAAAACATGGTGCTTCTAAAATGTACTGATGATGTTAGACAACTGGGAACTTAATCAAGAAATTACACAACAGTCCAGCACTTGCCTTGTCCTGTTATGCAGTGTCCTGTACATTTAATGTGAAAGCAATTGCCATCTCATGGATTTTGTTCTACAAAATATTTGGACGTAGCAGAAACAGGGCACTATTTTAGCTGTACATTCAAGTGTATTGTAAGAAAACAGAGAGATTGTCAATATTTTTTGCCTTTTGGGGTATAAGGTTGTAAAATGGTTTAAATTATAGGAACAATATACTTTATTGTATGAAAGTATATATGTTTTATCATTGGCAAAGCCAGTGGTATAACTATTGGGTGTATAGGAGTTGTAGTTAGACTCAGGCCATGGAGTCTAGGGGGGGTCCAAATGGTTTCTTTTGTGAATACGAGGAGGTCAAAACAATTAAAAGGACCTGTCTCCACCACCACCAGAGTGCCCTTATATACAGCATTTCAGAATACTGTATATAAGTGCCCAGGCCACGCTGTATAATGTAAAAAAAAACACCTTTATAATACTCATTTAGGGGGCAGTCCAGTCTGATGGGTGTCGCTGCTCTTGGTCAGGCGAATTCTCCATTTTCCTCGATCTCCATCCTCCTGCCCAGCCCCGTGTGCATGAGGTGTCCTGACCCATTCACAAAGAGGCCTCCATTGTGATACTTTGCATGCACACTTTCATTTGCCCAGCTGAGGGCAGATCAAAGTATTGTACTGCGCATGCGCGGGTGCTCTTTGACCTTTTCTCGTGCCTCCGCATTACAGTACTTTGCTCTGACCTCAGCAGAGCAGATCAAAGTGTGCATGCGCAGGAGTGCAATGAATGTCTGTGAATGACGCAGAACGTGTCCTGCGCATGGGGCTGGGCAGGAGGACAGCGATCGCACAAGATAGAGAAGGCACCTGACCGAGACCGGCGACACCTATCAGACTGGACCACCCCCTAGGTGAATTTATTAAGGTGTTTCCATGATCCAGGACCGGTATTCTCCGCTCCAGAGTTTCTCAGACATAGCCTGGTCATGTCAGGGGTTAACTCCCATCAGCCTTGTTCTGGTTTCATGAGACACTATATCTGGTCTTTGTACTTGCATTCCTGTGCTGGTTATAGTTTTGCTCTGCAGCCTGTGACTGACTCTAGTGAGATTTCCTGGTTGATCTGTCTCCTTGTTACCATACCCCAACCTGTACCCTCCCCTGTTCGTCCATCTGTCCCAGTCCCTGATTTCCCGCTCCTGTTTGTTGTTTGTGTTTCCCTCTGCATTCCTGATCTCCTGGCTTCCGACTTGGTTCTGTTTTCTGACTTGATTTTGTTCCTCCCTTTGCAGTGACTTGACTTTCCTGGCTAGACCCTGACTGTGTGACTACTCTATTGCCCCCTGATGGTTCGCCTGTTAACTGCCTGCTGAAGTTACTCTGCTGTACTTCAGCTACCTTTCTGTTATAGTGTTACTTTGACTCTCCTTCACTACTCTGCTGCCACCTAGTGAGGAATACGCTATACTACGTGTTACTAGCCCTTTGTACAGCATGACAGGTGCATTTTACATTATACAGCAAGGCCTGGGCTCTTATATACAGTATTCTAGAATGCTGTATATAAGGGCTCACTGGTCGTGGCCACAGCACATAAGGGAACACCTGGTGACATTTCCCCTTTAAGGACAGATGAGTTTTAAGCTATGCCACTGGGCAAAGCAGCATATTATTGTGTGTGTTCAATCATGTGAAACGTGTTATAATCTATTAAAGTGATAATTAACTCAATCTATACATCCATAATGTCAGTATTTTTGGAACAGGAGTCAGTTTGAAAGATGTATTAGGTAGACTAGTTGATAATTTAGATTTTGAATCCTTATAGACAGGAGAAGATCATTTATGTTATAATAAAAAAAATCCTAATGTTCAAATTACTTAAACACACAATACCATACTTCTTTGTGATTTTTTTGTAACATGTTTTATTGAGGTTTCAGCAAATTTCACACATCTATGAAACATGGTCTGTGCTAGGATCAGAAGACCTGTCCCGAGCACCTGCCAATGTGATAAGACTGCTTTATTGGCATGTGTGAAGCAATGAGCTCAGGTCAGGAGACCTTGCGATTTGTCCATGTCTTTAGATTCAAGCATGGTCCATGTTACATGCGTGTGTTAAACCTGCCTAAAGAACACAAATTAACCACCAGTAGTGGACTATTAGGGGCACTTTGCACACTACGACATCGCAGGTTGCGTCAAATCAAAAGTGACGCACTTCCGGCGTCGCTCTCAACATTGAAGTGGGTAAAGCATTTTTGATACGATTAACAAGCGCAAAAGCGTCGTAATTGTATCATCGGTGTAGCCTCGGTCATTTCCATGAATTGGGAAAGACCGATGTTACGATGTTGTTCCTCGCTCCTGCGGCAGCACACATCGCTGTGTATGAAGCCGCAGGAGCGAGGAACATCTCCAACCTGTGTCCCAGCCGGCTATGCGGAAGTAAGGAGGTGGGCGGGATGTTTACGTCCCGCTCACCTCCGCCCCTCCGCTTCTGTTGGCCGCCTGCCGTGTGACGTCGCTATGACGCCGCACGACCCGCCCCCTTAGGAAGGAGGCGGTTCGCAGGCCAGAGCGACGTCGCAGGGCAGGTGAGTGCATGTGAAGCTGCCATAGCGATAATGTATCACCATGATATCGCAGCTGCGACGGGGGCGGGGACTATCACGCTCGGCATCGCAGCATCGGCTTGCGATGTCGTAGTGTGCAAAGTGCCCCTTAGGCACTCTCCACATTTGAACGAACATACTGTACAATGGGCATATGAACATCATAACAGGACCATAGAGTGATTGAACAAGGTTGCCTTAGGAACATGGATGAGTGGACACGTGGAAGTTTAGGTTCACCAGGTTCAGCCGGACTTTAGTTAAAGGTTCGGCTCAGGACCCGGAATTGACCCAAACTTGACCCGGACCGTGAATCCCATTTTAAGCCAATGGAGGCCAAAACGTACGTGCCATAAAATGCCTGTAAAGTGGTCGTAATAGAGCTAGGAGGCTTCAAAAGGAAGCAAAATGTAGATAATTGCCTTGCAAACAAATGTTGATTGGGAATAAATAAAAAAATGACATAAGCTCCCACCTATTTTTGATAACCAGCACACGTAAAGCAGACAGCTGGGGGCTGCAACCATCAGCTATCTGCTTTTCCTTGGTTGGTTATCAAAAATATAGGGGATCCCACTCCTTTCAACAAACTTTATTTGCATATGAACAGCACCCGAACTCCAAACTCGGACAGAGAAGTTTTTTTTTAAAAAAAAAACTCCGTGTTTGAGTTTGGGACCCATACACCCGATGTCTGGTATGAACCTCGAACTTTACAGTTCAGATTCGCTCATTCCTACTCCCTATCTTTTTTTTTTTTTTTTGTGTCTACCGAGTCAAGTGCATGTTCACTTTTTAGCAAGTATAACCCTATAGATCAAAAGTATTCCCTCATAGTGGCATCTTTTAGCAGGATAATGTGCAAATAATGTTTAGAAATGGTTTAAGGAACCAATAGTGCAAGGTATTAACCAGGATTGCCGACTTGACTTTTTATCTTTTTTGGACAGCTTATCAAAAAAAATCACGGCTAAACAATATTCTTTACTGACACATTTGAAAATCATGATAAATCAATATGAGTATAAGTGATACTTGGGCACAGCCCATAATTCTGATATGAAGAGATGGGCTGCAGTCACTGCAAATTGTAAAATGATGATAAGTACAGTGCAAAGTCTGCTTAAGGAGAACAGTGTTCCCCCGTGGTCCCCACATAGCTTCTCATGAGCCAGATCAGACACCCCATACTTTGCACTGACGAGGGGCAAGCACCCCGAAAGACCGTGTCTGCAAATTGGGATTCTGATCTGGCATAAATCCTAAGTCATATACAAAGGATTGTTAAAAATCCACTTTTGACTTTTAGGATCGCCACTTCCAATAGGTGGCACTGCGCTAGAGTTTGTCTCCTTTCCTGGAGAGACAATTTGGATAAGTACAGTTAAATTAATCTGTATAAATGTCTTCAGCTTAAAAAAATCACGAATGCCATAATTTTTTTTACGGATAGGGCAAAAAAAGTATGGGCTGACCTGGAATTTCTGGATGGTTGGAAATCCAGGTGTTAATACCAAAAATCTCCACATCTCAGTGTAATTGAGCATATGTGGGAAGCATTGTAAAAATAAGTATGA